>NW_017306304.1:816523-872454 GCF_000935625.1 Nanorana parkeri
CCCCCCCCCCCCCCCCCCCTTTCACATAATAGTCCCCATCAACATCAGGAACCCCCCTCAGAGTCATCAGTCCCCCAGTCAGAGATCAGAGTCCTACCTTATAATCTTCACCAAAGTGTGGCCTATGGCTAAATGCCAGGGGAAAGTCCTGGATTAGCATCATGCATGTTTATGGTGTTGGTAGCTGGCTTGTCTGCACCAGGGAAATGCTAAAGTTTAAGGCACCCCTACACACACTCAATATATAAGCCTTAAAGGAGAATTATGAGGTGAGTGATTTTCACTCAGCCTCATAATCTGAGCCGACCTGTGACAATGAAACTGTCACAGTTTGGCTCAGTAGATCGGGAAGTGAGCGAACACATACCGTCGCTCGCTCACTTCTCGATCTATCCCTGCAGAGAGCTGTGACTGTCACTCACAGCTTCCTGCAGGGATTCTCCCCCCTCCCCTGTCCGATCCTCCAGCGCTGACTGGCGGATCAGACTTGGAAGGGGGCGGGCACAGCTGGCTCTGCCTCTGGATAGGCAGAGCCAGCTGTCAATCACGCAGCTGTGTGGATCCAGATAATATTGTTGGGATCCGTCTCGGCTGCGGCGTCTCAGTATACCGCGAGCTGTAGCTCGCGATATACTGAGCTTTGGGTGACGGGAGGATGCTAGTTTGTGTTCTCCCGTTACCCTAAGGAGAACTATGTGGAAAAGCCCTGACCCCATAGTTCTCCTTTAATTTAGAAATGTTAGGTGGGGTTCCTCTTTTAATGTGATATGTGCTTGTCATATGAGATTTTATATTTAAAACATAAGGCATAAGCAAATTGAAAGTTGGGTCTACCAACCCACTTGTCAAGTTTTAAATCCTATCTGAACTATATTCACAATGATGCAAATATTCATATACTGTATCAGATCACATCTTACTGCTCTTCTGTTTTGGGGAGCTTATCACAAAGCTAGCCAAATGTGATAACCAAGAGTTTACAATTGTCCACTGTTCACGAAAGCTGTTGTTATGAGGAGTCATGTTTCTTATTTTCAAGTGTAGTGTGGATAATCAATTAATTATAAGCAACTGACTGCCATTTTTGTATATATTGTATTCGTATCTGGGCTGAAACACTCATAGATGACCTTTAAAATTCACCTTAGGGTCATGCACATAGATGATCACCTGGATCTTCACAGCCTTGCACCTGTTGCTGAGACTATGCATAATGGCCTCCATTTACCTGTATGGTGACTCACATCACAAGTGAACAAGTGCTGTAGCATATCGTAGAAGACACATATTTAACAGAAGCATGGCATTGTGTCAGGTAACATGGCTGCGGTAGTGCCTCATGTAATCTGCATGACAACCATTGTTCATTATAGAAGTAAATGGGGTCCATCAGACATGCACCACAACATGCATCAAGCTGTGTCTGTGAAGATGTAGGTATTCATCCATGTGCAAGGTGTCTCCATGGGGTTCTTCGTGGCCTGGATGTTTAAAGAGATGCTACCATTTCCAGTAAGGTATTTGGTGAATGAAAAATATTTGGGTCATGTAAAGGTTCACTAGAGGACAATACCAATCACTCATTGGAAACACGTATTACCAATCACATAAATCTCTTTGCAACTGCACACCAAACAAATCCCCTTTTCTATGAAGAAAAGGAGAGGAACTTCTCAGTGAGTGTACCCAACATCCACAATATGTCACTAAGTCTAGAAAAATCACAGCCACCTTTACAGATTTGGATATATAAGCTTTACAGAACAACGCACAAAAAGTTCCTTTTAGAAGAAAAGTGTGAGCAGATAAAACATACTTACATACCTGGGATAGTCTACTGCTGCTTCAGAAGAGACAAAATAAATGAAACACTGCCATCTTCTGGACAAAAGGGAGATTTTTACATTTAAAGATGTCCTCCAGGCAAAAAAGCCTTTTTCTAACTATATTTCTCAAAAACCACAAAGGATATAGACACACTTTGTGTGCACCAAATGCCTCTGCAAACCCAGTTATTACATTATAAGCCTGTAGGCAATTACATAGCTAACTTTTGTTTTTGTTGCCTTGTTTAAAAAGCTAAACAACCTGATGCTGCCTTCCAAATGTCTTCATTTAGGAAATGGCATTCTTGTAAAAAAAATAAATGCCAGTTTATATTTGTGGAAAACACTAAGAGGGTTATTCACAAAGCTAGCTGAAGGATCAGACGTAGCTCCGGCTGATCCTTCGGCTAGCTTCCGTTGCGGGAGCCCTTCGGTTTAGTCGAACCGAAGGGCTGCTGTACGGACTATTCACTATAGCCCTTACAGCTCCTGAGGGTGGCCGAGCGGCTCAGCCAAGCCAAAGGCATATGCTTCAGCTCAACTGAGCCAAAGTGACAGCCGAAGCGGGTTGAATGGCCGGCCGAAGGCCTCGCAAATGACAGTTGGGCAGCTGGCTCCGCCCAGTTGTAATGACAGCTCAATGTCTCCAAATGATCTGGGGACGCTGAACTGTCATTAAACAATGACAACTAAGCGGAGCCGGCCGTGATGTCTTGGCCAGCTCCGCCCAGATGGCTATCATTGGCCTTCCACCTGCCACTAACTCTGCCGGGACGTGACAACTCTCTTTGCCTTCCGCCTGCCATGAACTCTGCCTGGACCTGACTACTCTCTTTGCCTTCCGCCCGCCATGAACTCTGCCTGGACCTGACTATACTCTTGCCTTGCACTTGCCACAACCTCTGCCTGGACCTGACCACACTCTTGCCTTCTGCTTGCCAAGACCTCTGCCTGGACCTGACTATACTCTTACCTTCCACCTGCCACAACGTCTGCGTGGACTTGATTGCACTCTTGCCTTCCACCTGCCACAACCTCTGTTTGGACCTTATCTTTTACTTACCATAGCCTTTCTGTTTCAAGCACCCCCTTGGTGGGTTAATCTTGAGGGCTACATTGACTTTGGCGCTAGATTGCAGCAAAGAAAACCAGGATGACTAGGGTTTCTGGTTCATCTCCATCCTTAGGAACTTTGGTGAAGACCAAATGTCACTTGGACTCTGTGCTTCAGGTGAGCCTGTGTCATGGATTGTGTGTGCACAAACTCACTGCAAAGTTTTAAATGCATTATAGTCATTTTACCCTGTTCCTATCTACAGTGTTAATGTGCCTACCAGTCCAAGTGTTTCTTTACGGATCTTTTTGTGTCTACACACCCCATTTTGGACACATTCTTATTGGTGCATAGTTTGTGCTCTTCATCACTGAAACTCCCAGAAGCCCAATGCATAATAGTGATGATCCTGCCAGCTACTATAATTGAAATAGTTAACAACACATTAGGATAAAACATATCAGGGACACGTTCAGCCAGAAACAAATCTGGTATAACTAAATCTATTCTGGGATATAAAGGACATGTGATCACACTACTGTAGCAGTGACATCTCACCTATGTCCTTCCACAGTCTAATTGCAGCAGCAGGTAAGTCTCCTTCCTCTTGCTGCGGTCTACATAATGCACAATAAACTAAATATCTAAGAGCTTGACACCCCAATAATGACAACAGTAGGTGGATGAACATGTGAGCAGATGTCCCATAGCTCACAGTCCCTAAGAGGTATGCCAATAGGTAATGCATCCTTCCAGCATCCTGCCAAAAAAAAACAGACTGTCCCTTGAAAACATTAAACGAGTCAATGGCATTATATTACATGATTTGAGATTTTATTTTTAATTTAAACAGTTTCATACGTTATGAATGCAATTCTTACAGAATTACCTAAAAAAAAATTATTGAACAATAATATTGCATTCTTACACATGGGGGACAACCTTAGTGTGTAATTTTCCTCTACAATAATGAAAGTTATAATATAGGACAAGAAACAAAATGAAGTTTCTTATAAGTTCCTTATTTGTAGACAGCCGGCTATTGTGAAAGGTGCAGTGACGCAGATGTCACCCTATTGCTTCATCCTCAAATTTCCCATCTTTCATCATCAAGTCATATGCTGCCCTCTAGTGGTCAAATCAGACTAGTGCACATCCAGGCTCATGTACTATTATTTGTCCTGTATATACAGCAATCAGAAATTAGTTAGAACTTCCAGCAGTTTAGTGTTTAGAGGTTAACACAGAATGTCCCGCCCTGGTTTAAGTTACACAACGCACAGATATTAAAGAACAACTCTAGTAAAAAGCACAATACATGGAAATCTAGAGATTCCTTAACATAACCAATAGTAAAAGTGGAATGGCAGCAAATTCTATGATTGTATTACTGTGTGTTTTGCAGCGATGCAATCAGTGTTTCAGTGGTAGAAATAAAAGCACTTTTTCAGTGTTTGGTACATGTTAAATAGATAAATTAGTTAACCGTTCTGATGTCTCTTGGGGACTCCAGTAATGAGTTTCCCCAGGTCCTCTGTGTATCCATTTAAAACAATGGGGCCGCACGGCAACCGCTGTGTGCACTAGCACACGATCGCGCATTCCCGGATGTCGCTGAGGTCTGAACGTAGCCTCAAAGCCTCATATATAAAAACATCCACCAGTAGAAAGAAGTTCTCACAGCCATCTGTCAGATTCAAGCCTGCCTTGGAGGTCTGAATGTGAGTACAGGAAGCACAGCATTGATCGTTAACTTATTCGTTTCTAAATTCAGTTAACAAGAATATTTTGTGTCTGTATATACAATTGTTATTATGTTTCATACTCACATCTGTTTCCACTCAATAAAAATGTGCTCTGGTCTCTCTCCTATATAGTTAAAAGAGAACTATGTGGTGTTTTTCCCCATAGTTCTCTCAAGGGTCACGGGAGGACATAAACTAGCATCCTCCCGTGACCCAAAGCTCAGTATATTGCAAGCTACAGCTCGCGGTATACTGAGACGCCTCAGCCGGGATGGGTCCCGACATTACTGTGGAGATCCATCCAGCTCCTCGAGTGACCGCTGGCTCTGCCTATCTAGAGCAGTGGTTATCAACCGTCCTAGGGCCGGGACCCCTTGGTAACATTTGCCAAGTTGTGGTGACCCCCAACGGTAAAATTTAGGGATGACGCGGCTGCTGCACCGACATCTGGCGGTGTGACGGGAGAACTGACACTGCTGTACTAGGAGAGTGCTGAGAAGGACTCGCACCTAGCACAGCAGAAATCACACAGCGAACCACAGCTTGAGAACCAATGTTCCTCTTGCTTTTTGAAGCTGAAATACCCTTCCTAGAACAACAACAGCAGACTCCTGGCATTACCTGCGTAGAGAGTAAAAAGCACACGCTGCCAGATGTCACTGCAGCAGCCGCTGCGAGGAGGAGCAGAGAGAGGGGCATGGGAAGGAGAGTTTTTGCATTCAAACTGCAATGAGTGACGCAAGGAGGGGAGGTGAGTGCCACGACTGGGACGGCTCCCCCCAGGGGTGGACCTACCACTGATGCAGCCGGTGCGTTAGGAGAGGGGAGAACCGTGTGGGCAGATGCTGGGAAAAACGGAGCAGAGCGGGATGATGGGGCTGACACTGGTTCCCCCGATGATCGCTGTGCAGACTCTGAGATCAAACTGTCACTAGAGAGTAACCAGAAAGGTCAGAAATAGCAGATTTCTATAAAATCTTTCTTCAATTTGCTGTAGAGGGTGGTGTGTAAGGCAAATGTACCTCTTTTATGTATACAGTTGTGTGAAAAAGTGTTGGCCCCCTTCCTGATTTTTCATTGTTTTGCACGTTTGCCACACTTTAATGTTTCGGATCATCAAACAAATGTAAATATTAGTCAAATTTAACTACCGCTAATTGAACATCGGGGCAGGATGTGGCCGTCGTACGAAAATCGCAAGGTGTATGGGCACCTTTATTTAAGTGATTTCTTGATTGCGAACAGGTGTGGCTAGAGAAATTTAACTCAGGTGTGATAAACCAGAGTTAAGTTATGTTTTAACAAGGGGGGGGGGGCAAACACTTTTTCACACAGGGCCATGAGGTTTGGATTTTGTATTCCCTTAATAATAAAATACTTCCTTTAAAAACTTCATGTTGTGTTTACTTGTGTTATCTTTGACTAATATTTACATTTGTTTGATGATCTGAAACATTAAATGTAATCATTTTAAAGATCAGTGTATCAGTTGTGGTTCTCAACTGGTTGACCAAGGACAAATGTGGGTCCTTAGGTTACACAGGTTGAGAACCACTGCATTATACTATAGAGGTATTGTTTACATTCTCATCTTTTGATTATGGATTCCTTCTAACTTTTTGGCAAATATGCCTTCAGCAGGGATACTTTACCACAGACAGATGATTGTAATCTATTTGGGGGAAATAATGGTGGCATTGTGCTCAGTACCATTCCCCAATTCTCTCCACACAGTTTAGGGATCATTAGATATCACTATCTTCACAGGCAGGTCCCATGCTGCATGGTGACCGGACTTACCATCAGCTACTGTAAAACGTTACTAATCTATCATTTATAACATTGATTTTGCTACTGTTATTTAAACTTCCAGTTTCAAATGGCGCATGTTTGTCAGGTAGATTGACGCACTCAATAAATCCCCAGCATTAAACAAAATAAACATCAAATGTTACCAAACGTCTGCTCTCCTCTTTTATACAACTTGAAAATCTACCAAGCAACAGGTACTCTTTAATCCACCACACAAAAATGGAAATTGTTTTGATACACCGTGTATATTGGTGCCTATGCCCATGATTACAGTCGTTATTATTATACAGGATTTATATAGCGCTAACAGTTTGCACCGTGCTTTAGGCATGTAACATGTCTCACCTAGTGAGGAATGCAAATGCATAAACGACAACATTCCCCTGCTCGCAGCCCTGCTAGACATGCATATACAATACGGAAAGTCGCAAGCTACATGAAGGTTGCTCTGTAAGGTTGTGGGATCTACTCTAATCTAAGCGAGTCCCTGCCACATATAGTGTAGAAATTGGGGAAGAGCTTGGGGTTGACAAATGACACGTCATTCCAAGTCACAACTGGGTTATAACCAGCCAACACCCATACTATATTCATTTTAAATAGAAACATTGTAAGTAAAGGTCAAGCTAAGGAATCATATCATATTCATCAATCCTAAAGTGTATCTATAGCCAAAACCTTTTATTTTTGGATAGGAGGTAAGGTTTAAAAACTCTGGTAGTTTTTTTTTTTGCTGTCTGTGTCACACTGGAGATCCCCCACCACTGCATGTTTCATGACAGCTGCACAATTTGGGATTTCCCATCACCATCTGATTTAGTGTCAATGTTCATCAGAACAAATAGAGAAGGTGAATCTACTCAACACAAACAGCAATAGAAGCCTGACTAGAGGTTAGACAGTGTCATGTGTTTGTTTTTTGCTGGCTGGTAAGTGTGCTGGGAAATTTGTATGTTAATACTATGGGAAGCCCTTCCATGTGCACCTTAATCTGAATGCTGGTTATAAAATGACTTGTGCAGTTGAATATTTGTTTTGCTATTCATTCATCAATGCCTCCCGGTGGTTGTGCATTGCAGCAAACGTGTGGTACCACAATACCATGCACTGTGGTGTATTTGTGTTACCTGCTGTGTCCAAAAGCTTAGGAATTCTTCTAAGATTTTCCAGTATATCTCTAAGAGTGCTGCAACCATGGAGGCTTTCTCTCTCTCTCTCTTTGTACCGCTCTCTTTCTCTGTATCTTTCTCTCTCTCTCTCTCTTTGTACCACTCTCGTTCTCTGTATCTTTCTCGCTCTCTCTCTTTGTACCGCTCTCTTTCTCTGTATCTTTCTCTCTCTCTCTCTTTGTACTGCTCTCGTTCTCTGTATCTTTCTCGCTCTTTGTACCGCTCTCTTTCTCTGTATCTTTCTCGCTCTCTCTCTTTGTATCGCTCTCTTTCTCTGTATCTTTCTCGCTCTCTGTATCTTTCTCGCTCTCTCTCTCTTTGTACCGCTCTCGTTCTCTGTATCTTTCTCGCTCTCTCTCTCTTTGTACTGCTCTCGTTCTCTGTATCTTTCTCTCTCTTTGTACCGCTCTCTTTCTCTGTATCTTTCTCGCTCTCTCTCTTTGTATCGCTCTCTTTCTCTGTATCTTTCTCGCTCTCTCTCTTTGTACCGGTCTCGTTCTCTGTATCTTTCTCGCTCTCTCTCTTTGTGCCGCTCTCGTTCTCTGTATCTTTCTCGCTCTTTCTACCGCTCTCTTTCTCTGTATCTTTCTCGCTCTCTCTCTTTGTACCGCTTTCTTTCCTGAAGCTTTCTCGCTCTCTCTTTGTACCGCTCTCTTTCTCTGTATATTTCTCGCTCTCTTTGTACCGCTCTCTTTCTTTCTCGCTCTCTCTACCACTCTCGTTCTCTGTATGTTTCTTGCTCTCTCTCTCTTTGTACCGCTCTCTTTCTCTGTATCTTTCTATCTCTCTTTGTATCGCTCTCTTTCTCTGTATCTTTCTATCTCTCTTTGTATCGCTCTCTTTCTCTGTATCTTTCTATCTCTCTTTGTATCGCTCTCTTTCTCTGTATCTTTCTATCTCTCTTTGTATCGCTCTCTTTCTCTGTATCTTTCTATCTCTCTTTGTATCGCTCTCTTTCTCTGTATCTTTCTTGCTCTCTCTCTCTTTGTACCACTCCCTTTCTCTGTATCTTTATCGCTCTCTCTCTTTGTATCGTTCTCGTTTTCTGTATCTTTCTTGCTCTCTTCGTATCGCTCTCTTTCTCTGTATCTTTCTCTCTCACTCTCTCTTTGTATCTTTCTCTCATATATAGAAGTAAGAACTACAAAGGAGTACCTGAACAGATCACAGGCAAAGCATTGTATGCATTTGTACAGCAAATTATCCAAAGGTTTTTTTTATAGGGATGAATAAGTGCAGTCATGCACACATTACGTCATGCCTGGAGTTTCCCTCCAAGCCCCTACATATTCTCATTTAGAAAATGAAAGTGAAAATAAAACTTCTACTGGTATGATGCAATGAAATGCAATGGCTCAGCAGACATGGATGAAGGAATACACTGCAGCAACATTTCCTTCTTCTCTTATACTTCCCTATAGTAAAGCACAACACCAGTATGTAGCAATCTAATATACTTCCCTTTACCTGCTCTGCATCTTTCTGCCATTATTACAGTATCTAAGGTTTTCTACCAGAAGTCTCACACTTGTATGTCTTTATTTTTATGCATTATTAGAGTGTTTTGTTGCGTGTTTGTCATGTGTTTTCATGCATTATGGGTTTTTTTGGACCAATGAATGTTTGGACCTAGGTTGCTAGGAGGTGGGGGATTGTTGTTATGCACGTGCATATTGCATGCATTTTTAATGCCCTCCTATTGAAGTGTATGGGGCCAACAATGCACTGTGCAGCACCAGAAGAAGCACCAGCATCTTTCTAAATGTCAAACTGCACCATGTTGCATAGATGTAAATGGGCATCATAGAGAATAATGTGATTCCTGTTGGCGTGCAATGTAGTGAAATCGACAAATTGTACTAGTGTGAATGCGGGGCTTAAACTGGAGAGAAAAGGGGGTCACATGACTTTCCATGCCTCTTTTTCATCCAGCTGTGCACTGGCTAGTGGGAGGAGTTAGGTGAAACCAGCATGTCATTCCAGTAACAGCAATGGTGAATGAAATTTTGCAGACATTATCTCATTTAATATCTAATATGCAGCGTGACCTAAAGGACAAAAACCACATAACACACACAGCATCCGGTGCACTGCCTTGTACTGTGCAGCTTTTCCTAAATTTGCTGAAATGTGAAAGTACAGTGGTACCTCGGTTTACGAACGCTTCTGTTCGTGAACAGGAAGTTCGGCAAAAATGTGCTTTCGTTCGCGAACTCCGCATTGGGTGACGAACACAACCGCAGCCATTTTCCCCGCTCTGACACATGGTCGTGGCTTCCTCTAGTCGAGATCGCGGTCTGATCACAGTTTGATTCGGTTCGTGACTAATTCAGTTCGTGACCAGCATCGGGGAACGAATTAAGTTCGTGAACCGAGGTACCACTGTACAAGACCATAAACCAGATGCTGTGCCTGTGCAGTCCAGATCACACTGCATAGCATAAGACACTAGTCTGAGCCATGCTTCCATACTCTGCATACATTATCCCCTAATCCAGGGGTGGGGCAAACTCTGCCCCCGATTGTGGCCAGAACGCACTGGATCGCATTCTAGCCGGCTCACTTTGTTTTGGCACCACAGCCACGCCCTCCGGCCACAATGCGATCAGCCGCACTGGAACGCGTGACACATCAGTGCCTGCGTTCCGGTGCAGTCAGAAAAAATAGTGCATGCCCCCTCCCGCCCTAAAACAAAGTGAGCCGGCCAGAATGCGATCCAGTGGGTCCCGGCCACAATCAGGGCAGAACGCACTGAGGATGGTGTGAACTAGCCCTCACACACAAACAAAAAGTCCCATTATTCAGTGTGCACAGGGAAGGGGCAGCTAACATTTTTCTCATCCAGGTGGGGGGCTGTGTGCAGACAGGAAGCGTGCCTGCTGCAATGCCCTTCAATGAAATGTAAGAGGCACACCCAGGGATCCCAACCTGAAAGAAGCACTTTCAGGGAGGTGCCCTCTCCCCCCCCCCCCCCCTCGCTCCTCTCCTCTCCTCGCTCCTCACGAAATGCTGCATGCACTATGCACCAAAACGCATGTAAATACATCAAAAACGCATACAAAGGCATGCAAACACACTGGACTGCACCTAAAAGCCCACATTAAGGGGGATGTAAATACATCAAAAACGCATACAAATGCATGCAAACACACTGGACTGCACCTGAAAGCCTATTTTAAGGGGGGGGGGGGGGATAAAAAAAATAGGAACGCGTCCAATAACGCATACATTTTTTTGTCAAAAATGCACTGCACCACACATCCAGATCTGGTCCGTACATGGCGTGAACAAGCCCTAACTGTCACAGTGACTATACGGTGCGTTGCAGCGAGGCACAACTTGAGGCACCACAATACCCTGTGCTGCAATGCACCTAGTGCATGGTTCCACACGCTAGGTACTCCATGTGATGGCATGCGCTGAATGCACAATCTCATGCGTTTAGCTCAAAGCAATGATGTGAATCGGTCCCTCTGAGTTGCCACCAGAACAGGAATAGAGGGGAAATCTTCCAGTGGGGACGCTTGTCTAAGAGGGGATTTCCTTCACTTTGGGGAGATTTCCTTTCACTTCCTGTTGTGTCTACAGGAGAAAAAGTAGAGGGAGACCTTCCTAATGAGTCACACATAGAAAAAAAAACAATAATATGGTTTTACCGGACACTACTCTATCTGAAATGATCAAAATAGTTTGGGCTTTAGTTATAGGTCAATTGTGAAATGCACACGCCCTGTATAGTTAGAGTTACAATTTCCTTATAGCATCAGGAATCCACCTTTTCTGTTTGTGTTGGATCAATCTCTTTCTTGGCTGTCCTTCTGCTATTCCCCGCCAGCTATGTCACCAGGTGACAATGGGCAGCATAGAGGCTGTGTTTGAGAGTGTGATTCTATGGGATTTTGCAGTACTGGACTAAACAGGGGGGGAATTCATCAAAACTGGAGCAGACAAAATCTCAAACTGCATTGAAAATGCATGCGTTTTAGCCATTGTGATGCGTTTTGCCGCGTTTTTGATGCGCCCCCCCCTCTCAAAAGGCAAATCAGACCATATGTCACTTCCTCCTTCATTTTCTAGCTCAGAAATGCTTCCTTTGTTTGAAGGCATGGTGTTAGTGTTGGCTATAATCAGGGCCGGATTTACTCCACCTGCCGCCCCAAGGCCAGGTTCCACAAGGCCTTGTGGGAAATCCGGGCCTGAATATAATAATAATAATAATAATGTCGTTATTGGGTGCACCCCTTGCTGACGGTCAGAGATATTTGATTATTAGATTAGCATCCATGTCTGCCATGTTTCCAGAGCTGTTCCATTCCTAATCTCCTCTACCAACTCACAGGAAGTCCCCAGAAGATGACATTACTAAATCTGTGGGTTTTTATTTTTTAGTTGCGTTCCGTTTGCATGCGTTTCGATGCATTGCGTCACGTTTCGATGCAGCTTTTTTTTTTAAATAACATTAAAAATACATTTAAACCTCCTTTTTATAGATATTATTTACCCCTCCGAAGATTCCATTCATGAATCGGTTCTTTTGTATGAACCGTTCAAAATCAACCGATTCATTTAAAAGATCTGAACTTCCCATCTCAACTTTCAATGGGTTCCGGCATGTGCAAAACACGCAGAGGAAAGTACTGCGTGTAGTAAAATCTGTGTCATGCAAGCTGCGCTTTTTCTTTAGCATTTGTGCGCATTTAAACATGTGCAAGCGCAGCGGGAACAGCGCGTTTGCCTGGCTGTGTTTGGGGTGCCAATGCACAGCAAGCATGTTTCGCGTTCTTGACGCATTTGTGAAATGTGCGCATTTGCCACACGTTCACGGAAAGCTCAAGTGTGGACTGACCCCGAATTCACACACTCGTGCGCGTTCTTGCACGCTCGTGTGCTGTGTTTGGCGTGCCTCCCCTTTGAGTTCAATGGGGCCTGCATGTGCGACAAAAAAGCTCATGTCGCAGATTTTGCAACACGCGCATGTTTTTTGCTTCCATGTTTGTGTGAGTTTTCATGTGCGTCTTCATGGCTTCATTTGGGGTGCCATTAGAAATGAACGGCAATGCAAGTACTGTGCGCATTTTGCTGCGTTTCCGTGAATGTGCGCCAAATGCGCACTTTTGGCATTTAGGGCTTGTCCACATCAAATGAGGTGCGTTCAAGAGCGGTAGCTGCTAGAACGCCCCGCAATCCCTCACAAAACCTCCCCCTGCGTTCTGGGGTGTGGCGGTGCATTGAATTCAATGACACCGCCTCCACGCTCCCCCGCAGTGCGATTGGACGCATGGCAAAACTTTTCCTGCGTTCCGTTCTACTGCAAACGCAAAAATTAGAGCAAGCAGCATATTTTGCATTTGCAGTGGAACAGAACACAGGCAAAGTTTTGCCACGCGTCCGATCGAACTGCGGGGGGCGTGGAAGCGGTGCCATTGAATTCAATGCACTGCCATGCCCCCTACCGTCCCAGAACACAGGGGGGAGTTTTGTGAGGATTGCGGTGCGTTCCAGCAGCTACTGCTCTGTGTGAACAAGCCCTTAGGGAACGCGTAGGCGTATGCGGGCTTGGGGTAAATTTACTAAATTGGAGCAGAAAGAAGTTGGAGCAGTTGGGCAAAGCAACCAACCACCTCCTCTCTTCAACTAAAAAAAAAAAAAGCTAGAAGCTGATTGGTTGCACAGCTGTTGCAGATTCTGAAAAATCCCCTCACTCAGTTCTAGGAAATACCTGTGATTGGACGGTGAAGTTGGTGAGCAGTGACGTCACGTGCGGAAGGGACCGAGGAATGAAGCCAGGCAGAGTCAATAAAAAGGTTGCCGGAGATCATTACGCGAAGCCAAGTAATCAGCTCGGGGTCCGGGATACAGGCATCACACCAGAGGGCGGTGTAGACATGCACGTGACCTGGTCCTGACTTCTCCCAATAAGCAGCTGACTTCCAACAGCAATAGTGGGCGTAGTCCTGCTGGATGTGTGTATAGACTGGGAGGGGTCACGTGACGGGGAGGATTGTCGGGGACAGTATACTACACACTGACTCACACTCCTCGCTGATAAGCAGTCTGGTTTACACTAGTGATCGAACCGATACCGGGAACAGGTAAGCGCTGTTTACAGATGTTTTCACACAGCCATAAAACAATAACTAGATGTGTTTAGTACCATCTCTTTATAGCTTAAGTATTTCTGGGTACTTATCTACTTTTGTGATGACTTGAAAAGCCACAGGTACTCTATAAAGCAAGGCGATCCAAACTGCAAACATCCAGCTGTTGTGGAACTACAAGTCCCAATAAGGCATTGCAAGATTCTCACAGCCATAGGCATGACTCCCAGAGACGGAGGCATATGGGATTTGTAGTTCCACAACAGCTGGATACTCCTGCTTTATAGAGTACCTTTGGCATTTCACTAAGGTTTCATTACCCCTGGGGGTTCATGTACTGCTGGCTGAGATCCGATAAGCTGTGCTATCTTCACTATTGCTTGACATGGCTGTCATTAGGGAATGGGGTTGATGCACATTAACGTTAGGGATGCACCGATACCGGTTTTTCGGTATCGAGCACGAATATCGATATTTATATTTGACGATAACGAGTACTGGTACTTCCAGTAGCATAGAGTCGGCTTCCCGGGCAATCAGGGAGCCAGGCGGAGTCATTACCCACCGCCCGGCTTCTTGATTCCCCGGGAAGCCGACTCCATTCTTTTTGGCCGGCTTCATGCTGATTGGCCGGGAAGCCGGCTTCCCAGCGAGTCGGCATAGAGGCCGGCCAAACAGATCTGATAATATTGTGTGGCAGATAAGTAGCGCTCGGTCTAATTGTGAAGGTGATCTCTCAAAACCAAAGGGGGGAGATCGCCTTCAGATATCAAAATAAATATTAATCTCCCCCCTTTTGGTTTTGAGAGATCACCTTCACACCCATTCACAATTAGACCGAGCGCTACTTATCTGCCACACAATAGACTCACTTACACACATAGTTGCTGCTGGTCTATTTAGTTATTTAGATTTTGAGTCACTTATTCCTAGCGCAGTGATTTTTGATTATTAAGATCTGATAATATGGTGACACGACCCCCAACCCAGCAGACACATCATTCCCCTCACATAGATCCTTTGCAGCACTCATTACTGTACTAGTCCCTCAGCCAGCTGAGCAGCCACCGCTCTCCTCGATCTGCCCACGTCATCTGATGCACAGCGCCCACGCGATCGGCCCTCAGCCTGCTCCTGTGCATGCGCAGACTGCCCAGCGCTCTCATTTAGAAATCCTGTGCATGGGCAGGAGCAGGCTTAGGGCCGATGACATTGGCAGATCCGGGAGAGTGGTGTCTGCCCAGCTGGCCAAGGGACTGGTGCGGTAATGACGGCTGCTAAGGATCTATGTGAGGGCATTTATTTGATTTTGCCCGGCTCAACACTGATTGGCTAGGAAGCCGGCCAATCAGCATGGAGCCAGCTTCCCGGCTCCATGTTCCCACGCGGCACTGCCGGTCAGAGGAAATCTCCCTTTGTCATGTGTTGTGCTGGGCTACAATGCGTGTGTGTCAGAGCTGTGTTGCCATAGAGTAGAGTCACGCAAATTCAGCCCTCCAGCTACAAGTCCCATGAGCCATTGCAAGACTGTTATAGACATGACTTCCAGAGGTAGAGGGGTTATGGGATTTGTAGTTAAATCACAGCTGAAGGCCTGGAGTTGCCCACCCCTGCCCTAGCGTGTTGTGGTGTCATTTGAAAATGAATGGAACAGCAATGTGCTAATCCACGTCATGTGTAATTATGTGAGCAGCAGAAAATGCAGCAGAACTTGATCTGGGGAATAGAACGTTTGTTTACACTTCTTAGATCAACTTCTTCTGTGAATGAGGGCAAATTCCACTCGTTGCTGCAAATTCATTGATAAATAATGGAGACCAGAAGTATGTATAGTACCTGTGGTCCTTCTTAATGTTAAACTTCCAGAATCCGCTACAAACCAGCTGATGGCGGCCGTGGCTGACATGGGGAAGATAGAGGTGACTGACATCTAATCATGCACTTGAGCATGGGTGAGCCACTATGTCCCTCCAGCTGCTGTGGAACTACAAGTCCCAAAAGGCACTGCAAGACTTACAGGCATGACTCCCAGAGGCAGCGGCATGTTGGGATTTGTAGTGTCACCACAGCTGGACGGCTGGAGGTGCCCACCCCTGCACTCGAGTGTTCATTTATAAAAGTACCATTTGCATTGCATCGGCACCCCTAGATGACACTGAAGAGTATAGGAAATTCCTAGTCGCTGTTCAGCCAACAATCTTTATACCTGGCTACTTTGACAAACATTGAAATTGAAAAATCGACCTTTGTGGAACAGAGGGGTGCTGGTAGCACCACAAAGTGCTGGAATTTTGCTGAGCAGGACAGAAATGGGTGCAGTGTATGGCCAGCTTTAGCCGGAGTAAGGAATGGGTCTCTGTCTAGCTTCCAGTACACAAGTAATCACATTCAGAGCTGGATCAGACATGACTAACTCGAAGAGTTGTCTGTTCTATATGTGAAGCGTTAGAACGCGCTCTCCTCCAGTCTTTATATAGTCTCAGCAGAAGTATCCATGTCTGTGTAACATTATGGGAATTTCCCGGCAGTGTTGTGGAGGGTGGGAGACGCTTCCTACTGTACATCCCCCACCCTCCGTAGAAAGTGTCTGGTGTACACATGCATGCAGCTAGAATCCTGCCAGTATCACATCACGAGGACAGATCTGGAAAGGTTGCACCAAGGTAAAATATAATACAATAGTATATACATGGCAAACGTTTGCATTGTACATCAGCAGATCACACTTTATTTTCACATGGTGACAAATATCTTGCGTAACCTCCCTAGAAGTGATGAGTGCTAAGTCCCGTTTCTGTATGGTTATATGTTGTTTGTGGGAGTAATATAGCTGAAGCAGCTTTTTATGTCTCCTAAACATGACTCAACCCCACTGGCTAATGAAATATATGTAGAAGCCAGTGATAGAGTCCTTTTAACCACTTCCGGGCTGCAGCAATTTCTTACATTTGCACACACATGATCAAATCTGACGTTTTGGCTAGAAAACAGCTTCAGACCCCCAAAACAATGATATATTTTCTAAAAAGCAGAGGCCCTGCAGAATAAAAAGAAAACGCGCTAGTTGCTATTTTTTTATGTCACACAGTATTTGCGCAAATGTTTATCAAACCAGTATTTTCAGGATAAAATATACTAAAATAAACAGAATGTAATACCCAATTTGGTAAAATATAAGGGATGGGGTCACGCCAGGTAAATAGATAACAATCATGTCAAGCCTTAAAATTGCGTGCGTCCGTGAAACCGCAAAAAACCCTACAATACCCCAAATTTCCCATAGGCGACGCTTTAAAAGCTTTCACCGCTCATCAGTTTAGTGTTAACAGTAATCAATGGCTCTATAATTATTGCTCTCACTCCGACGTTTTTTGCACATAGGTGCGCTTGACAATCTAGGGGGCTAACGAGCCCCTATGTAATAGCAGATAGTGCTTGCTTGCAAAAATAGTGCTTGCAATATTTTTGCAGATCGCACTGGACCGGAACGCAGGCACTAATGTGTCGGCGATCGCACTGTGGGCTTGGGCGTGGCTGCGGTGCTATTGACTTCAATGCACCGGCACTCCCCCTCCCGCCCCTGAACGCTGGGAGCTGGCCGGCTTGCGTTCCAGAGGCCGAACGCACTGGAACGTGGACTTTGTGGTGTGAACCGCCCCTAAAACAGCTGCACAAACAGATATAAAAACACGCTGCTAGTAGAATAGGGGAAGACTAGAGTTTGTTAGATTTTTACATAAAGGAGCCTGGATTATTTTACCTTGTGACAGGTCACATGGTACGCTGGGCCCTTCTTCTCCGGCGGTGGGGAAGGATGGTTTTCAGTGCTGGATAGAAACTGGGCATCAGTGCTGTTCTATGCATTGTAATTCAAGCTCAGAAGGTGCCCCGACGCAAGCTAAGCTGGTGTGTCATTGACCATCTTGGCTCACAGGAAGCCGCTTGATTGAAGCCGGGCATAATTGTCTGCAAGAGCAGCCGACCAGCAGTGGAAGCCCACGGAGGGCAGCACTCAAGTCTAGAGCGAGGGTGAGAATTGCATTTCCTTTTCAACCATTAGGGGGTGTTTTAGGGCCCATTTACAGCAGTGTGCTGCAGAAAGGTTCATTACATCCGTTGGGTCACTGCAGTGCCATTCGTTATGAATGACACCCAAATCTACCTGCGTCACAGTGCATCTCAACACATAGTAACACACTGCGGTACACTGCATTCATCAAACATGGTGCTTGCCTGATTTTTGGCCTGCCACTAGACTTCAGTATTCTCACACTTCTTATTTCTAGACATGTATTTATTTCAGGTATTTATATCGCCCTGACCATTTATGCCACGCTTTACATCCTCTAAGGTACCTGCCTCACAAGGCCAATTTAAACAGGAGCCAATGAACCTACCAGTATGTCTCTGGAGTTCGAGATGAAGCTGGAGTACCCGAGGAAAACCCACACAACACACAGGCAGAACATGCAAAATCCATGAAGTTAGTGTCCTGACTGGGCCCCCCCCCCCCCCCCAGTGCTGGAAGGCAGAAGTGCTAACCGCTGAGCCACTGTGCTTCCCATTTCAAACCTACAGATAATTATTTATCTAAATGAATGAAAATCCCAGTGCTGTTTTGTAGCAGGAATAAAGCTCCAGGCCGGGTGGGAACTGAACTAGGGGATGATTCAGCCGATCACAGTACATCTGTAACTGAAATATATCTTTGGGTAGATTGGCTCTTACTGAAGGTTTAGATGGTGGGGTGTATATGTTTGGAACAGGATTGTCTTCCATTCCATTTAGGATGGCAGTGGGAAGGTCCTACTGCACCCAGGTAACTGCCACATGTTATAAAAACAATATAGCTGTTAACATCCTAGTGTCAGAAAACACATTCCTAATGCATGAGGATGAATAATATGGCCAGTTTATACTTTATAATGGCTAGTTGCAGACAAGTAGAGATCTATATTCCAAGAACAACTAGGACTTTATCTGCCTGTCCATGTACAGATCATGCCTGCGATAGGACCTGTCATATTATCATGATACTTTGATCAATCACTCTGTTCCATATCAAAAATAAGACTTAAAGGACAAACTAGCGTCCTCCCGTTACCCTAAGCTCAGTATACCGCGAGCTACAGCTCGCGGTATACTGAGACGCCGCACCTGGAGCGGATCCCGACTTAGATGACGGGATCCGCCCAGCTGCGTGAGTGACAGCTGGCTCTGCCTATCTAGAGGCAGAGCCAGCTGTACCCGCCCCCTCCCCCGTCCGTTCCGCCAGTCAGCGCTGGCAGATCAGAGCGGGGAGAAGGGAATCCAGCCCCTCCCCCTGTCACGGCAGAGAGCCGTGACAGGATCGAGAGATGAGGGAACCCGGTATGTGTTCGCTCACCTCCCGATCTACTGAGCCGACCTGTGACAGTCTCATTGTCACAGGTCGGCTATAACTATGAGGTGAGTGGAAATCACTCATCTCATAGTTCTCCTTTTAATCTGGCTCCAGGGAGATTTTCTAGCAAGTTGTGTGATGGCATGCACCTATGACCACCTCAGGGGCTTGTTATCTTCTTTCAGTACACAAGTAGATTAATGCTTGCTTTTATTGGTATAAATGTCCCTGCTATGTACAGCCAGCTATGAATCACACTGAAGGGCAGTGCTGGAAGAGACTGATAATTAAATATTGCTGGTACCAGATAAGATTGTGACTTGAGATAAGAGAGTTTTTATTATGCACATGAGCATGTCTGAAATGTTGTACTTTGTTCTTATTGCACCCATAACCCTTTGGATAAAACGGTTTGCTAATGAATGTTGTGGATGCTGTGTTTTTCCTTTAGAAATGGCGGGCACAGTAGTGGCCACCGATGTGGACACTGAGCAGACCCATACTTGCCTGCACCTGAAATTGTACCATCCTCTTCATCAGCATGACCAAAGGATCTTCAGTGCCATCAATCTAGGCAGAAAAGAGGAACTAAGAGCTGAAGAAGACGCCGTCTTTGGCCGGGATGTGTGCACGTTCAAGTTGCTGAATAACAAAGTCTCCCGCTTGCAGTTTGCGCTGCAGTTTTTCAAACCTTTGTACAATTCCAAAATGGCCTTTGAAATTAAGAACCTCAGCAAGAGAGCCAAGCTCTATGTAGATGGCCTAGAACTAAGCTACCTCAACAAAGTGGATCTTCCGCCCAAGTGCATGATTCGTTTTGGAGACTTCCAGATCTTAGCAGAGACTGAAGAAGGAGAATCCGAGGACAAATACGTCATCTGCTGTGAAGTGTCACGCTATTCCCTGGTTCAGGATGTATCTGGGCCAGTAATGGTTGGTATCTCGGAAACTGGGGTACAGAATGGTCATGCTTATTCATATTCGCACACATGCGCCACCCCTCCTCCAGTGGAAGTTGATGAGAATGACTTGTAAACTGGACATAAATTACAGAATTTCATACGGACAATGAAGAAAATAACTTTAACCTCATCAGCTTTATACCTGTATACCCTGTACAGCCCAGAGCAACTTTTAAATTTCCACTAGGGACCTGTTGATTTGGCAATAGGTAAAGCAGAACTACACTCTCCTATCCCATACTGTGACAGAAGGTGCTGTCTTAAGCTGGCCATACGCCTATAGATTATCTGCAGATGTACTTTTTCCATCTGATCATAGAACAACAGATTCCTCCAGCTATGCTAAACTGTGTGGATGGAGGAATCTCCCACTGGGCCAAGCTTCAGTATCTTGCTAGTCGGCCCCACTGGCTATAAAAATACCTGAACAATCTGCAGGCACTGTTCAGGTATTTTGAGAGCAAGTTGGCATGCTGTAAAAGTAACTGTTTTGGGAGACATTAAATTAGAAGGTAAAGTTCCGCTTCAAGATAATCTAAAACAGGCATTATTATTTTGGAATAAGGAACTGAGTTTTCTAGCCTTGTTCACAGAATTCTTGTTTCGGGTTTATGACTCAAACTTCTTGAAACAGGAAAGAGCCAAATAAATTATAACTAAAAACATTGTTCTTATCTTTTTTTAGATCTGGATAGAGTGGTGAGGGGTTAGAGCCACGAGCACGGTCTGTGTCCCGGTTAGGGAGATTTGCTCTCTCTCTAATTTTCCTGATCACCACCACCAGAAGTCACCAAGAGGGGGAATCTTCAAATGTGGACATTTGTTCCGGAAACAAATGTCCAAGGGTGGATTCCCCTCACATTTAAAAGATATCCTCCCACTTCATGTTGAGTCTTTAGGACAAGAAATGGAGGGTTATCTCACTAATGAGACACAGATGCCAATACAAACTGTTTTAATTTTTCCCCTACTTTATCCAAAGTGAAAAGAAAAAAGTTTTAGTAGGAGCGATTGCAGCTTACATTACTCCTTTCATGACAGTGTTTTTTAAATAATGATTTTCATAAGCTAATGGGATGTCTGAATGTGGGCTGCAGACAATATTGGTATGACACTTATTTCTGCTCAGTGTAGGGAAACAATTGGCTATCGGTAGCTGATCCTAGCAAGGGTTGGACTAAAATATGATGTCTGCAGGGAACCTTTTGATGATCTCTGAAGTCGAGTATAAACTTATTTGAAGGAAAATAGTTAAGCATGTATGCTGTAAAATATATAGGTTGAAATCAAGGTGCCCAAAAAATATAATCATGTGTTCACATCAAATCTTTGTTGACTTGAAAAATCAGGGGAAATCAAAAAAGACTGGGCAGGGTAAAAATAAATGTGCACCAAAACCTATTTCAGTATCAGCAAAGATCAGGCGACAAAAGCTGCAGAGTGAGTCATTACAGACGACCTCCTCTCCTAGCTGAAACAGGATTGCAGGTTAGGCAGATATACACAGGCTGCCATTAAGCATACCAGTGGTACAAAGCCAAGTATTCTTTGTTCCATTAACATTTCACCTTTTTGTGGATTTTATACAAATATTTAATAATTTTATATAAACATGTAAAAGAAATAGATAAACTGTTATACTTTTCTCTAAGAATCCTGTGGGCTTGTACTTGGGTAGCACTAGAAGTATTTACTCACGGAATTGATTTTTTTTTTACCTCGTTTAGTGACTAATAAACCATTGCTAATGTATTATAAGGATTCATATTTGAAATATTCCTTCTCTGTGTAAAGAATGTCAATTCAAATAAAAACAATTTTCTTCCAAAAATGCCCTTTTTATTTCTGTTCATCTGTGCACAGCCGGTAATGGGACAGGTCTGTTTAGAGGGGTAGTCTTATGGTTTTGGAAACACGCATACCTCTTCCTTCCATGTAAGCCAGGGGAGCATGCAAAACTTGGCATGTCTAATGCTGCATATTATACATTGTGCTAAAAATCTGACCCATCACCTTGAGTTGAGTCCTTATAGTCAAATAACTTATTGCAGTGGGTCGGCTATAATTTTTTACATAATTTTCCCATGAGTTATCAGGTGCAGCTATGTTCAACAATGTGTTTATCTAAGATAACGGCAAAGCCAAAAAAAAAATGGTTTACCATATACTGTAAACATCAAAGGATGCAGAGCATATCAGGCCATGCTTACAAAGAATGAAGATAAAGTAAGGCCATGCCTATAAGGTTTAATTATTAGGGATGTTCAGATGTCAGTGCCTATACTTGGCATTTTCACGAGAACTACCAGTGTTGCAGCTGTGACAGCACTCTGGCACTCCACCACTGTCCTGAAATCATTAGTCAGGGGTGCCCATTAGGTCGATCGCAGAGCGAACACTGGCAGATCGCAATCTGCTGTGTCCTGTGGGGCTTCTCTGGTTCCCCGCTGCTCTTCCCCATCTGTATGCAGCGGGGATCCGAGGAGAAGTGAAGGAAGCGCTGTAGAGTACGGAGCCGCTGTCACAGCAGCATGGCCGAGCGGTCAGGAGAGGGGCTCCCCGCCCCTGCTGCAGCGCTTCCTTCACTTCTCCTCAGATCCCCACTGCATGTAGATGGGGAGAGCAGCGGGGATCCAGAGGAGAAGTTGCAGGCTGAGCCCCCCTGTGTGTGTCGCCCAGTGGCGGAGGATCGGTACAGATCGTTGATCTGTACCAATCCTCTGTTAAAGCATAAAAGGTTATGTATGGAGGGGTGGAAGACTTTGACCAGAGTAATAACACACTCCTAGAAGAGGAGAAGACTATCGTGTGCAAGGAGGAAGGGGGGTCTGCTAGGGAACTGACTAGTCAAATATTCTAATAAGGTAAAAGGCACATTGTAAGTAACACACAGAGCCGGATTAACATAAGGGCGCGTGGAGCTGCAGCGCCAGGCTGGCTGTGGCTCTCTATTCAGGAATATTAGAGGGCCACTCACTGGGACCTCTCGGGGCCGCCTGAGCAAGGAGCCACAGCCACCAGTTTCAGCCTGCACACACCTGGCCTGGTGAGAGCCAAGCTGGCTCAGGGAGCCTGCACAGCTCCCTGGAGACATCAGGCTGCAAATCACAGCCAGGACAGGAGGAAGAGAGCCCCAGTGACGGTCACCATTTCCATAAAAAAGATCCACCGAAATCAAATCCTCAGCGCCAGGCCCGTGATGCTCCTAACCTGGCCCTAGTAACACATAATTCATTAAAAGAAGAAGATAAAACATGTAAAATAGTTGATTTTTCTGTGCTTTATACCTGATTTCAGCTGGTGTAATAAACACGTTAGTACAGTGCCCACTTGTGTGTAACTACAGTATGACTCGGGCTCTACCTGCCAAAATCGATGTGGGTGCCACAATTGCTGCAAGAGGCCAGGGTGCCTATGAAGCACATACAAATCTACTTAAATAAAAACTTTAAACAACATTCTGTAAGCCTGGTATTATAAAGTGTATTTCTACTTTTGCAGTCAAAATTAAAAAATAATCAAATTATATATATATATATATACACACACACACTTTTTTTAAATTGGCTTTTAGATGTTTTGCTGCAGCAAGCAACTGGGCTAAATCCAAGTTTTTCTCAGCACCTTCATAGTTCACACCTAATAGAAAGACTTACAAGCTAGGGTTGTAATCCTTTAACCCTTTTGTTAAGACAAGCAGTGTTCATATCTACTTTACAAGTTATAATGAACAAGCCCTCCTAACATTACAAAGAAGGAAAAGCAAGTTGAAAGTTTAACCCTTAACCCCTTGCCATCCACCCATCGTAAAAATACGGGCGGACAGCGTACCCTTCCTGGCGTACCCTTCCTGGCGGGTGGACGTACATGATTTTATTTTATTTTTCTGCTCGCGGACATATGCGCGCAAAGTCCCACCGGGAAGGTAAACTGCCGTCACCGGCTGTTTTATACTAGCGTTTTGGTCGGTTCTATAGAACCGGCCGATCACTTGTATGACCCCGCACGGTGGACTAAAGTCGGAAGCAATGTGTATTACATCACTTCTGTCTTTAGCTGTCATTTCTCTGGCTGAGAGCCAGAGAAGAAGATCTCTGCTTCATCAGCTTTTTTGGGGGTCCCAAGGTGACAGGGGTCTTGGGGACCCCTGATGTCTCCATTAAGAGGACCTGTCATTTTTTTTTCTAGCTATCACACTGGGAGCTTTTCAGCCTCCTATGTGATAGCAATCAAGTTATGTGTAAAAAAAAAAAAAAATAATTAAAAAATAAAACAAAACACCCAAAGCTTTTAAGTCCCCCGCCCCCACGTATACACGCGTCAGGTGCGCCTACGTGCAAAAATGACTATGCCACAAATGTTACATGTCGCAGTGAGGGCAATAATTCTAGGCCCATCAATCACTGATAACACTAAACTGATGAGCGGTAAAAGCTTTTAAAGCCTATAGTCAATTTTAGGCATGGTAGTTTTTTGGGAGTGCACGCAATTTTAAGACTTGACATGTTTGGGTTCTATTTACCTGACGTGACCCTGTCTTATATATTTTACCAAAAAATTGGGTAATAATAAATGTTTTATAGTAAAAAATTTAAATCCCAGGAGTGGGTCGGTGAGCTATGATGTGAGGACGTGTTGATTGAGGCTCCCGTATCCACCCCCTACCCTAGCATAACCAGGAGCACTGGTGTCATCTCTCAAGATTCAGTACCGGGCTGACGAGTGTCCGTGGCTGTGCTGCTTGTGCTGGCCTCAGTATCCTGCATTTGAGTGTCGAGGGTAAGGAGGAGCGCTGATCAACGTCTGGGACAGCGAGCTTGCTGTTTTCACAGTGAGTGTCGCTGAGAAAGGCTGCCCGACAGATCGATGGGGTGGCACACTAAAAAAAGAAAGAAGGGACCGCAGCAGACGGAAGGCATGGAGCGGTTGGCAGATATCGGTTCTTTCTTTCGCAAAGCCGGCACGTCACTCACCTGTCGATCACCTGACACAGAGACAGGATCGAGTGGGGCGACCTCCCCTTCTGACCCCCTGGTGAGGAGAGAGAGAGAAGTGGGGACACGAGTGAGACAGTCTCTCCAATATGCTTACAAGACCAGAGTGAGGAAGAGTTTTCTACTAGAGGGGAGATGGCTGGTACCGATAAGCAGCAAGACGAGGTAACCCTGTTTAAAAGATACCTAAAGACGTTTCCCACAAAAGAGGACCTGAATGAGGGGCTTAAGCGAATTGAGGAACTATATGCATCAGGTATGGAGGATTTTAAATCTGACTTACTGAGTATGCATAATAGAGTGGATATGGTGGAGAAGGTGATACAGCCCCTGATTGAAATACAGACAGAAACACAAGGGATCATCAGAGACCTATATAATCAACAACTTATAATGTGATCGAGTATAGACGATCTCGAGGATCGCCAAAGGCGTAATAATATTCGATTAAGAGGCATTCCAGAGGCAAAGGGGTTGATTTACTAACCTTATAAACACACCACGAACAAGTATACACCTCTGTAGTGTGTTCCCTCCCAGCATGATCTATTGGTGGAATCTAGACACCTTTGTAGTGTGTACACACCCAGCAGGTGTGTTGTGCAAAGCCCTGCATGAATTGCAAGCTGATGTTGTGTAAATTAGCTCTACGTTGTGTTGCTTGCGTTGATGAATGCAGCAATGTAAATGCATGAGCTAACCATTTTTGTCTAAACTGTGAAGCAGCATTATATATGCATCATGTGCATGATTTTTCCATATATGGCATTAGTGGAAATATGCTTTTAGAGACTTGTATGCCGCTATTAGAGTGGCGTGTAGCCTATGGCGCATGCTACATGACGCGCACGTATGTAAATACATAAAAACGCGCCATAACAGCGTGAAAATGTGACACGTTGCTCGTGTTTGGTTGATACATTTTTGCTGTGTAGAAATGCACACGCACCTGGTGCGTGCGTGTGTTTAGGTTAGTAAATCACCCCCAAAGAGTCAGAATGAACTACTGGAAGTAGTCCAGGGGATTTTTAATATCTATCTCGATAATGTAGAAAGGGAACAGATTAAGGTGGATGGAGCTCATCGAGTTTTCAATTCCCCTAACCAGACCCAGATCCACCCGAGAGATGTGATATCTAGATTAAATTCATTCCAGCAGAAAGAGATAGTGCAAAAAGCAAGGACAAAGGGAGATATTGAGCTTGAAGGGGCTTGCATTTCTCTCTTCCCTGACCTCTCTAGAAGGACCCTGGGAAACGAAGAGCGCTGCGCCCGATTACCCAGAAACTAAGAGAGATGGGAATTCAGTATAGATGGGGTTACCCATTCCATTTGAGAGCTCAGAAAAATGGATGGGTCGTGACCCTTTATACTTTGGGAGATTTGGAGTCTTTTTTGAAGCAGATGGAACTAACCCCAATAAAAGTGGATATGTGGCCAGATCCCCCTGCCCCTGTATGTAAGAAGTTACCACAATGGCACCCATGGACACCGGCAGGCTCGCTGGCAAATAAAAGGGGATCATCTACAATGGAGAGGAAAATACGGAGATAGGGGAAGATGACTATGTATGTTTGATTTGATCCCTCCTTACTGAGGGCACTATTCACTTTAGGCCCTGGACTGACGACAAAGTAGTGGCTTTAGAGGCACTGAGTGACGAGAGACACCTTTGGGGTGTGTGTGAGCAAACGGGGGGGGGTACCCTTTTTTTTTTTTGCACGTATTGATTTATGACGGTTTAAACATGAATCATTAGAATGCCTTTGTGAAATGCATGAACCAGAGGGACCGGAGTGGAAAGGGAACTTGAAATCTGGAGAATGGGATTGAAGCTGGGAAATTGAGGATATGGTACCAACTATGTAGTGGACTATTAAATCTTAATTATACTAGTAGGACTATCTAGAGGGGAGCCCTAGAGAAACAGCATGAGCCCAGACCCCTCCGGATCCATTCTGGGGGATGCATGGCATGACAATTTGAAATTATTATGTGTGGAATAGATTTGAACAAGGGGTATGAGTAGGGATCTATATTATGTAAACTTGGTATTGGTATGAATATCTAGATAAGTTACTATATATAACCAAGAGAACATGTAAGTAAATGATTTTAGAGGTGATAGTATATGTGAACTGAAGCACAAATATAAATATGGACGGGTAAGGGAGATAAGTAGGGGGGTGGCGAGGGAAATGGGAGGAAGATAAAATGGAGAGTATTTGATAAAAACACGGTTCTATTGGAGTTGTAGAACACATATGGTATAAGAGGAGATGGGTGAGAGGGGGAGATAAATATCACTATAATTGTTATAGTTTCATAATTGTATGATTTTTTTATATTTAGACTGTACACTTGGAAAATGAGAGCAGACATCACAAGTTGGATAGTTATAAATTCTAAATATAGATTTTTGGAGATCACAATGAGGGACACAGCTGTGAGGGGAATATACAGGTGAAACTCGAAAAATTAGAATATCGTGCAAAAGTTCATTTATTTCACTAATGCAACTTAGCCGTCTACCAGGAAATTTTGGAGCACTTCATGCTTTCTCCCGCAGACGAGCTCTATGGGGATGCTGACTTCATTTTCCAGCAGGACTTGGCACCTTCCCACACTGCCAAAAAATTTCTGGGATTGTGGATCTGGGTTTTCATGAGCTGTAAGCCATAATCATCACAATTATGACAAATCACGGCTTGAACTATCTTGCTTTGCATGTAATGAGTCTATCTCATATATTAGTTTCACCTTTTAAGTTGCATTAGTGAAATAAATGAACTTTTGCACTATATTCTAATTATTCGAGTTTCAACTGTATATATTGGGTTTATAAATAAATTATATCACTATACTATAATATACTGTATTATATGTAATATTATATCTGATATGTAAGAATTATTTGTTAATAGGAGTGTAACACTAATTAAGTAGAAGGGTTAATATTTATCTAGATAAAGGAATTGAGTGTATCAATAAGAAGGTAGATTAAAGGGGATGAGATAGGGGTTATCACAATTTGGGAGAATATATTTAGGCACGGTAATAAGGATCACTATTATAAGAAAATCTCCCCCACCCTAGTGTTAATACACTCCAGATGGATCCTAAATTATGGAAATGTCACATATGGGGATGTATATAATTGAACTATGGCACAGTGGGGTGTATTTTCCTCCTTTTTGTTTTCTTTTCTCTCCTTTCTCCTCCAATGGTTCCAAAGTCAGGGTGAAAGAATTTAAAGCCATCTATAGTGGATGTACCCTTATTGGGGGAGGAGACTGAAAGCTTGGGGCCCTTCGGGAATGAAAGGGATAGCTAGAAGATATAGCAATTGAGGGCAATAAATGGTTGGTAATAAAAAGGTAGGGGGTGGATATGGTTAATTGGTTTGGTTGTGCGGGCCGAGTTTGTGTGGTAGGCCCAAATAGGTACAGAGGCTCTGAATATTACTCTATCAGATTCAGAAGTGTTATACCTAAAAGGGGGAGTTTTCCTTTGGTTGGAAGGCGGATGCATTGAAATATTTGGGTGTATTATTACCGAGAAATTTAGATAGATTATATGAGCTTAAATATAGACCTTTACTGACATTAGTGGACCTTAAGCTTAAGGAATGGATTTCTAAATCTCCTTCCTGGGTTGGTAGGGTGTCCCTTTTTCAAATGGACATCCTCCCTCGATTATTGTATATATTTCAGACAGTCCCGATAATAATACCTAGGTCTTTCTTCCATACAATGAAGACTCTCGTAAGCCGATATATATGGAAGGGCTCTAAAGTACGAGTAAGCTACGATACTCTTATTTGCCCTAAAAGTAAAGGAGGGTTGGGTCTTCCACATTTGGAATATTATTATATGTCCTCGCATTTAACAAGGATTTTGGATTATATCCATAACTTAAATAATAAACAATGGATTAGTATTGAGGAAGCCTTAGTATCCATCCCATTATGGTCATACCCGTGGATAGATCCTTTAGATCGCCAGCAGGCAGTAAGGTTACCATTATGCCTTACATCCTTACTTAAGATATGGGATCACCTTGTTAAAAACGAGAGTATTTAGTCTTATGTTGGCCCCTTGACTCCAATTCTAGGAAACCCATGTTTCCCACCTGGTTTTGCTTGCTTAAAGTTGCTTCAGTGGACCCGAGATGCACCCTCGTATGCCACTGATGCGCTTTCCCCTAATGGGATACTCCCCCTTTCTTTATTAGCTGGAGATAACAAAAGAACAGTAGGAAGCTGGTTAATATATTTTCAACTGAGAGATTTTTGTCTCACATTACAAAGCGAAGCAAATCTTCATAGAGAATTACTGCCTTTTGAAGTGAAGGCAGCCCCAAACCATCTTATCTCCACAATATATCAAATATTACTATCATCTCGATGTCAAGGTTTCCCTTCTTATATGACAGCTTGGGAAAGAGAACTGCATACTTTCTCAGATGTGGATTAAAAAAAAAAGCATGTATCTTTACATATAAAGCATGTATAGCAAGTGTAGCACAGGGGAGGAATTATAAAATCCTTACAAGATGGTATAGGTGCCTGTCTGTTTTAAAGAAAATGTATTCACAATGCTCTGATCTTTGCTGGCGTTGTAAAACGGCAAGGGGCACAATGGTTCATATATGGTGGGATTGTCCAAAATTGAGATCATTTTGGAAATTGGTTTTTGATATATATGAAAATACAACAGATTTATCCCCGAACCCCACAGGTGGCCCTATTGTCAAAGTTCCCTGGCTCATTTGCATCTGTTGAGAGACCTCTTGAGATTCTTTTTGATAGCTGCAAGGGCCGTCATTCCAAGACATTGGAAAACGGAGGTGGTCCCTGGGGTAGAGGAATGGAAGGTGGAATTAGATCATCTGATGTATATGGAGGAATTGACAGCCAAATTGTATGATAGAGGTGATAAATTTCATGCAATCTGGTCTTCGTGGCTGCAAGCTAGAGAAAGTTATTAATTTGGTGATAAAAAATTCTCAATGGGGAACATACTAGTGGCTAATTGAGAGATTATACAGGGGTATAACAACGTGGGAAAACTATCTGGGGGAAATGAATGATAATGGGTGCTCCTTTTTTTCCCCCCTCTCTTCCTTTGTTTGGGGCTTGTTTGTAACATGCTATGTTACATGGAACAATGTGAATATATTGCATAACTGATAATTTATGTATGAATATGCCTTCTGTGATTTATTTATAAAAAATACAAAATTTCAAATTAAAAAAAAATCCCAGGAGTGATTAAATATCACCAAAAGAAAGCTCTACCTGTCCCCAAAAAAATAGTATAAAATTCATTTCAGTACAGCGTTGCATGACGGAATAAATGACAAAGTAGCGCAGCGCTGAATACTGAAAAATGGCCTGGCCAGGAAGGGGGTGTAAACACCCCGGTCAGCAAGTGGTTAAGAAGCCAAGAAACCTTAACTCAAGTAAAAGCAGTTTAAAATGTAAGAAGCATTTTTACATTTTTCTTTTAGCTTATACAATGTGAATTGGAACATGTAACATATAGAAAATAGATATTATCCCAATTTGGCTGCAAAAGTGGAAATATACTTTGTCTGTGCTGCATATAAAAGGTATGTGGTAGACTTGTTGTACACCATCCAGATCTCAATACATATCCAGGCAAATGTATGCTGGCTGCCAGCAAAAAGAACCCGTTAATTATAAACTTGGGGCTATGTGTATAAACACGATCACACACTGCCATCTGCTGGTGATGTTGCGACTCTTTTATGCGATCAAGCATGTGGTGAAATACTATGGCTGTATTCACATCCATGTGTTTTACCAAGCATGAAACGTCATGTCAAAGAGTGTTCAAATGCACGTTGTAACCCATATTATTATTATACAGGATTGATATAGCGCTAACAGTTTGCGCTGCACTTTACAATGCAAGGAAGACATTACAATACAATTCAAGACAAGTAGGTGAGGGCCCTGCCTCTGAGAGCTTAAAATCTGAAAAGGAGGGGCAAGTGATAAATGAGGAGGTAGCTGTGTGGGGATGAATTGTTTGAGAACATGATAGTTCAGTGGTTAGGTTGAGGTGGGATAGGCTCCCCTGAAGAGATGAGTCTTTAGGGAATGCCTAAGGGCAGTCAAGGTGGGAGATAGATGGACAGGTTGGGGTAAAGAGTTCCAGAGGATGGGAGAGACTCTGGAGAAGTCCTGGAGGCGAGTATGGGGAGAGTTGGCAAAGGAGCTGGAAAGCAGGAGGTCTTGTGATGAGTGTAGGGGACGTTTAGGGTGAAATTTTGAGACAAGGTTTGAGATATAGCCGGGGGCAGAGTTGTGGATGGCTCTGTGTTTGTTAATATTTTGAATGTTATCCTTTGGGCTATTGGAAGCCAGTGCAGGGATCGGCAGAGAGGGGTTGCAGACACTGAGCAGTTGTTTAGGTGGATGGCCTGTGTAGAAGTAAGCCAATGAGGAGGGAGCTGCAATAGTCAAGGAGAGAGATAACAAGCGAGTGGATGAGTCATTTAGCGGTTTCAATGGTGAGGAAGGGGCGTGTATTTTGGAGATGTTACGAAGGTGAAGACGGCAGGATTTGGCATGGGGGGAGGGATGGATAGTTATGTTATCAATCCTGATCAAAAAGTTGGACGAGGGTGCAGGGGGAATATCATGAGCTCAGTGTTGCGACGAATATGTCAGTTTAGTGATATGCAAGGACATTAAGGGGGTGAGTTGTGGAGTGGAGAGATATATTTTGAGTGTCATCGGCATACAGATGGTATTGGAAGCCATGTGAGGTTATCAACTGACCAAGGGAGGAGGTATAAAGAGAAGAGAAGGGGTCCAAGGACAGAGCCTTGGGGGAACCATAACAGAAAGGAGAAGAGGAGGGGAGGAGTTAGATTTGTAGGTGACACTAAAAGGAGCGCTTAGATAGGTAGGAGAACCATGAGAGAGCAGTCTTGTAAGCCAAGCGAGTGGAGTTTTTTGAGGAGCAGTGGGTAGTCAACTGTGTGAAAAGCGCATCAGCACTCAAACATGCACGACTTACCACATCAATATGCACTGAAGAGAACTTTTATGCATGGTGAGATGCAATATGGACTGCATTAGAATGCACAGACTGCGCATTTGCTAAAGCTAAAAGCTGTTTTGCACCGACAGCTATATTTATTCTAAAAATAAACGCATGAAATAAGCATCCACAGTACTCCTCTGTGTATGTACCTGCATGGCGGATATTGTACATAGATACTTGACATGTATTACCATTGAGTTATATGAACAAAGCACAACGTAGACTGACCTTAACTGTCCATGTACACTAATCCTAACTGCGTTAGCCCGTGTAGCATGGTTTTTGCATATGTTTATGCACATATATAAAGTTGCATGTTTTAATGAGCAGATTGAGGCACATTGATGTGAATGGACAGACGCATGTTAAAATATGCGTATTCTTGAGAGTTTCCATTGAAGACTATGGGGCCAAGAAGCACAGAATCTTCCAAAAAGAAGCTCATGTACTTGCTTCTTTTTCAAGCATGTATTTGAGTAGAAGAAGCGCTACAAAACACTCTGTGAATGAGGGCTTAGAGATCAGATCATCATCCAAGGTAATGTCTTTCTCAGTGCAATGTACAAAGAAAAGGCCAGACACACCATATCATGATCTTAATAAACAACTTTGTTCTGTTGAACTCCAGGCATAGCACATAAATATTTTCTTTTACCACATTTACATTCAGCAGGTGCTATTAGCGTAAAACATGGAAGTAAAAACAATCTGGTCCAGAGGAGGAGACAAGTGCAAAACAACTGCCAAAATATCAAGTCTTCAAATAGTGCATATCATTTATTCGTGATTGTAGATGACTGTGAAATGTTCAAATTAGCGCCCCCCCCCCCACACTCCCGATTAGACCCCAGGAAAAAGAGAGATCAATAAGAATTGCACTTATTTTGTTAGGTTCCTCATTTCTAGTTCCTTGATGCTTCTTTAACTAAAAAAGGCTCTGAGAAATATGTACATTCATTACACCCAGAAGGGAGAGCAGAAAGCTTTCTTTTGTTTGGTAATGAAAAAAAATGTCTTGGTCCAAAGCAGCTCCTATCTGTCCTGTGGCTCTGCAGAAAGTTCAGTCACAGGGTTGACAAACCCGGCGTACTCAGAGTTCCCATTGTCATCCATCTCGGCACTCACAAAATCATTCTCCCACTCCAGGCCATTGGAGTCATCCGAGGCAGACGCTCTGTGGCCTTCAGGCTTCCTAGCACCGTATTTTAAGGCTGCTCGGAGGATATCCTCTTCAGTCTTTGAGCGCTCTCGCAATGGGACTAGTCTGTTGATTCCTAGATAAGTGCAAAAGTAAAAGTAAATAAACAACACACTATAGCAAACATAGCCTGATAATATTTTTCCCCCAGAGTTTTTCCTCTAAATATATGCAATTTTCTTTTATTAACCCATGCAGTGGGGCTACCCTTACATTGTAGGGGTTAAGTGCTCGTTTGTGTCTAGGTGCTGGAAAAAAAAAGAAGTTATACTCACCCGATCGTTCCAGCAGGCTTGTTCTTAGACAGTTTGCTAGAGCCCCTCTCCTCCTCCGTGAGGATGCTGAGGAGCATGTGCAGCGGAGACACGCTTCAATGACCAGAGAAGCAAAGCAGCTCAGCAGGTTGGAGGAGTAACATTTTTTTTTTTTTTTAGCCCCTAGACAAATCAAGCATTTAACCCTTGCAGTGCAGGAGTATCCCCATTGCAAGGGTTCAAACTTTTCCCCGAACTCTTCTTCAAATGTACATGCATGTTAAATGAAAAAACACAAACAGATGACAGGAGCACGGTTATTCCTCACGCCTTTGAGGAAGTCCGTTCTTCAAATAGGGCTGTAGCTTACTTCACTGGCCTGAATTATGGGTATGCAGTCAGGGGAGCAATGTTCTTTTTTTATAGTGCCAATATATTCAACACTTCAAAGATTGGGGCAATGTACCCTATATCACTGTTATGTATCCTATGTTCTTTACTCTGTACCCACATCTACCCAGGGTGTCGTCCTGCCATTTAAAGATGAAATCCAGGCAATATAAATACACAGATGAAAACATATATATGAGCTGTTTTATCTGCCAAAAGATTTGTATATCTATCCATCTAGTTTTGAGATTTACACAGTCCTGCCACCACAGTACAGTTCAGTCTAGCAGGGGTGGAGAATCTCATTTCTTTTTCTGATGCAGGTCAGTTACACAGGTCTTCTCCTCACCCCCAGCCTGTGATTGGGCAGTAATAGGGGAAGCAGCAGACTAATGAGCTCATCTATTACTCTGTCTCATCCTATACTATGCAACTTGCAGTGCAGCACAACTGAGACGCTCCTTGTGCTGCTGCTTCTTCCTATCTAAGTCTGAACTCTTCAGGCACTAACACTGCATTGCATTTAAAAATAAATAAAAAAGTTGTATTGCTGAAATAAAATCAGTCAATACAAATTGGCATTATTGTGCGTCATTCATACCTGCCTGGCGTTCAGCTTTAAAGTAAGCCTGTGACATACCTGGCCAATTCAAACTTAGCATATGAGAAAAATATACAAACGCTGTCTTCAGTGAAAGTAAATCAGTAGATCCAAAGATATAGGAAGCTAAAGATATTTACAAATCTTGAGCCACCCCCTCTTATTTCAGGAACCTCTCTCTAACTCCTGGGCCTTTAATATGATCGGCAGCCTAATTAACCCCGGAGTCTCAGGTGGTGAAGTAACGCTTGACTTTGTACAGGAAAAGCCAAGGTTTGTATATACTGTACGTTAAGCAGCCTTTAAAAAGCAAGGTGCTTTCTGGCTTCCTCAAAATGTTTGCACTGCATCATGCCCTTCCATGGCACAGAAAGACCAGCCACCAGCACCTAAGAACAAAGTACACTAATTCAGGGAGGGTGGGATCCATTCAGAAAAGGACGGAAATTCAGCTCCGCACAGGTCTACTCTGCCTCCCGCTCCTTGCCATGCTGCGGCTCTTGATCTGATGGTAGCACACTGATATGAAGGAGGAACTTAGGTCTCTGTTGTGAAGTACATTGGACTGAGTACATTGATGTAAAGGGGTTTTCTGATGTGAAAGGGGGCTCCTGATTTGAAGGGGCAACCACACTTTTTTGTGTTTTTTTGCACAAGGTTCACTCTTAAAACCCATATCAGCCCCCCTATCTGGGATACAGGTCTGGTATGGGTTTTGAAGGGGCCACACATCACTTTGTTCATTTCAGTTTCTTACATTTTAGACTAAGCTGGATCTAAAACTACATTGACATTCAATTTGAATTAAAGACAACCTCTACTTACGCATTCTCTTATCTTGTGCAGCCTGAATTTTCAAGGTTACTGACAGATTTACTTTTTTAGTGCTCAAAAGAATTTGAGGAACTCACCAATGCTTATAAAAATGTCATAAAAATATCAGAATGCCCAAAATAAACATTTTTTTTTGGCATGTCAAAAAGTTGCTTAGCTATGACGCTTCAATCTTTCCACAAGTTGACCAATAAAAATGATCATGTTGAAGCTGCAGTTCATCATTCAATTTTAGACTGCCAATGTGGCACACCTATGAACTGAGTGACCTGAACTCATAAGAACTCGATGGATATCAAAGAGTGTAGGTAAATGCATTCCTCTGCTACTTATAGTTAATCTCAAGATTGATGGTGGATTTGACTTAAACAGCTCAACTGTACAACTCAAAATTGTGCTGCATCAGGAGAAATAATCTATTGGATTGCAAGGCGGCAACCTGGCTAATGATATAATCTATGTAACATTAGCTCACCTTCTTCATCTTCCCACTCAAGGTCCAGTGACGTGTTGTCATCATTCCCACTTGTTGACTTCGTTCTAGTTGTTAAATCACAACTGCTCTCTGTATTAGGAGTGAGGAGATTTGCATCTGATGATAACCCTAATTGAAAAACAATTTCAAACATTCAATATCCCACACGTCAATGCTTACTTTCGATTCTACCTGCAACGAACATGAAAACAAAATTGGATCAAACAAAGGAGTATACAAACTCTGCAATATTTACACAAACATACTATTTATATACCTTTAAAAAAGACTACTTAGGTGCTGGAAGTAGAGCTGCAGCTAACGATTATTTTCATAATCGATTAGTTAGCCGATTATTACGTTCGATTAATCGGATTTAAAAAAAAAAAAAAGTCTCCAGTGATGGACTACTAGTTTGTACACAATTCTTTACGTGTGACTCACGTGAAATGTTTCATACAGCCTACCAAACCAGAAAGGGCCCCGATTCATGAAGCTACAACCATTATTATTGTTTGTCATTTTAGCAATCCTTAAAGTAACACTGAACTCAGGAGTTAAATCTTAAAAATGCATTAAAGTACCCCATTAAGAAAACTATCTTATTTGTGTATCACTCAGCTGTAGATCCTCAAATCATCTCTGAATTGGTACTGACACTGTTCTTCCTTCTGGAGGGTGGCTACTTTTATTCCCCATTGTCCCTGTGTGTGTTGTAAAGTAGCCACCACTCTAAACTCATTCCCATGATGGACTACAATCTCAATACAAATTAGTAAACTACATGTGAGATTGTAGTCCATCACTGGAGTGGTAACTACTTTATAGCACACACACAGGGACAATGGGGAAGAAAAGTAGCCACCCTCCAGAAGGAAGAACAGTGTCAGTACCAATTCAGAGATGATTTGAAGATCCACAGCTGAGGGATACATTAAAAAAAGATACATTTCTGTTAATAGTTAAAAGGTACTTGAATGCATTTTTAAGATTCAACTCCTAAATTTTGTGTCATTTTAAAAGCTACTGCAGGTTGCTGTATGAGGGCTAATGAATCAACTAAATTAAAAGACAATGGTGGGAATGTATCAAAACTGGAGCAGTTGCCCATAGTGACCAATCAGCTTCTATCCTCAATTTGTTCAGTTAAGCTTTGAAAATGAAAGCGAGAAGCCGATCGATTACTATGGGCAACTGCTCCAGGTTCTGTCTGCTCCAGTTTTAATAAATTCCCCTCAATAAGCTTTCGCTCCTGAAAACGACCTAAATGAAATGTGGTAAAGGTTGTACTCATACATATGAAGAGGGATAACAAGACTGACCCATAAAGCCAAAAGTAAACGAGGTATGAAAGAGCAACCAATCAGATACCAGCTACAATTTGTTTTAGTGCAGACTGAAAATGAGAGAATTAAACTGGTTGCTTTGAACAACAAATACACACATACAGAACTATCTCCAAACATAAGCTTAAAAAAATTAACAGCGTATTGAAAGGTAGAATAAAACCAGCTTTTGCTGCAACATGTGCAAATAATCTGGAGATGTCCCCTGCAGTAGCGTTTTTTTGCCACTAGAGGTTTTAAGTCTGATGACCAGCATCATTCAACCCACCTTCTGGGAGCCCAGGCTGTCTGGGACCAATTACAGGCTGTGACTGAACAGTGAAAGGAGAAGCAGTACAGTAACAACTAAAGTAACGAGTTTATCTCCGTCACTCTGCTCTCTCTTCTTAACAGCATGCTTCTTGTTAGCACATGGTTCCTTGTACTACTGCTTCCTGTGCTGTCACAGAGCCCTGCTGTAAAGAGACTGAAACAGACTAATACCAGGTCAATTACTCTGCTTGTAGGGATGCACCAATACCAATACCGATAGTGGGCATTTTCACGAGTACTCGTGAAAATGCCTTGATACTAGGCGCCAATACAGCAAGTTTACATTTTTAATTACAAAAGGCTGCTGTAACATCCCACACTTGCTGGGGACCTCACGGCGCTGCTAGCATTGCCGGCCGCAAATCTTCCACCTTCTTCTTGTGGATCCGTCGCCTGCCTCCGGATCCCCGCCGCACAGCCCTCCTAACAACCCATCTGAGACCCTCCACAGCCCACCTGAGACTAGGGCTGCAACAACTAATCGACATAATCGATGATTGAAAAAGTTGTCAACTTTTTTAATCATCGATTAATTGGCTTCTGATTGGTTGGCCCTGTTCACAGCTCCACACCTCCTCCCCACCTAACGCGCGCCGCTGCCAGACCCGTTCCGCACCTCCACCGCGCCTCACGGGGTAAGGAGGAGCAGGTGTGGGTGGATGACAGCCGCAGATACACAGGCCTGATCTCAGAAACAAGTTGCTGGAAGACTGCTCAGGTAAGCCTGCACCGCCCCTCCCACATGGTATATTTTTTTTAAATCCGATTAAATCGAACTTAATAATCGACTAACTAATCGATTTTGAAAATAATTGTTAGCTGCAGCTCTACCTTAGACCCTGGAAACATCAGGCTTCCACCCTGGAGCAACACAGAATATGTAGCTTCATATTATTCTGCATTGCTGGAGCTCAGTGGCAGAACGGCCAGGTTCACAGCTGCGGCCGGGCCCTGGCACTCCACCACTGTCCTAAAATTGTTAGTCTGTATTGTTTTTTTTTTTTTTTTAAACAAATGTCACATGATCCTAAAAAAAGGAAAAAAAAGGCATCAGTAATTGGATTGTGGCAAGTACTTGAGTAAAAGTATCTGTACTCGGTCTGGAAAAAATGGTATTGGTGCATCCCTATCTGCTTGTATTTTAAAAATACATTTAATGATTACAAAGCTGCATTAATTTGTGTTTATATCTGCCAAGAGATCAGCTTTTACAAATAATGCATTTTACATTCTACATTCTGCACTGCTTACATTCTTTCTGGAATGGATAAAGAATATTAAATCTGAAATGTTTATCATTCCTGAACAATATGCTGCTACAGACTCAATTCACAGCAGGTTACATATCTAAAGGTCAAGGCACTTGGTTACATGATCTCTACCAAAAAATCTGTTAATCAGACCTCTGAATCGCACTTTAGCAGATCCCATGAGTAAATACCTAATCATTTACCTATATGGTCAATACCACAGAATCAGGAAGTCTGTTTAACCCCTTCGTGACTGACGACGTACAGTGTACGTCGCCAGCATCGGGGCTGTTTAAACAGACTCCCGGCGACTTTTGCCGCTGGGACTCTGTTTAAACTTGTAGAGCCACGAAGGGGTTAAAGGTGACTGCACCATACATCTCACTATAAATCAGACACACACACACACTTTATAAAATTAATTACATTATTAGTATTAATGTGGCTAGTTATGGTACACGTGGGCTTGAGGCCCATATGGTGCAGTATATGATGGAACAGCAGATAGCCTATGTGCCTGCACTTTTTATTTGCAGCTGTTTCTTTATTTTAATATGTTTTGATCCCAGATTGTCAAACTGCATTTAAATCGAGCTGCTAGTCTCCAACTGTCATCATCCTACCCATATTACCATGAAGCTAACCGTTTTTACTGGAAATCTAACCCGTACAAAACAGTTTCCTCTTGCTTAGGGGATTGAGGCCCCGTTCCCACTGCGCGATATGCAAATTGCGCGTTTGTTGCGCGACATCGCGAGATTTGCCGCGCGATGTCGCGTTCAAGCTTGCATTGAGCAAGCTTGAATCGCGGCTAAATCCGCTCCAAAAAGGGTCCTGCTGTAGCGACACACGACCCACGACAGCAGGACCCTTTGCCCCATTGGATTGCATTGGAGCGCGGTAATTTGCCGCGATATCGCGGGAATTAACGCGCGATAAATCGCTCAATGTGAACGGGGTCTTATGCTGCATCACTGAGTTAATTGGCTTCGCCTTGTCAATTTGGTCCTAATTCATGTTGTACCTTTACAGCCTTAATTGTCAATGCCGTTTCTATTGTGTTATGCAACTTTCTCCGTTGTAAAACTACATTAAACTCCGGAAAATGGAGCTGCTCATATTTGTCTCTGTAACTTTTCAGGAAACAAAGATTTTACAAAACTTACTGCTACTTCTGACGGCTTCATATTGAGACCTCACACTATGCAAATAGGATTCAAAATCTTCTGGTACAGAGCTGTAAACAAAAGCAAAAATATAGATTAATGGCCTGCAGACATAGATGACTGAGCTACAGTATGTGTTTTTTTTCTGTTCAGTTTTTTAGAGGGAGTTGCCCTCGCTGACTTCCAATGCAACATTGGAAGGTCATAACAATCAGCATAAACTGATCCCCATACTATGCTACCTCATTGGTTGTCATATCCATTCAGTCATATCTGACACTTGCCAGTTCTATATGCCAGCTCCCTGGGCACCATGTCAAATATGCTCTTAGAGGCTTTTCCACAGGGTTTTCATGACAAAATAGTTACATGGTACATGTAACCAGTTTTGGGCACTAGTGAGCAGAGGGGATGTCCTTGAACTGGAAAGAGTCCAGAGGAGGGCAACCAAACTCATAAAGGGGATGGAGGACCTGAGCTATGAGAACAGGCTACTACATTTAAACATGTTCTCATTGGAAGTAAGGAGATTAAGGGGGGATATGATTTTCATATACAAAATGTTTACCGGGGATAGTAACATTTAACTCGATGACAAGGACGAGAGGCCACTACCTAAAATAAGTGGAGAAAAAATGTATGCACAAGGGGCGAAGGGGTTTCTTCTCAGTTAGATCAATCGGGGTCTGAAACTCGCTGCCACATGCTGTGATTTCGGCTGAGAGTGTGGAATCATTCAAGAGGCGATTGGACGATTTCGTCGGGGACCGTAATATTCAGGGGTACAAGTACTTTTAAGAATGAGAACACACAGGGACCTATACATACGCACACATCAGTAGGACCATACACACAATAGGTTGGACTTGATGGACATATGTTTTTATTCAACCTCAAATACTATGTAACTATATACATAGTTTAGACAGGAACCAATTTAGACCTATCAGCATGTCTTTGGAGTGTGGGAGGAAGCTGGAGTACCTGGAGGAAACCCACACATACACAGGGAGAACATGCAAACTCCATGCAGACAGTGTCATGGCTAAGACTCAAACCAAGGACCCCATTGCTACAAGGTAGAAGTGTTAACCATAAAGACACTGTGCTGTCTATGCTACCTTTACTATACACATATAGAAGGGGTATAATGCAGACCAGAAGGGATATATATTTAAAAAAAACACACACACACACTTGAAACCATTTACATTAACATAATGTATAATGAATCACTTCATATACAATGGCGTTAATTTTTATTTTCTTTCTTAGAGATGCGTCAGCATTATAAGAAGGTTTTCATTTCTGTAGTCTATCCTAAAAACCTAGGGAGAACTTTTGTGGAAGAGAGAAGGCTTTCAGCAGATTATTCTGGTGAAATATGAAAAATGTGAAAGCTACACATATTCTTGCAATGTTTTCCAAAATGACTTCTGTAAGAACTGCAAAAACTACAATAAAAGTCTCAAGTACAAGATGCTACATCTGTTTTCCTAAGCTCAAGCTCAAAGATCTCCTTTTCAATTTAGGCGAGCATTTTTCTCTTACATTTCATTGTGTATATTAAAATAGTGTTAAACCTAACATGCAAATAATACAAATACATGTTTTTGTGGGCAGGAATGGTGGCATGCAATCACAATATAATGGACAATAGCCAATGTAAACTATGCTTATTCTACAGGCAGAAAGCAATCTGAAGTTCTTAATTCGGGCATACATTATGCGAACATCGGCTGGTTCTTGATAAACCAGACGAAATTCGCACAGTGGGTGCCCCTGTTGCCACCCTTCCATCAGAAGATCGAAGGAGCTGGTTGGAAAATCTTTTGCTGAATGGTGTTGCAGCCAAATCAGCAGCAAGCACCGTTCTGATATTAGGACAGTGGTCAGTGTCAGAAAACAATAGAAACAGTAGGAGATTGCGCGCTGTTTAGTGTGGATGTAGGAATCCTATTTTTTTCATTCAGCCCGCAGGTTGAACAAAAAAAATAAATAAAACATAGAACAGTGTATACCCAGCTTTAGAGATTCTGGCGGTGCTATTGGAGGGGTAATTACGTTTCCTTTTTTTCATTTTTTTATTTGACTTTCCTGGACTTTATAGGTATTTATATAGTGCTGACAATTTACACAGCGCTTTACAAACTGTACATTCACATCAGTTCTTGCACTCAAGGAGCTTCCAATCGGAGGTCCCTATTTCACATAGATACATACAGGTCAGAGGTGAATCAAGCCTGCCTGACTCTACTATGGCACTTGGACCACTATGATAAATACTGCTGACATTTTACAGACATCTTCTCTGCGACAGGGATACCCAGTGTTCGTCACAATACTTTATAGCACTGTCAGAAGACACAAAACTGATCAACTTTTAGGTTTAGCTCTGGACTACATTGGTCACAGGCACCAAGTGGTTCCAACACCTCCCTCTCATTGGACCCATGGGTCTCATAAAAATGTCCTGCAGTCAGATATATTGGAGTTTTAAAATGCAGGTGAACAACAAGTGCAGAATGACAGTATATTGTTATCCAACTTTGAAACTTGTATATTACTAGATAGGAGTATTTAAAAAAATAAAAAGTAAAGTACCTGTCACCATTCTTTGCAGCTTGAGCTCTCTGTCTTATCCACTGCTGGTGATGTTGCTAAAAAGACATAAAATTACTGTTTTACTACAACTGTGTAAATCCAGAGGGCAATTCCAATTGATGGTAGAAGATACATGCAATTTCTTTTTCAGTTAGTACTTTGGCACCTCACTGTCTCACCCTACACTGTTCCTGTAAAATGAGAGGTGAAAAAATATAGTGAAATGTTTTGAGTTTAGCCATTAACTGATCCTTGAACATATAACTTATCCTTAAAGTGACACTAAACTCAGGAGTTAAATCTTAAAAATGCATTCAAGTACCCTAACTATTATTTGCGCATCATTGAGCTGTAGATCCTCAAATCATCTCTGAATGTGTGCTGACGCTGTCCTTCCTTCTGGAGGGTGGCTACTTTTCTTCTCCATGGTCCCTGTGTGTGTTGGAAAGTAGCCACTGCTTCAAGCTCACTCATGTGACCGACTACAATCTCAATACAAATTAGTAAACTAAACCTGAGATTGTAGTCCATCATGGGAGCGAGCTTGGAGCCATGGCTACATTACAACACACACAGGTACCATGGGGAAGAAAAGTAGCCGCCCTCCAGAAGGAAGGACAGTGTCAGCAGGAATTCAGAGATGATTTGAGGGTCTACAGCTGAGTGATACACAAATAACATACATGTTTGTTAATAATTAAGGTACTTGAATGTATTTTTAAGATTTAACTCCGGAGTTTAGTGTCACTTTAAGGATTAAATTACTACTAAAGTGATGCCGACACTGTACCTTTCCTTAATACAACACAGGAAGTCCACCAGCTAATTATAATAAACCCAGACCCTCTAAATTTTAAAATCCTATAACCTGTCCTCAAGCCATATAACCTGTCAAGTCTAGGCTCTTTTACACCCTATTTTCCGCCACCATGGGGCTCAATACAATAGAAACGTTCTTGTGAACAAAGTTGCATTATTGGGTAGTAATAATGACTGTCATGTGAAAATTCACCACCACAAAAAGCAGAAAATGGAGAAGAGGCGAAGCACTGAAACCTATGTGAATATCGGTTAAATGTCTAAGGGCAGGTTCACACCATTTTCCGGACCAGATCTGGAGCGGAAAATGGTGTGAACCTGCCGGCAGTTCCAGTGCATTCCAGACCAGACTAAATGAGACGTAGTATTTTTCTGGCCTGGAACGGACTGCACTAGTGTGAACAGAGGCCAAAAATAGCATAGGGATACATTAGGATGCATTTTGGGTCCGGAAACTATCTGGTCTGGAGATGATCTGGATGTGGTGTGAATGGGCCCTTAAAGAAGTTAGCCAATCTTGATGAAGGACTAAAGGACCAAACTGTCAAAGTCTTTTGCAAATGGCATCAGGAAATGCATTATTGATAAAGGACCGGTTTATTCATGTTGTACTAGCATTGTACTGTTCAAGTGCAAGATAGGAAATTTTTTATGATTATAGATGTTTAACTTCTAAGCTGGTACTTCACAGCACTGTTGGGTAAAGATCAGATATAAAAAATGATGGTACTGACAGGAAATAAAAGTCATTCAAACAGAAGCTGTTGTATATTGAACCTTTCTATGATCTTTTTGTTGGCCCCGAGTTCTCTCACATCTCAAGGGAATGTATCATTGCCAAGACTGACAATGTCTTGTGCAGCTGCAGCATTTCCTGATGATGTGTTTCTTACAGACTCTCTGACTGTGGCCTTTAATCAATCCACCACCAAGCTTAATTTCCTTTCAAATGTTAATATTTTACTGGAAATTCTTCACATTCAGCTCAGTAAAGAGTCTGCTAGCAAATGAGGCAATCAATAAAATAAATGCCTCGTGGATCAGTCTCTGATCTTCTAAGTAACAGAAATCCCTTCAATTAAATTATACATCAAAGTAGAAGCAACTCACTTCCTTAAAATACTTTTTCCATCTTACATACTTTATGAGATAAAATATTAAAGGTAATGTCCACGTGCTTATCCCAGGCCATAAATTCCCACAGCTCCCTGTCTTCCAGGAGGGCATTGTTTTTCTTTTACTGTTGGCAAATCTCCACAATACCAAATTATGCACCTTAATTAAAAGTTATGCTATGTGAATGCGAACATGTAATGTGCTGTGATTTCTTGTTCTCATAGCTGTTCGCTATGTCAACGGTTTATAAATAACTCCCTTGAAATATATATGAAGGAGCATGTGATTAGTCCAGCACTGTTACATAGCAGGTGGGAAGAAAGGCCTAAGGCCTGGTTCACACCTGGGCGTTTTACATCGCTGATCGATGCGCTGTAAAACGCCCAGCAAGTGAAATCCCATTATTACCTATGGGCATGGTTCCCACCTGGGCGTATTTCAGCGCGTAGGAACGCACTGAAAAACGCCCTACTCCCAAAGAAGTACAGGAGCTTCTTTGGGGCGTATTTTCCGCGTGTATCCAGTAGGATAAAGCTGGATAGCAATCGTAAACGCGCGTTTCGTTGACCACAAATCGCGGTAACGCGCGGCCCGAAACGCGCTTCAAACGTGCATATTACGAACGCCCAAGTGTGAACCCAGCCTAAGTCTTGTGTAGGTAACCCAACATGAAACCACTGCAATACTTTGCCCTTGTGCAGGAGTTTCCTATAATATAGACCTGTCACTGCTGCTCTCTCTTTCCTTGTGCAGGGTAACTGGTCTTGTATCTTGCCCGCTATATGCCGACAGTACAGAGCTGCACTGCACCTGGGAAAGATCCCAATACTGTCGAATCCACCCTGCTGTCTGATTGACAGATGGCTCTGCCACTCTAGAGCCAGCTGTGCCCACCCCCTCCCCCATCTGTCCCTCCAATGAGCTCTGGAGGAACAGAGAGGGGAAGGGGGGAGATCCCTGCGGGGAGCTGTGACCGTCACCGCTTTCTCCACGGAGAAGATCATGAACTGAGCAATCAATGGTTTGTGATCTCTCGGTTCTCGATCAATAGAGCCGGCATGTGATAGCTGCAGTGTTACACATTGGCTCTAACTATGGGGGTGAGTGCATTTCACTCACATAGTTCTCCTTTAAGCAATAATCAACTATATTTAGATAAGGTATAAACCACTCAGAAAAACTTACCATACAAATTAAAATCACTAAATGCCTGCAGGAATTAAGAACATCAGCCAAAAAGTTTACATGTGGAGGGAAAACAGAATGGGGGGGGGTTTATCAAAACTGGAACAGACTAAATCTGAAGCAGCTGTGCAAGGCAACCAATCAGCATCTCTCTTTTCAGTTTGTTTAGTTAAGGTATGAAAATGAGAAAGAGGCGCGGATTGGTTGCCTTGCACAACTGCTCCACATTTTGTCTGCTCCAGTTTTGATAAATTCCCTTCAATGTCTACAATAATTCACAACGTACAGTATAAGAACTTAGATCAGCCTAAATCTTATATCAGGTTATAAGTACATTACCAAATACATGATTAGTGGTGGTCCCATAAACACATCAGTTGAAGAATTATTGCAGGTAAAAGTTTAATCATTAGTCACTGTATATTGCACTTCATCACTTGGTCACACTCAATACAAAGTCAACATTTCACAAGACCACAGAGAAAGCAGCCATAAGAGACTTTCCAATCCTGTGTTGTCTTATGGTGTTTGTGATATCATGAGAAGACCTGAGCGTATACTGCATTGAAAATCACCTGCTCAAATATAATTTTGGATAAATGAAGAGCACTTTATGAATTACAGTGGTGATTGCCATGATACCCCACACCTTTGGAAAGGTGCCCATACACCTTACGATTATCGTACGATAATCGTATGCAATCGACTTTTCGTACGACAATCGTAACGTGTGAATAGAGTGCCCGACCGATAGTACTGTACAATCGTATGACTTTTGACGGTCAAGCATGTTTGAAAACTTTGGTTGATCGTACGATGTTCGCATGGTTGGTGGCGTTTCCGTCCGTCAAAAGTCGTACGATTAACACTGCGCAAACGAAAATAATTATGGTCAATTACCGCAAGTCGTCCAGGTGTTTTTTTTTTTTAACTACCGCTGATTGAACCTTGCGATAATTGAGGCAGGATGGGACGACGGTTCGATCATCGGACGAAAAGTATCGTCCGTTAATCGCAAGGTGTATGGGCACCTTTATAGATACACACACACACATCAGCTTTGATTAGGCTACTTGCTTTGTTCCTACAAGTCACATCACTTACTTACGAGGTAAACCACTGCATTTTGTTTCTGAAAATAAATGAATAAAAAAGGAAAAGGAAAGAACAAATAGCACATGTATGAGGATTGGCTGTAATATTGGGGCTCTCATCCCCTCACCTCCAATATCTGTTTCTGCTTGGCTGCCCTGGCAGCTTCACGCTGTGCAGTGTATAAAGCCTCTTCTTCTAGTTTTAACTTCTCCTCTTGTAACGCTAACTGCACATGAACAGAACAATAAGGGTTAACATAATCAGAACCTGTCTATCTGCTCTCACTTTCAGAACAAAAGTATAAACAAAACAAAAAAACAAAAATACATGCAAGTAAATGATTTGAAAAAAAAAACAAAAAAAAATACTACTTATAATATCACAGCACAGTAATACATGCATGGTAAATGATCACACAAAGACTACTCTTAAAACTACTGTATGCAGCATTTAACCAAGCTGAGGCTAGGTTACCATTAGCCACACACCACATGATGCAGATACCAACAGTAATCTAGTGCAACTATATATGTGATTAGAGGTATACAAGCAAATTACGGGTTTATTGATTCTACTAATGCTAAGAAATTGGGACATAAAATAAGAGAGCACATTAGAGGTGTCAAACCTTTTTTTTTTTACAGTTTTTACAATCAAAATGAAAACACAAATGCAAGACACTTTGTTAAAGGAAAACTCCACAAAATCTTTCAAAAATTAATGTAGCACATATAATTGTCGCACAAGCCATTTTGTAATTTAAATGGTATTACAAATGTCCTTACCATTTAAAAAAAACTGTAGCTGCTGTAATGTTTTAAATCTATCAAAAAATTAAAAGCAATATGGTAACCTGGGGGCATTCCGTACACAGCTGGTGTAAGGAACGCCCCCGGAAATGTCACTTTCTGCTTCTGTGATTGGCTTACTGATTTTCCCAGAAGTCTGTACGAAGATACAAGTATAATTTTTAGCAATCCTTGCAATAGGACATTTTTGGTGAGATACTCCTAATTGCAGTCTTACATTGTGGAAACTAAGCTAAGTACAAAATTACTCCATGCTATTCCTCATGTTTTTAATGGGTAAATTTTTTTAGGGCAATTTTCGTGGACTCCTGTCGAATGAATATCTTCATCATATATGCTGTACAACTACCTCAATCATCATTATGTTTGATGCACTTTGTGGCCTTTTTTTTGTACTGCAATTAAAATGAACTAATAAAATTCTTGTGAAAGTAATTACTCAACTTCTTTCCATGCAATGCAGTATCGTTTTTGATACCCTATAAAAATGACCAGGCATACACAGGAACAAGGTTTTCTTCTTGTGTCAGTGCGGCGGTAAGTTTCTGTACCAACCACAAAGAAGCAAAAAAGGGGGGCAACATTTAGTGGACAAAATTCGGGCTTCACATTGTCACCACGCTGCCATATTAATAAGGGAGTATGTCAGACATTAAAGAGTTCTAGATTCGAGTATGAGTAAAGCTGGCCATACACCTTACAATTATCTGCAGATTTTCTGTGGTCAGATGGAAAAAGTGAAACAGATTGGCCCAGGTGGAGATTCCTCCATCCACACAGTTAAGTGTAGATAGAGGAATCTGTTCCACCTTTTCCATCTGACCACAGAAAATCTGCAGATAATTGTAAGGTGTATGGCCAGCTTATCTTTTCTGTCAGACCTAGTCTGCAGCAGCCTGGCAAATTAATGGGTTTGACCCATTTACACATGAGGCTATATGTGTCACTTCCCACCCCTTCACTATGTCATGCTGACAGACTGCACAGAGTACATACAGAAAAACTAAGAATGTTCCTATTGCACTAAGAAATTATAGAATTATGTTTCCTTCGACATGCCGAGAAGTGGCCACACACACACAAGTCCGATTTCATGTATTTTCATTTGCTCTTCCATATGATAGGTTCATTTAAATGTACTAGAGTTATATTAAATCGGTCCACCAAATAATTGCACTTTTGACCAGATATCCTTACAATACACCAACCACTGCCAGTCAGAAAGGTCACAATCACATTTGTGCATCTTTACAGTTTACAGCAGCAGCCGAATATTTTTACTACATTTTTGCACTATTTAGCAAATCTCACATATTTTGAGCAAGCATTATCCCTAAATGACAAAAGAGAAATGCAGTACACTGGTGAGCTGCAGGTATAACTTTGTAGAATAGTGACCACAATGAGATGGATATTGTAGTTTCTAAACTAACTCGGCTTACAAGGCAGCATGGAAATTATCCATGATTTCCAGGGACAGTCCTGACTAGGAGAGGAGCTTGCGCACTTTACAAGTAAACTGAAAAACCAAAACCATTTTACTGATGAATTTGAATAGGATTAGACAGTATTAAAACAAAAGCATATCAAATACACGTACATTGGTGGTTACCAGAAAAGGTATTATGCATCATCAGTATCATACCAAATGGGCAAAACTGCCTGAAGGAATAACCAATCATATTCTTCCTTTTACGCTTTTAATGCACTATGGGAAAAATAAGAATATCTTGTTCTTCATTCAGACTCTAAAATGCATGAACTACTATCCCTTCCCTTTAAAACAGAAATATAACCACTAACAACTCTATACATGAGAGTACGGACTAGGGAGGTACTGTATAGTAAAATCAAAAGAAGCATATTTAACACAGACAGCATCTTTAATTAGATTTATTTTCCTCAGATGAAAACCAACATAAGCACAGTAAAGTGAAATTATGTCATGGGCCACAAATGCGGAGCCCATAGGTCAAAATTGTACATATGGGGCCTCAAAGTCCACCCACTTTTGGCACTAAACCCTGTCTTTTGTCATTCACTTGTCAACGGTCACAGCCTTTACTTACGACTGAAGCTGATGCATGTGACAGTTGAATGAGAGAGGAGATGGGGCATGGCTTAATCTCTACTTGGGTGAACAACCTAAACATAGGATCCAAGGGGTTACGCAGAGATCAACTTGATTACTAGGATTTGTATTTGTAGAAACCACAGGATGTCTGCAAGCCGTTGTTGGCTTGGAACATTTTAGGTCAGATCAAGTTTACTTTAACATTTACTGGTGACAAAGAATGGTACAAAAACTCCAAGAGCCCCTCAATGCAAGCACCATTTAGGCTGGGTTCACACCATTTTCCGTACCAGATCTGGAGCATAATGCTTTGCATTTTTGCCACGATTTTACTGCGATCGGAATAAAAAAAAAAACATTTTAAGAAACCATTTGTTGCTTAAAATGGTCTTACAGGTGTGTTCCATGCGTTTTGGATGCATTCCAGACCAGAAAAAATAGGACAAGCAGTATTTTTCTGGTCTGGTCAGGAACCGACTGCACTGGTGGGAACAGAGCCCAGAAATGGCATAGGGATACATTGGGATGCATTTTGGGTCTGGAGGTAATCTGGATGTGGTGTGAATGGGCCCTTAGTGGAGTAGAAAATAATCCACGCTGTTTTGCCATTTGAAAGTCCAGGCCCATCAACACACTCAGCCTCCATCATCTTCCATCTAGTGTATGATCTAAAGAGATCCTATGAAAAATTCTCCAATGTGCTCTGAAACTAGTTTTTCAAACAGCAGTTAGGAGTAACAGGGACATGGAGGTGACAATTATTCCTGTGAGACAGGAATTAAAGTGACACTAAAAACTCAGGTGTTAAATCTTAAAAATGAAATGCATTCAAGTACTTTAACCATTAACAAAATGTATCTTATTTGTGTGTCACTCGGCTGTAGATCCTCAAATCATCTCTGAATTGGTGCCGACACTGTCCTTCCTTCTGGAGGGTGGCTACTTATGTTCCCCATGGTCCCTGTGTGTGTTGTAAAGTAGCCACCGCTCCAAGCTTGCTCCTGTGGTGAACTACAATCTCATGTTTAGTTTAATAAGATGATTTGAGGATCAACAGCCGAGTGCTACACAAATAAGATACATTTTTGTTTATAGTTCAGGTACTTGCATTTTTAGGATTTAACACCTAAGTTTAGTGTCACTTTAAGGTTCATGTTCCTGCAAAAACAAACCAAAACACAAGTAATAGATAATAATTTTCTGCATTTTGATTTGGCAGCTATACTGAATATAATTGTATCATTACATTAAGCACATTAAAGTTAGTGCTTGATATATAGGCCATTTCACATTGATACCGGAAAACGGAAGCCTTGCAGTAACCTAAACCTGTGAGATCAGACGATAAGAAATACCACAAGCAAATATTCCATTACCTCATGCTGTAACCTGACATCATCGGATTTCTGTCTCTTAGCAATAGAGTCGTACTGTCGTTCCTTTAAATAGCATATTTCTTCCTCACTTAAAGGTCTGTGAAGTAAAGAAGGAAATAATGAAATCATCAAAGCCTTGTCCAGACATTCCATCTGGTAACATCCCACGCTGGGCTTTGTGCATAATTTATATCAGAGAATTTAAATAATGAGAAACTTCCTACGATAAAAGCAATGCCATTTATGACCCAGAAAACATAACATAGGAAATGAAAGTACTGTACATAACAACCAACCAGATTTCACTTGTTAATTGTCTAGTATAGCTTGGGGAGCAAGTCCAAAATACTTGATTTGATGCAATGGAAAAAAAAAAACACTTCTAATCCAGCTTATTTTCAGACATCCAGTAAAATAGTTTTCACCTACTCTGTTATACAACAGAACAATCATTCATCAGTAATACAAATGGAAAATGGGGGTGGCGTATAACTGCAGATCGGTGGGCCTCGTTATAATTTGTTTGCTCCACTATTCCCAAGTGAGAAAGCTATAGACTGGCAAGACATCAACCACTCACATTAACACACCAAAGATGTTCTTCCACGGTGTAGGTTTATAAAACAGCTTAGTCTATTACAAGCATTTTAAATGACAAAATACTAAAGAGGGATTGCACTTCTCCCTGGCTGCAAATCATGCAGGCGAGGTTTACTCAAAATATACCAGTTAGTAAGATTGGTGTATCTGAATTTTAAAGCTCTGTAATGCACGTTGTGGTGCGCCTTCCAGCTTGATACAGGAGAGTGCAGTTATTCGTACATTTGATGCTCTTGATGATCCAGATGAGTGTGGAGAGAGATAGGCAGCATTGTTTTGCTTATCCTTAGCGACCACTGTAAGGACAACCAATTCTCCTGCAACCTAAAAACTTTAAGATAGAGGTGCACCGAAATGGATATTTTAAAACCGAAATAAACAAAATTGTCACGCCGAAACCGAAAATGTTTTTTATTTTAATTTTTTTCAAATTTTTTTTTTATAAACTTTTACAAAGTATGTTTAATAAAAAAAAAATAAGAAAATATAGTGCCGAGGAGGCCATTAAAGATAAGAGACAAAATGCTACATTTTAAAATTGTATTTCACTCATTGTATTTTGTGACCTATAACAAAAAATAGAGTAAAATAAATATAATGAATGAAATAAAGTGAAATCCCAGACATACGATATACCCTATAAAATCAGGACAAATCAAATCATTTATTATGAATTACTTTCTGTTAGTTACACTAATTATATACACATTATTGCCAAAACTGTGGGGGGGGGGGGGAATGTATTTCATTTTTTTACTTTTTAAAAAAAAAGTTAAATATATATTAAGCATATTTTTTTTTACAAATGTATATATGCATATGTCACATCAAATTAAAGCCCACTTTATTCTTTAAAAAACAGTATATGTGTAAGTGCAATGAATGAGGAAGATGGACATTATGGTTAAATATAATTGATACAGATGTCACCAGCACACCAAGATGAAGTTTCAATATAAGTGAGAATCATTTTATTGATAGATGTCACTCAAACAAGCGTTTTCGGGGCCACCCAGGGTCCCCTTCATCAGGCTCTGAAATGACATTGTGCAATTACAACCACAACCTTTATATAGGAGGTATACAAATTTTCATTTCTATATGTGGGTTGTGGTTGTAATTGCACAATGTCATTTCTAAGCCTGATGAAGGGGACCCTGTGCGGCCCTGAAAGCGCTTATTTGAGTGACATCAAAAAAATGGATTCTCACTCATATTGAAACTCATCATTGTGTGCTGGTGACATTTGTATCAAGTTCTGCTGGAAGCGGCGCCATCCGCAGTCATTATGAGCACCCATTGTTTTGGGATATCTGGTAAGGAGTACTGCGAGGCTTATGGATATTATTATGGTTTAACAAACACATTGCAAAAGTGGCAAAATTGCTCCAGTCCCCAGGACTAAAAAAAATGTTCTGCAGCTGTATCACTAAGGGGTTAAAGCTTTTAACCTTTGCAGTGCGGGGGCAGGCCACTGCAAGGGTAATTTCTGGAGATCAGCATTTATACTTATGAAAAGCATTCCTGCATGAAATTGTGTTTTTAGATCTGCCTGGAGTTCAATTTTAACATATGTGGTGCTGAGAAGGAGGCAGGTGTTTTAAAGAAGTAAAGGATGTGCCCAAAGAACATTTGGTAAGACAACCTACCACAGAAAGGATGTGAGCACAAGCAGTTAAATTATAACATGCATAGATTACATTCTTGTGGTTACCAAAGAAAACTTTTATTTTATTTCACTAACTTCAATTATTAATTAAACTAATTGAAATTATTATTTCACTAACATTTGCCTTTTTTTTTTTAAATGTAGGTTTTTTTTTCAAATGTTGCCATAAATAAAAGTACTGGCTTTTTTTTTCTCAATGAAAATGGAAAGGAAGGGATGGGTCGATATAGCTAAATGTGTTACAGTATGTGTGTGTGCTAACATCTGTGCCTTTTTCTACTCATCACTTATCATTGGATTCTACTCATTACTTGTCTTGTAAATGACCATGAGCATTAGACAGCATCTGTACTCTTGTCAAGGACACGCACTAAGAGCTTTTAAGAGGTCATTAACTGACTTTCACAAATAATCAGATATCCTCAAAATATCGGTGAGTCAGACTCTTTCCTCTTGAAAATGATTTTACTGAATAGAGGCTCAATTAACTAAGCTACAGTGATTCTATGAGGTCAGATGGTAGCTATTTTTGTCACAAACACTCATGATCACTTGTTAACACACTAACTGTGCGATAACAAAGGACTTAATTTATTTGTGAAATGTAAAGTCTAGTGGTGTTCGGTTTCAGCTTTCAAAGGCACTCAACTGAGTGATTCAATTCTCTTCACAGACTCACAGAAAACCAGTTTTGTTCTCTTAGGCTAAAAACAAACCTATTCATGCCACTGAATGGAATGCAATTGCATGAAAATGCGCATTATGACACCTTGCAGGTCAATGTGCATTTCTACACACAAGCATGTGGATATGCGTTTTCATATTCTTCCATTGATTTCAACAGAAATGCACGTTAAAAATGAAAAGTGTGAAGGGGCCCTTGCGTTACTTGATACTACAGCTGTACCAATGATGTATCTAGTAAAACTGAATGGTAGTGGTATTGACAATGTATTGACAACATAAATCTCATTTGTTGTAGTTTTTTGGGAATATAGATTCAAAGTACTTAAAGTGACACTAAACTCAGGAGTTAAACCTTAAAGAAGAACTATGGGGTTAGGGCTTTTCCCCATATTTCTCCTTAGGGTAACGGGAGGACACAAACTAGCGTCCTCCCGTCACCCTGTAGCTCGCGGTATTCTGAGACGCCGCAGCTGAAGCGAATCCCGACAATTATGTCTGGATCCGCCCAGCTGTGTGAGTGACAGCTGGCTCTGCCTTTCCAGAGGCAGAGCCAGCTGTACCCGCCCCCTTCCCCGTCCGTTCCGCCAGTCAGCGCTGGCGATCAGAGCCGGGGAAATCCAGCTCCACCCCTGTCACGGCAGAGAGCCGTGACAGGATCGAGAGGTGAACGAACGCCGGTATGTGTTCGCTCACCTCCCGATCTACTGAGCCGACCTGTGACAGTCTCATTGTCACAGGTCGGCTAGAACTATGAGGTGAGTGAAAAGCACTCACCTCATAGGTCTCCTTTAAAAATAAATTCAAGTACCCTAACTATTAACAACAATGTATCTTATTTGTGTATCACTCGGCTGTAGGTCCTCAACTCATCTCTGAATTGGTCCAGACACAGCCTTTCCATCAGGAGGGTGGCTACTTTTGTTCCCCATGTTTGTTGTAAAGCAGCCACCACTCCAAGCTCACTCCCTTGATGGACTACAATCTCACGTTTAGTTTACGAACTTGTACCGAGATTGCAGTCAATCACGAAAGTGAACTTGGAGCGGTGGCTACTTTACAACACACACAGGGACCACGGGAAAGAAAAACGTAGCCATCCTCCAGAAGGAAGGACAGCGTCAGCTCCAATTTAGAGATGATTAGAGGATCTACAGCTGAGTGATACACTAACCATTAACCAAAATGTACCTTATTTAAGTACCCGAATGCATTTTTAAGATTTACCTTCTGAGTTTGTCACTTTAAACTGTACAAGTTTATCTCTTACCTCTGACTACTTCCTGGACTTTCCCCCTGTAAAACAAAATAATTAATTTATTCTATTTTTCTAGCAATGTCAAAACAGACCAGATAAACTGATGTAAAAGAATTGCATATCTCTAATGAAAACACATTTACAGTCTCTCGAAAACGCCTTTATACCATCATTTAAAAAAATTAATCTAGAAGGACACTCTGCAAGGTTTAAATGTAAATCTCCTGAAGAGGGCAACAGACTGGACACAACCATTTACAAGGCTGCATTCAGATCTGACTAAGGAAGCCCTGTATGCACTAACTAGTGAGTATAGGAAAATGTAATTAATTTAAACAAAAGAAGTTACATTTGAAAAATGGATCTCCATGATTGTACAGAACAGATGGATTTGTTTTGCAGCTGCCTTCAGGTGATTGGACAGTGACAAATGAAAGCGGTTAGGACAGTCTTGTATAACCCCTGCCACTCCCAGCTTGCCTCAGTTTGTAGGAAACAATACAAGAGCGGATCACAGAAGCCAAAGGGAAACTTGATTTTACAGGTAAGAGGAAAAAAATGTTTTTTTGATTGTATATTACAGGACACAGAAAATTAATTCTTAGATGGATGGGAGGTCCAAGAGCAGTCCAACAGGGTGGCGGGCAACACCGCAAACAATAGCTAATAGGCCCAAGAAAAAAAACACCAACCC
>NW_017306304.1:872474-879678 GCF_000935625.1 Nanorana parkeri
AGCCAAACGGTAGATTTTTCAGGTTATTGCTTAACCACAAGCAGTATTACTATAAATTCCCTATAATATAGCAAATCATCACTTCTTGAGTACAGGTTCCCTTTTAGACATGGCTTCTCTAGCCACACTGAAGACAATGCAGATAATCACAGATCGGTATCAATCAAAACAGGACTGTCACGAATGTCAACAAGTGTGGAAAATCACCCTAACAGAGATACAGAAAACAAAAACCTAACAGAAGCCTTAACCGTTTCTCACTGTTTTCAAGATTTAAAAAAAAAAAACGAAAAATGTTTTTTTAAAAAGAACGTCCGTTTTACCCACTAAAGTTTAAACGGCAACCCCCCAAAGTTTACATTAAGATAACATTTCCTCTATAGCTATAAATGAAGGTCAGGCAGAAGGTGTCAGCATAGTGACAACCAGAAAAAGCACACTTATTATTCTTATTCCAAAGGTGACATACGGTAGCAGTGTTAAATTTGAGAAAACAAAATGTCTGGAGGTACTAAGTTGCAATGGCAACCGGAATGTTTGGGGCAAAGTTTTACAATGGACACTTAAATAGTCTTTTTACATATAAATTATCAACCTAATGTAAATTTGTTTTGTGTTAATAAGTTGTCTATGACAACATCCATATGGTCCATGGTAGCCAGAAATCATATCATCTAGGCTTTAGGTCACATAAGGAAGCAGCAGTATTACTTTCATATGGGAAACAAATGTTTATTTAAAATAACAATTTGATTTGGCTTATTCATTTATGGGACATGAGAGTTTGGTTCACAAGTCCACTTTAGGATCCAGATAAGGCTGTGACATTTTATTATGTTTTCACAGATAATAATAATAATATTTTACAAGCATTGTCTACAGTTTATAAATAATCATTACAAACACATTCATCAAATGCTCTAATTTCACAAATAATGGATTAATATACAACGCATAAAAGCTGCCATATCACAAAGAGGGAGATTTGAAAACTATACAGTCTTGTTCTTTACCTACAACCTCAGGCATCTTGGAATCTACTTACCTCATCACTTTCTACAAGATTTTCAAACTGTTTAAAGAAGAAAAAAAAACATGCATGTGGTTAACCTCAATTGAAAAAAAATCCATATTCAAAATATATTCAATGTTATCCGCTCTAAGGCTCCATTCACACTGAGCGACACATAGCTCGAGCGGATTTCCGCGCAGCCGGGATAGCGCAACTGTTCCAGCGACGATCGCGCGACCTTTACCGTCAGGCAAAACAAATGACAAATGCACTCAACAATTTGTCACCGGCTATACAGTAAGGTGCACACGAAATGGGCTTTGAACCTTTACCGTCAGGCTGCATGCAAAAATAGAAAAATCGGGCGACATCCACGGAAAAAAAAAAAAAGAGTCCTGCACAAGCGTTAGGCGAGCTCCATAGAAAACCATTGGACGAGCGACTTCTCGCGATATGGCGCGGGAAATAAGCGCGCTATCACAACAGAAATAGCGGGATTAAACGCTCAGTGTGAATGGGCACTTAGTGAACATCCCAAGACCTCCCAATACATAAGATACTTATACCTATGAATAATAGCATGAATGTACATGATAAAACACAAAATTTAACAAGAAATACACCTGAGTGGTTGACTGAAACTGGGATACAACACAGGCTTAAACTACTAAATGCAACTAAAGCATTAGGACCTGATAATCTACATCCCAAGGTACTCAAGGAACTCAACAAGGAGATAACGAGACCATTGTTCCTCATTTTTAAGGAATCCGTAATGGCTGGTAGAGTGCCAAGCGACTGGAGAAGGGCTAATGTGGTACCTATATTCAAAAAAGGGTCAAATGCCAAACGGGAAACTATAGACCAGTTAAGTCTGACATGCATAGTATGTAAACTGTTAGAGGGAATTAAGCAACATTATTAACAAACTGTTTATGGTTAGCTCGGTAACAAAGACCAGAGAGCACCACCACAAAGTGGTAGAAAAAATATTTCTACGCATGTGGCGCAGGGGGTTCTTCACAGTTAGAGCGGTTAGGGTCTGGAACTCTCTGCCGCAGGAAGTGATCTCAGCTAAGAGTGTGGAATCATTCAAGAAATTCCTGGACGAGCTCCTTGGAGACCAAAACATAAAAGGGGTACAAGTACTCTTAAGAGCAAAATCACACATGGACTCATATACACGCACACACCTGATCAAACATAAATGCATACACGCAATAGGTTGGACTTGATGGACTTATGTCTTTATTCAACCTCAAATACTATGTAACTATGTACTATGAGAACTCGTTTGATATAGGTTTCCTGCTAACTACAAGCAACTGACATGGAAGATAAAACACAGACAGTATTATTTTTAGCTTCATCCTCAGCTCAGAGGATTTCGCCAACAGAAAAAAAATGAGATGCAAAGAAATTTACATACATCTAAATAGCAAACAAAAGCTCAAGAGCAGCCTTTCTCAACCAAGGTTTAATGGGACCCTAGAGTTCCTCCTGAGGATGGCAAGTGAAGCTTGAGCAGTGGAGGATTGATCTCCCACATACACTGACCATCAATGCAGGCAGGCAAGTTTCATGGGTTATGTCATGCGTCCCTTCCACACTGACCACCAGTGTCATGGGTCGCTTCCACACTGACCACCAATGTCATGGGTCCCTTTTACACTGACCACCAATGTAATGGGTCCCTGCTACACTGACCACTAATGTCATGGGTCCCTGCTACACTGACCACTAATCTAATGGGCTACTTTTACACTGACCACCAATGTCATGGGTCCCTTTTACACTGCCCACCATTGTAATGGGTCCCTTCTACATTGACTTGTAGCTTCTTTGCTGGTGTCTATGGTTATTTAACGACAGTGGTTGTGGCTGCATCCTGCCTGTTTAGATGTATACTACATTGTTTAAGTGACTGTCAAACTGTTAATGTAGCAGTGGTCAAAGTTTAGGTCTAATAGTCAAACATTTTGTCACTGCAGCACTGATCAGTCTATAGGTTTAAAACACAGGCTAATCTTCCTGCACTGCCTGTCTATCTGCTCTCTGCATAAAGCAGTGGTCACTCCCTGGGTATAGTGGAAATCTTTTATCAACTGTAGTAATAGTCAGTGCTTAGGTCTAGCCTTTGTCAGTCCCTGCTGGCCACTGCCTGTGTCTTGTTGTGGTGGTCATTAGGATGTCTAGTGATATACTCTTCCAACCAGAGGTAGAAAAGATACCTGCACGGTCGTCAGGCAGAGAGTATCCCTCATGGGCGACCCAAAGAGCCAGAAAAATTGCTTATAAACAGGAAAAGGGGGGGAGACCTTCTAAAAGTAAACATTAAGGGCAAACCCAAACTGAAGGATGAACGCTAAACCTTTGTAACCACATTTTTGGCTGAATATAGTTTAGTGTTTATTAAGATGCATGCAGGTGTTTGTAATATGGATTCAGTCATTGGTCCTTAGTTTTACAGTCAGTAATCTGGCTGCTCACTGAACTACTCACTCTCCTCTTCCCCATCCTAGGTAGGCTTGAAAGAAAAAACACAACATTATTCTATTCTGTGACTGACTAGAGTCATGTAAGGTACAGAGCTGTGTAAACCAACATGAAATGGGAGAAGAGGAAGAAAGCAGGAGTAGCACAGTTATGGAGCAAGTTGGCCAGGCAGGTGACTACTAGACCCCGGATATGGCACCTACCATTCACAGGGTAAAAAAGATCACAGGTCTGACTAGATTTGCCATTATGAGCTAGCACACATTAGAAATATGCATTTGAGTATATATATAGAAGACACATCTAGCAGTCCTTTTGGGAATGCTTAATACTGAACATTCAGCAAGGAGCACACATTTACGAAAACAGACATTTACCTCAATTGTAAAATGTTCTCCTCCTGAACAGTTTCTGAAATATTTAGATCTGCAAGAAAACACATGAGAAATAAACCCTAAAGTATATGTAAACCCCAACAATGAACTTTTCTTATTTGCTCTCTTTTGGTCTGTTTAAATATAAAATTGCCAGTCACCGCTCCCTGCAGGGATTTCCTGCTTCCCTCTCCATTTCGCTAGTGCTGACTGGAGGAACGGATGGAGGAGGGGGTGGGCACAACTGGCTCTGCTTCTAGAGAGGTAGAACCCACTGTCAATCAGCCAGGGGGGTGGATCTCAAAAGTATTCTCGGGATCCGTCCCAGTTGCGGCTCTGCGTTCTCAACATATAGCAGGCAAGGTGTTTTGGGTCACCGGAGGACATTAGTATATATCCTCCTATGACCCTGAAGAGAACTATGGCCAAAAAGGGTTAGGCCATAGTTCTCCTTTACTTTGTGCATGCCCATATATTTAGTGTAAAAATGATTCAACAAAGTCTGATGCTTAAAAAATGATATCACACTAGTGCAGAGTGTATTTAAAATAGTGGAGTGGTAAAGTTCAAAGTGAATCAAAGGGTCTAAGGGAGTGTGCTAAAGGTGTGTGCTCCAGCAGGCACTCCCTTAATGCCTATTATTGTAACTATATCTAAATTTCCAGATGACAAAGTTCCACAATTCGCAACCAACGTATTATTGAACAGAATGAAATTGTTATGTGATAAACACCAAATATGAGTAAGAAGAAAGTTGAATGACAGAATCTCTTCCTCTATTCACTGAAATGAATGCATTGTGGGATCATAGCAAGAGAAGTCCTGAGAATGGTGGAGAGCGCTGAAGGGGACGGGCCAGCAGTGCAACTTTTCTCAGTAGCTGCTGAAAGACTCTTCTCACCGCACCTTGAGATGCAGGATGATTTTTGCAAGAAGCAGCTGAAACTACGGGCACATACACCAATACGCATGTCTAATGTGTTTTGGTGCTCCATCCCAAAAAAATATTTGGCTAAACTTCAGCTTCAACTCTATGTCAGCATAGGTCACTACCCCCAGTCTTTCAGATGTGTATTCCTCAAACGTAATGTTTTATGACAGGCTTTTTACAAATGGGCCCATTTTAAGGGTTTTGAGGACCCTGCTAATGGAGGTTTATAACATGTCTGCATTCCTTTGTAAGCTCTCACACAGGGCCCTCCTTACCATCTTGTCTTGAATTGTATTGCGATTGTAATGTCTTCCTTATATTGTAAAGCACTGCGCAAATTGTTGGCGCTATATAAATCCTGTATAATAATAATAATAACTGTCAACGTATCCTAAGTTGGACTGTTTTCTTTTGTTCATTGTGTTACCTCCCATGAATGCCTAGCACAGGCATGAGATCTGACCATTTTTCTTCAGATGTTGATTTGCAAATTTTGGGAAAATAAGGGTGACACTGTGTTCAGTACTACCCCCGTCTCAATCCACGCAGGTTGGGGTTCTTCAAACCTCATTATCGCCACAATCATCATGCAGCATTTAAATAAGCCTGCATCAGACAAACCTTTTACATATGGAGGTGTAGTCTTCTACTAGAGGTGTAGACACTGATAAACTAGAACACCAACTTTTAAATTCACTACTGGATTGATTGCCTCATTTTCCCTACAGCCCACTGGCGGAACTACCAGGGTCGCAATTGCCACCGGGCCCTGGTAGTTCCGCCAATTTGGGGGGGCCGTCACCCAGTGGCATAACATGCGGGGGCCCGTGGCCCAGCGAGATTCGGTCCGGCGCCAGCAATGACCGCGTCCCCTCCGTCCTCCCCCCCTCTCCCATTGCAGGTGGACTCGGCCGCCGGAAGCTCTTCTTCAAACAGCGTCGGGTGCAAGGCAGAGGCGGAAGTACCGCCGGGGCGGGACCGAGCCAGCGCGCAAGGAGAGGAGGAGGAGAGGAGCCCGCTAGTACGAGTGGCAGGACAGGGGAACGAATGTTGGGGGCGCAATCCGCTTGGCCGCCCTGCAAGTGAGGCAGAGAGCCACACAAACAGCCGATAAGAAGGATCGGATTTTAAACATACAGCAACCTATACAAAGGGCGCATTTTCTCAAGAAAACTGGTAGGAATCTATGTTAAGGTTTACCAAAAACATTGCAATATACACATTATACAGTTGTCCTGCAAAACAATATGGGATACAACCCATTTGCAGTATTCTACAACCTAGCCACGACACTTACCTTGCCATACAAAATTCATAACAGAGGCTTGAAATATTCAAAAGGAAAAAACGTAAAAGCAAAAGTATTTTAATGAACGTTATCAAATTGCTGTGAATTTCTGAATGAAAAAACAGACCGAACATTAACGTGGTCCACATTAAACCTCAACCTAATCAAATGCAACGCTTTTTGGAAAATCAGCTAATGAACCAACACAGGGTTAGGGAACGTTCAGAAAGAACCACATTAATTAATAAAAGCTTTTCATGAATCATTTATGAGTTTTGGTCTGAGCTGCAGATAGATATCTGACTATCTCAGTAAAATACGTAACCATTACCAGTTTTACTATTCAAATCAAACTACCACTGGGGCAACTGCACGGCAGATTAATGGCCAATTTACACACTGTGCATGTTTTCCAACGCACATCCATGGTTCAAAAAAGCAAATGTCTGATTTTTATCCAGAGCTGAAGTTCAGGAGCCTTTGTTTTGTGCATATATATGCGTCTCAAAAAATGAATGGCAACAAACCTAGCGCATACAATGGCTGGACAATTCCTGGTCGCCATATCGTCATGGCAACTGAGAAAAACTCCCTTGCGACCGAACATTGACAGTTATTACTGGTGGGAAGCCAGGTGCTGAAATCCCACAGCTATTCTTCTTAAGTAATGCCGGCACTGAGGTTTCTTTATTTCCTGTGGTTATACTGTAAACTGTGTCTGAAAGAGGTGGAGGACGGTCTACTAATAAGTGGCACTGGGTGCAGTGTATTGTAGAGGATTCAGTGGAGCCTGTCAGGTCATTGGAAGCTGAATCTCCATGTAAAGCCAAACTAAGAGCAGTGTAGTACAAAGTTGGTACTGGACTGGGTACAGTGTTACATTGTACATAGCACAGATTGGACTAGGCCCAAAACTAAAATGCTGCCCTGTGCAATGCCACCCAAGAGCCCCAAAAGAGGGATCCCCATCAGCCAAGTAGGTGAGTATGTGTCATGGGCCGCTTTCCAGACTTCTGTCACTGTATTATTTTCACAAACATAGGATCTGTGATTATAAATGTATCTTTCACCCATATTTTAGGGAGACCAGCATGTAACGGGGG
>NW_017306304.1:879761-924425 GCF_000935625.1 Nanorana parkeri
ACTACATCTAATTCTTTGCTGTTGTACGCTTTGGTTTCATTCAGCACTCGAATCTTGCTAGAATCTAAGCTTGGTTATATACATATAAAAAAAAAATCTTTCCCAAAATATCTATTTACCAAGGTTTGAGGGGATACCCCTGGTGGCTGGTTAACTAAGCACCATTGGTACTGAAGTCCATGTTGGAAATGCATTTCATATTATTCATTCTGCACTACAGAAACTCACAATCAGTAGAGAGCTTTAAGCATTCAGTACTTATTCCTCTTCAGACAATTGTCTGCAAGGAAATGCAGCTTGATTACTCAGTTACGCTTCTCATATTTATTTTACAACTGTAAACCTTCCACCTCATTAATGTTACAGTCAGACAAGATGGCGTTTGGAGAACCAGACAGACACCTCACAGTGCAAACATACTTCCATTTCACAGCATAAGAGATCTCTTATGATATTCTTCAACTACTGATGTCCCACTAATAAAAATAAAACATCTACTATGTGTGTGAGGTTTCAAATATTGGCTTTAAACCACACAAAATTGCTGGTCTGTAAACAAGTGGATCCCATTAAACACCAGTGACAGGAACAAACTATGAAAATTGTTCTAAGTTATATATATATATAGCTAGTAGTGTACTGTGTAAATGTTATTCGCCTATGCATGAATAGTAGTGTGAAGTCAGTTCAACCTTTAAAAGAGGACCTGAAGTCTGGAAGCTGTGCCCCATAAAAGTTAGGCAGAAGGCAAAGCACTAGTCACCAATATTGCCTGTGCTCTTCCTTCAGATAATCTTTTCTCCATTAAATCTGTGCCGTGTTTCTGTGTGGAGGCAGCCATCTTGGTAAAAGGCAGGGCTTTGCTTCATCATATCAGAGCTGTCCCCTGATGACATGTGATCTGAGAAGTGTAATGCAGGGGTGAGCAACTCCGGCACTCCAGCTGTGCTCTAATTACAAATCCCAACATGCCTCTGCCTCTGGGAATCATACCTGTAGCTGTCAAGCTTGCCATGAATCATGGGACTTGTAGTTCCACAACAGCTGGAGGTCTGGAGCTGCCCACCCCAATGTACTACTTAGGTACAATTACCATTTTGGGTCTCGCTTCTGTTTGATTTCAGGCCCATGTTCAAATAACCACAAATAAAGGAGGATCTGCACATATTAACTGAGAGAAAGGGATGTAAAAGAGGTTATAACAAAGAATGTTCCATCTTTTCTTTTTTCTATTTACACATAAACAATCTTTTCAATGTGTGTTATGTTTTTTTTAAAACCATCTTGTATTTATACATGTGTATGTGGGCAGCCCTAGTTGCAGCCAGTTCCTGATTTGCAGTGCCACACAGTAGGTGTGCTTTAAGGCCGTGACACACTGCACGCGAAGCAGCACGGAGCGGCGGCGCGCTGCCTTTGCGAGCAGTGTGTCATATCATTTTCTGCTCGGCAGCTCAGCTTGCGAGAGCTCGCTGAGCGTGCCGAGATGAACAATTTCAACTTCAGCCAATCGGCTCGCGCGTATAAACCAGCGCGATGCGACAGCTGGCAGGTTGTTACGGACGAGCCGATTGGCTGAAGGTGCTGTCAATCATCTGACTGCACTCAGCTCACACACTGCACGCAAAGCTCCGTGCCGGATAGCTTTGCTTCGCTCTGCACGGCTTCGCGTGCAGTGTGTCATGGCCTTTATTCTTCTGTCTCCCTATGCAAGTCTGAGAACTCATTGAAAACAATACACTTCCCAGGTGATATATCTTATATCAAGAGCTAAGAGGGGAGGCAAGGTGCAAATCTCTGTATTTAAAGTGTATGTGCAGCCAAATTGTATTTTTCACCTTAGAATAGGAAAGGGTTAAAACCATCCTGAGTGAGAAGATATTTCCCCAATGTGAGGGGAATTTCCATCTTGCAGAGTTGTTGCCAGAATATTTGTCCCCACAGGGATACCCCCTCTCCGGTCCCCCAGCACTGACTGGTGGGACGGACAGATAGGCAGAGCCAGCTGTCACTCACGCAGCTGGGTGGATCTCGACAGCATTGTCGGGACCTGTCCCGGCTGCAGCGCTCTTATGTGTTACACAAATAAGATACATTTTTATTATTAGTTAGGGTACTTGAATTCATTTTTAAGATTTAACTCCTGAGTTTAGTGTCACTTTAAGGTAAACCTGCGGTTATAACTCAAAATGTGGTCAATAAAAATACGGTCCATTAAATGTATAAGAGAAGGTTAAGGAAACTGCAACTATATTCTAAATAGGAAAGGATGGGACAAGATAAGAGTGAAATCACAGCAGAATCCACAAAATGACAGTCCTTTATGATTCAATAACAACATCATTTTTCTTACTTGTCTATTTCACTCCCTATGAAAAGCTTTCCCCTTGCAAACACGGTTATCTTTCATTGTTAGGGCTGCGACAACTAATCGGCTAAATTGATTATAATCGATGATTGAAAAAGTTGTAAACTTTTTCAATCATCGATTAATCGGCTTCCGATTAGTTGGCCCTGTTCACGGCTCCACACACGCTGCGCGCCGCACCTCCTCCCCACCTCACGATCGCCGATGTCAGAACCGCCCTCCCGCATCCACGTTCCACACGCCGCACCTCCTCCCCGCCTCAGCTATAGAGGACTACAAAACCCAGCAATAGTACAGTGCAATGCAGAATACCGCCAGCTATAATGTACTAATGCTGGGATTTGTTGTATTCCTCTATAGCTGGCGGTATTCTGCATTGTGCTGTATAATGTACTATAGCTGGCGGTATTCTGCATTGCACTGTATAATGTATTGCTGTGATTTGTAGTCCTCTATAGCCGATGCCATTCTGCATTCATTGCTGTATAATTTTACACTTTCCATTTCACTACATTGCACACCACACTTTTCTTTTTCTTCCACCGCTCCAAACTTGCTCCTGTGATGGACTACAATCTCAATACAAACTAGTAGTCCATCACTGGAGCCTTTTTTTAAAATGTATTTTATTTTTTATCCGATTAACCGAACTTAATAAATCGGCTAACGAATCGATTTTGAAAATAATCGTTAGCTGCAGTTCTACTTGTTTGGTAAATATTAGGGATGCACCTATACCAGTTTTTCGGTATCGAGTACGAATACCGATACTTTGCTTTTGGTACTCGTCGAAACAGAGTACCGATACCAGTGCATCTGCTGGCATGGAGTCGGCTTCCCGGGCAATCTGATTGCCCGAGAAGCTGGTTTTCCTGTTGTCTAGCCGGCGTGATTGTGCTTCACCGGGAAACAGGCTTCCCAGCCAATCAGCATCGAGCTGGCTTCCTGGCCAATCAGGAAGCCGGGAAGGGGGGGGCAGTTAATGATTCGCCGTCCGGACATGGTCCCCTACGGCACGGCCGGTCAGAGGACATCTCCCTCTGACCGGAAGTTCCAGTATTGGGGAAGGTATCAGAGTATTTGGGCGAGTACGTGTACTCACCCAAATACTCAGTATCAGCACCAATCCCGATACTAGTATCGGTACATCCCTAGTAAAGATACTTGACTTATTTCTCACTTCCGCAGACTTCCCCCAAGCTGCACAACTGGACTTTCTTTGCAGGTCTGACACTCGCAGGCTCGCCAACATCCAGGATCTGCAATCATGCATTGTATGGGAGGACTGCAAGGGCCAGCTCACATCCCAGGAGCTTCAGAAAAGCTCCGGCTGCTGAGGGAGCAGGGAATAAGGTACCTGTACTTACTGCAGTCCCAGTAGATAAAAATCAACATTTGACTCATGCAGTGTATGTGAGGGGGTCAGGATGGTTACAGTACATGTCCCTTAGCCCGATAAAGCATTAGAAAAGTTTGAAATGATTAGCATGGTTAGTTAACCAAGAGAAAATATTTCACATAGCTGCAGTAGCTCGCTTTATTCTGGCAAACGTCAGTGCGGAGGACGATACACAAGTAGAGTGCGGAGTACAATACCCAAGTAGAGCACGCAGGAACACAAATTCCCGGTTGACTGATCGGGAGTTTTCTTGTGTCAGCAATTTAGCCACAGGACTGGGGTCCTCCTCCTATTTAGACCTTAGGAATCAACCTCTGTCTGTACATGGGACCGCTTGCAGAGTCCTAGCATATGAAAGCTATAAACAGTGGAAATGTTCTGTACATATGGGACCTGATGTGCCTGTCAAAAGGATTTGAATGTCTATAGCAGGATATAGCCTTCTTAAAACAAGATATTCACATTTTATTCCATCACATATCCCAATATCGCTATACCTCAGTAGTTCTGGATGGGCATCTGGCCAATGGGATGTAAAACATTGATTTCACAGGGCCAAGCTCCAGTATCTTGCTAGTTGGTCCCGCTGGCTGTCAAAATACGTGAACAATCTGATTGGGTGCAGGCATTGTTCAGCTGTTTTGAGAGCCAGCGGGGCCGACTAGCAGGATACTGGAGCTTGGCCCAGTGGGAGATTCCCCCTTCCACACAGTTCAGCGTAGATGGAGGAATCTGTTGCACTTCTATCCGCTTCAGCTGCGGTGTCTCAGTATACCGCGAGCTGTAGCTCGCGGTATACTGAGCCTAGGGTGACGAGAGGACGCTAGTTTGTGTCCTCCCGTTACCCCAAGGAGAACTATGGGGGAAAACCTTAACCCCATAGCTCTCCTTTAAATATTGCAGCACTGCAATAAATATGTATCTTCTATATCTGCCTGGAGTTCAGCTTTAAGCAAAACAGTGTGCTCACCCTTCTGCCTCCAACCTGTGATTGGACAGTAAAGGAGCAGCAGCATATTGCTAAGCTTATGCTTCTGCTCAGTCTGCACCCTCCTCCTGTCAGCATGCAACACAACTGATTGCCTCCTAGCACTGTCTGCCTCTTATTTAGCCTAGGTTAAGCTGTACAATTAATACAAAATTGCCTTATTGCTGTTTTTATGACTGTCCAGAGGTCAGATTTAAGATCCCTGTAGTAATAAAAAGCCAGTGTGGCAGAAAAACGGACAAGCTGTATATCATCTGAGAAAGACGGAACTCTTTCACTGTACAGCAGTAAATAAATTCGATGGCACTCTATTCTAGAACAATTTCTGCAGGTCACTCATTTCCAGACAGAAGCAGATGCTGAAAGGGAGGAGGCTGACTGACACAAATCACTGCTAACAACCACTAAGTGCATCCACCCAGCAACTGTCTATGGTGTCTCTGGGGGGCCGGTGATGCCGGTACATCACCAGGAAGTACAAGCCTTCCAGGACTTTCAAAAATGTCAAAGAAAGTGAAATTGAAAACAGAACAAAGAAGTAGATGCACAGCATAGCCAAACAAATATCCAGGGGTGCACTGTGTAATGTACTTTGGCCACGTTAGAGAGCCATGTCCTATTGCAATACTCACCCCCATGGCACTCAAGGGGTCTGCAACATGCCTACCCTAGACTGGCGTAACAGACTGTCATATGATGAGAATGTTTGTATGTAGAAAAGCATCACAAGATTCTAATTGCCTTAATGTCCAACTTCTATTTGGTTTCTCTCATCCAAAAACAAGTCAGTAATAGCAGCTCCCATAGTTTTTGCTAAAAATTACTTTGAAGGCACGCAGAAAATAGCTTCCAATGAGGCACAGTTCTCATCATAAGTAGGAATGTCAGCTCACTCTTAAAGTGCAGGACCAGCCACACTTTCTGAATAGAGTAAGGAAGTGTTAATGTTCCTGTCTGGGGGGAAAAAGCTGACAGGGGTTCTAGTCTTCCCATATTCTGCAGAAGAACAAAGCCCCCTTCACATGGGCACCTTCATTTCCATGCATAGATCCCCTGCTGATCACAACGGATGACACTGTTGTGACATCTGTGTCCATTCAGTTTTTTCCTCCAGCAAAAACTGAAAGTACCGAAGCCATGTTGGCCTATAGAGAGTAATATGTAATGGACATGCGTTTGTTTACATCAGATTACCTCCGATCCGCCGCGATCAGGTCTGCCGAAATGGAACTCTGATCCATTTGTTTTTCAGGACCTCGCCAGAGTTGGGGGTAATCGCATGTAAACAGACTCACATTCGTTTAGATCCGTCCCCCTGCCTATAGACAAAGATAGATGTTAATCTATCAGATGACATCTGTCTCATCAGATCTGCAAGAACAACTGACAGGAGGGCCTGATCTTTCCGATCAGGCCCTCCTGTCAGTTTTTCTTGCACATCTTACAGATGTGTAAAGAGCCTAAAGTGTGCATTGCATTGTGTGTCTGGGAGTGTTCCCATCTAGAGATATCATTGTCACCAGGATAGAAAGTGGAGGGATAACAAAGTTTTGGCTGGATATCACAGCGGAAAAGCTGTCAGCAGCTATCAGGCTATACGCCTGAAAAGGTACATGAGCTTCTTTTCAAGCTTAACATACAGTTGCCAAATATTCTGGTTACATTTATTTATAACAGTCATATTTAATGGGCAGTACTTTAGATCCAGAATATTTGGCAACTGTATGTTAAGCTTTGTTTAAGATTGTTAAAATTCAATGAACTGACAGATATTGAATACTTATGTTTTTACATATAGCAGTCATATGACTATAGAGACACAACTGGCTGTGTAGTCTGTATGTAGACAACCTATCTAGCGAGTTTTATTTATGAAGGTTCCACAGTGTTTCTGTGGAGAACAAAGCCATAAAACATTTATGATTGCACAGATTGAAGGGGCATTGTGTGCCTAGCTCTACTTTACTCATACTGCTCTCTTTCTCTAACAAATTGTGGAGCTAGGAATGTCAAATGCTTATGTAATGATGCTCTGCACAAGGTCAGAACAAAAGGGATGATTCTAAATCAGAGAAAGACCAGAACAACCAGATTAGGAGGATTAAAAAATTATACTGATAAGTGAGATACGGCCACAGTCAGCTCCTCGTTTTTAAACTCTTTCATACATGCAAGACTGTTGGAGACATGGGAACCCCCCTCCCCCCCAAAAAATAAGAAGCAAGGGAGTAAACATTAGTACAAAATTAAGGAGCCATCAATTCATCCTCCCTAAAACCAACAGGCAGTTTTAAGCCAAGTCCAAACAGATGCTTAAAGGGGGCTCCTGTGGTATACCAACCCAAGAACTACTGCAATGTTGTGGCAGCAAGAGACTACTTGGCCCCCTGATTTAGAGTTCTCCACTTTAGGGAGAGGTATCAGGACATGGGTAGAATTCTACCTAGAAAACACAAGTACTGAATTGGTTGGTCGGATGTCCAGTCCAAGAAGAATACAGCAAGTCCAGTTGCCTTGACTTATTTTTTACAGATACAAGTACTGAATGCCCTTCTTTCTTTAATGCCTGTTAAGGAACAGTAGAAAAAGTTCAAAATACTTACATAGCAGTTCTTTTTTTGTTTTTCGGCACACTGGTTATCTGGATCTCCCACACAAAGGACTGCTATTTTTTGGAAATTGAACTAGGGATGTTTTACCAGTAAATAAGGAAGAGATTTCTTGGCAGAGGTCACACACTCCTGACAAATCATAAACACCAGGTAAGTGCAGCAGGTAAATATCAATACCCAAAATGTTCAAAGAAACCTCACATTCCAATGTATAGTTGCCGGTTCCTTGCTTAAAGTGACACTAAACTCAGTTAAATCTTAAAAATGCATTCAGGTGCCCTAACTATTAACTTATTTGTGTATCACTCTGAATTGGTGCTGACACTGTCCTTCCTTCTGGAGGGTGGCTATTTTTGTTCCCCATGGTCCCCGTGTGTGTTGTAAAGTAGCCAATGCTCCCAGCAAACTCCCGTGGACCACAATCTCTCATTTAGTTTACTTAAGAGAACTATGGGGTCAGTGTTTTTCCCCATAGTTCTCCTTAGGGTAACGGATGGTACAGACTTGGGCGATCCTGGGACAGGTATTTCATGGGGACCATGGGGAAAAAAAGTAGCCACCCTCTAGAAGGAAGGACAGTGTCAACACCAATTCAGAGATGCTTTGAGGATCTACAGCTGAGTGATAGACAAATAAGACACATTTTTGTTAGTGATTTAGCTACTTGAATGTATTTTTAAGGTTTAACTCCGGAGTTTAGTGTCACTTTAAGGTGCTCCTTGAGTTACAAATGAATTTGTCCACTCACACACGGAATTGATCAAAACTAGAGCAGACAAAATCAGGAGCAGCTGTGCATGGATGGCAACCAATCACCTTCTCTCTTCAGTTTGGTCCGGTAAGATTTGAAAATGAAAGAGAGAAGCTGATTGGTTGCCATGCACAGCTGCTCCATATATTGATAAAATCCATTCATGGTTTCTCCTGCAGATCTCCACATAAGCTTTAGCACGTATTCAAAACAGCAGTGCAAAATACAAAATGCAGGAACCACTTCAAATATTCTTCTACAGATCTAACTGCAGTAAATGGAAATAGAATTGGTTGCTGTACAAAACATTGTTGTCCTTACTAACCCGGCTGAAATGTAATCAATGTGTGGGCACCTTTGGGAATTCCACCCCACCCCCCTTCCTGGGTCATGAGTTTTAAATCATCTTTCAGTGAAGGAGAGTGCCCAAAAAAAAAAAATCATGCCCGAACAGGGACTGAAGCTAATCAGCTGTAGTCACTGTTTGGGTAATCTGACAGAGGAACCCTGCAACTGTCAGAATACAACAGCCCAGCGGGAAGCGATTCCCACGGCCATGCTGTTGGCCGAATCAAGAGTGTTTAGTCTGAGGTACTAACAGAGAAAAACCCCACAGTGTATGCCCAGCCTAAATAGGCAGGAATGTGCACCATGTATTAAAGGAAATGTATGCTGTAAAAAATGTGCGGGTTGTCTTTTCTGTCCTCCGGTCCATTATTATTCTAATACAGTGGTTTCATTACTGTCTGTGATGCACACGTATCAGGAGTTCTGATTTCACTGATAAAGTAGTGTACACCTGGAACGCATTTGGGCCAATTTGGCAGGAAATGGCTCAGGGTCGCTCCGTGTTTACACTATGCCATCAGCAGAAGTCGATCATTAGATTGACTTTTGCTGAAGGAACATGTTGGAAAACCTTCCAATGAATGGTCCTTGCAGCCAATCAGCTTCAAGCTCTGTTCAGGTATTCTGCCAGCATACAATGCTCACAGTGGGGATTCCTCCAAGCACACCATTGAGCGTAGATGGGGGAATCTGTTCTATTTTCTTCCTTCAGCCCGCAGGTTGAATGAAGAATATATAAGCATGTATACCCAGCTGTACAGACTTCTTCTGGCTCTGAGACTTGTAAATAAGGGCAGACACAACCAGGAAAATACCACATTCAGAAGGTCAACAATGGCAGCCTGGGGATCTCAGTGCTCAAAAGGGCCTTTAAAAGAATCTCTTTTAGCACAGCAGCGATAGTGCGTTGCGGCCCGATTGGGGCCGGAAAGCACTGGATCGCATTGTGGCTGGTTCACAGAAAATATGCTGCAAGCACTATTTTTTCTGACAGGACCGGAACACAGGCATTGATGTGCCACACGTTCCCATGCAGCCAATCGCACTGTGGCCAGAGGGCGTGGCTGCGGTGCAATTGAGCTCAATGCATCACCTCACGCCCAACACAAAGAGAGCCGGCTGCAATGCGATCCGGACCCAATTGGGCCGGAACGCACTGTGGCTGGTGTGAACTACCCTAAAATCAAAACCAATCAGTCAACTTCCAGTGGTGTATAAAAAAATAATGTAAGCTTCTTTTTGCTGTGGACGATGTTGGCACTACACAAGGCCCATGTAGTATGACAGTGCCACCCCAAACCTGACCTTCCATACACAGAATACAGGCTGACACTGGATATCAATGAAGCTTTTCATGATATTAGATCCTATCTAGATTTAGCACTCAAGATATTGCACCAGCTTTTCATGATGCTTAATTCATGCTGACCACTTCACCCAACCATGCAGCTTCACCCTAGGAAGCGTATGAAATACTATGTAAGATTTCATTGTCCCTTACCCGAAAATTGCAAACCGTTTTACCCCACATTTAGAGCTAGCGTGGGAACTTGGTAAAGGGAACAATAGTGGCTACTCCGCAGTTGTATATTGTAAAGTAGACTAGCCAGCATCTGTATATTGTATTAGAGAAGGCACAAAAAGGGACATCTACTAGGCCAATACAGAGTCCCACATGAGCGCACCAGGGAGTCCGTACAGTAAGCATGGCATGACATGGTGGGATATTCCCATCATCCTTTGTAATATCCCCTTTCCAACCCGTATCATTATACCCCAGAATCCAACGTGTGCTGGAACAACTGCTGGATGGCGCCTCAGTATACAATCTAGAAGATATGTTGTCCGCACACCATTCTGTTTCGGAATGTTATCTTTATTTGTATTCATTTAGCGTGACATGTGAATGCAATGTTTCCGGAGCCTCACAGGACCCCTTCGTCAGACAAAGTGTCCTATGCCTGACGAAGGGGTCCTGTGAGGCTCCGAAACATTGCATTCACATCACACGCTGATGAAATACGAATAAAGATGATATTCCGAAGCAGAATGGTGTACGGACAACATATCTTCCCATCATCCTACCCCCTGATCTCATCAATGCCAGACCACCAGCAAGTCATTTTTGGTATCCCAGCTCTGGACAGTGTTCCATCCAAAACAAACTTGAAACCTAGAATGGCTACAGGAAAGAAAATAGCTAATAGAACTGACTAAGTGATGTTCTTCGGCTAGAACGAGAACAGAGAAAGACTGAAAACCCTCCAGTGTTCCAATGTAACAGTCAAGGCCGTACATTTATAGCAAATCTTCTGTTTATGGTAATAGACTACTGTGCTGAGCTAGCAACCAGTTCATCCAAAAACTGACACTAGACTCAGGCATTAAACCTTAAAAATACAATCAAGTCCCTTAACTACTAACAAAAATGTATCTCATTTGTGTATCACTCGGCTGTAGATCCTCAAATCATCTCTGAATTGGTGCTGACACTGTCCTTCATTCTGGAGCGTGGCTACTTTTGTCCCCTATGGCCCCTGGGTGTGTTATAAAGTAGTACCAGCTCCAAGCTCACTCCTGTGATGGACTACAATCTCACATTTAGGGGGTTATTCACTCAGCTGCCAAAGGCAGTTGAGTGAATAACCCAGCTAAGGGAATCGGCTAATCACTCCGGCTCAGTACGGCTGGTTTGAAAAGGCGAGCGGCATTCGGCTCTGCTATTCTGCTCGGTACCTCCGTGGTGCCGAGCAGAATAGAAAATCAATGAAAAGAGTTAAAAAAAACAAAGTTGAAAAATATATTTTTTTAGGGCTGTGGAAATTAAAGATTAATTTCTCGATTAATCATTAAACGTTTTGATCGATTAAAATTATTTTGATCGCTAATGAAAACACTCACCTTTCCGCTGGCTTTCCGGGAGTCCTGTCGGCGATCCGGTGAAGTCACGGGCATCGAGATCACCGGACTCCTACCCCCTTCCCCAAGTGGCTAACGAAGGGAAGGGGGAAGGAGTCTGATGACATCGATGTCCGTGACGACTAATGAAGGGAAGGGGGAGGAGTCCGGTGACGTCGATGTCCGTGACGTCACCGGACTCCTCCCCCCTTCGTTAGCCGACGGAGCCACTTGGGCCGGTGAGTTTGCCCAAGGAACTTTCTGCACGAGTGCCAGCCAAGGCATTGGCCTATACACATACAGCACAGCAATGAAGTAATAAAATGAACTAGGATCACACTAATCCAGCACGTTATTATTCTGAGTTGCCCCACTCAAGCGGCGGCCATATTGAGTGGGGCACGTGAGATTAATAACGTGCTGGATTAGTGTGATCCTAGTTCATTTTATTACTTTATTGCTGTGCTGTGCTATAATTGGATCTGTATGTGCGTTATAATTAATCGATTTTAAAAAAATTTGATTAATCGAACACGAAAATTTTAATCATTACCAGCCCTAATATTTTTAAAATGTAAATAGTAAAATAAAAAAATAAAGATTTGAAAAAAAATTCAGGCGGAGCTAGCAGTGACCTTTAACTCCGCCCAAATGTTTCCTATTGGCCGGGACCTGCCAGAGTCTTCCAGCAGGTCCATGCCAATGAATAACAACTGGGCAGAGCCGGCCATGACATCACGACCGGCTCCGCTGACTTGTTATTGTTTAATGACAGATCAGCATCATTACAACTGGGCGGAGCCAGCCATGAGATCACTGCTGGCTCCGCCCACCTGTCATTTGCAGGGCTTACGGCTGGCCTTCAACCGGCCATTCGCCCCACTTCGGCTCCTTCGTGAATAACCCCCTTAGTTTACTCATTCGTATTGAGATTGTCTGTCTACGGTGAGCATCAAACCAATGGGGGAGCAATATTTAACAGATATGATGCTGTGAAGTGGAAGGAAAGGCTACACACAGCCTGCAGTGTCTTCCTGTGCTAGTGTCCGCCGAGTAGCGATACTTTGTGCAATACATGGTTTTTTTTTTTACTTTATTGAAGTGTCACAAAAAGGACATTTGATTACAGCCAATGCACCGCAGAAGAGTTGGGTTGTGGAAAAATGCATCCCGTCTGGATTTTTCCACAACTCTTCTCAAGTCAGCGTTGCGCTGTGAACAGGACATGTAGAAAATAGTTGTGTGTGCCCTGCCGCTGACCTGCATTGTTCTTGTATGGCATAGTATGATGGGGCCCTGCTTTAGGGATGTTGATGACATTTAATATGCATGAAATGCTGTATGTTCACAATGAGGACAATGTCATGCATACAGGAGATCCTTCATGTGTCAGGAAGAAAGGCCTACTGACCTCCACAGTCCAGGTGACATAAATCTCTAGAAGATCATCTGAAGTCAGGAGAGCAGATATACATGACATATGCTGGACTTCGATCTCATCATCGCCTTCCTCCAGACCAATGTGTGTGATCAGGAGATGAGCCCCTCATCCATTCCATCACTCAGCTCGGGTACAAGTTGTGTGCCCCCAGCAGCCTGCACCGGTGACATGTCGCCAGACGTGCCCCAGCCAAACAATAGACAGGACACCAATGCGACACCTGGCAGCCGCAGCCAGGACCAGCCATGGCAACACTGCGATAGGAGCCCGCCCACTGTTACAATGCCCGCATACCTGCCCCGTAGCCCCCACCGACTCACCCTCCTCCTCCTCCTCCTGCTGCTCTCTGTATCCTGCTGCTATTCCTACGGAGGAGGCTGCAGCACCGCGTCCAGCAGATCCCCATGGCATACTGACCCGGGAGCTCACACAACAGGCCAGGGGACGCGCCTACGCGCGCTCTAGTCCTGACAGGAGACCTTCCGTGTGCGCGCCCCCGTACACCGGTGTTCCAGGCTCATGGTGGAAGTGATGTGTGACGTGAAGAAGTGGGCGGTACTTCAGCTCAGTGGGACAGAAGTGATATGTGTGTATGAGATAGTAGTGGGTGAAGCTCCAGCTCAGGGAAACTGGAGTTCTATGGTATATCGGTGAGGAGATAGGATAGGGCGGAGCTTCAGCTAGGGGAGAATGTATGTGTGGAGATACGAGTGGGAGTTCAGGTAGACAGGAAATAGGAGAGTGTATAGGAGTCACAGGGCCTGCTTCTCTGAATACCTGGCCTGGTTTAATAAGAGGTGTGCACAGTCTTATTAGTGCACATGCACATGGATGTAATAAAATACTGAACATCTACATAGCAGGGCCGTAGATAAATTTTTTTCCTGGGGGGGGTTCAGCTTCCTATAAGATTTTATGTAGCAGACACACAAAGGTTTGAAAAAAATATACCGGCAATATCATTCCTAAACCAATCCTTTACCCCGAGCAATACTGATTTTGCTGTTTGACACCATATGGATAAAAACCATGTGGTACCACTTATAATTGGTACCAATTCACACAAACAGCTTAGTATATACTTTATTGGGATTTTGTTTTTACCAAAAACATTTAGCAGAATACATTTTGGCCTAACTTTAGGAAGAAATTTGATTTTATTTGATATTTTGTATATCTGTGGGAGTCTCAGGTGGGCTGTGCATCTACGCCCCTGCTACATAGGACAGTGCTGGCAGATGTCTCCTGTGTGAAAAAAAGCATGAATTGTTCCTTAACCACTTACTGACCAGGGGTTTACGCCCCCTCCCTGGCCAGGCCATTTTTCAGTATTCAGCCCTGCGGTATTTTGACTGACGTTTATTCCGTCATGCAGCGCTGTACTGAAATTCATTTTATACCATTTTTAGGGACAGATAGAGCTTTCTTTTGGTGGTATTTAATCACCACTGGGGGTTTTATTTTTTACTATATTTAGGAAAAATTACTGAAAATTTCGGGGGAAAAAAAGAATTTTTTACATTGTTATAAAACATTTATTATTACCCAATTTTTTGGTAAAATATAAAAGACGGGGTCACGTTTGTTGTTGCGCACCCGTGAAATCGCAAAAAACTACCATACCCAAAATTGGCCATAGGCGACGCTTTAAAAACTTTTACCGCTCATAAGTTTAATGGTATGAGTGATTGATGGGCCTAGAATTAGTGCTTTCACTGCGACGTTCGCGGCAATATGTAATGGGCGCAATCATCGTTTTCGCATGTGTGCACACCCGATGTATGTTTGCATGCGTGTATGTATGGGTGGGGGCTTTTAAAAAAATGTGTTTTTGAAATTTTTTATGTGTAACTTTAAAAACATTTTTGCCAACTTTAATTTTTTTTTCCTATTTTTTTTTTTACTTAAAGGAGAGTGATTTCCACTCACCTCATAGTTCTAGCCGACCTGTGACAATGAGACTGTCACAGGTCGGCTCAGTAGACTGGGAGGTGAGCGAACACATACCGGGTTCCCTCGCCTCTCGATCCTGTCACGGCTCTCTGCCGTGACAGGGGGAGGGGCTGGATTCCCCTCTCCCCGCTCCGATCTGCCAGCGCTGACTGGCGGAACGGACGGGTACAGCTGGCTCTGCCTCTAGATAGGCAGAGCCAGCTGTCGCTCACGCAGCTGGGCAGATCCCGTCATCTAAGTCGGGATCCGCTGCGGCGTATCAGTATACCGCAAGCTGTAGCTTGCGGTATACTGAGCTTAGGGTAACGGGTGGACGCTAGGGGGCTAAGAAACCCCCCAATGTGATAGCAAAGAGATGCGACAGGTCCTCTTTATGGAGACATCAGGGGTCTCCAAGACCCCTAATGTCACCTAGGGACCCTCAAAGATCTGCTTCTGAAGCTGGAGAGTGACACAAGAATGCGGAAGTGATGTAATATATATCACTTCCACATTCTGACAGCGGAGAGGGGAGCGGAGGGAGGTCGTGTACCGATCTCCCTCTGATCCCCTGTGACAGAGCCAATAGCCTCTATGCTGGTCCCAGGCTCGCACTGGGCAGAGCGGAGCCCGGGACCAGCGGTACAGGGGGGGCGCACATACCGGCTTGTTGTACAAGTGATTGCTGCCTGTTTTTAAAATATAAAAAAATTCAAACAAAGACACGATTTTCACAGTTTTGGCAATAATAATAATATGTACAGAATTAGTGTAGCTAACAGAAAATCATTCATAATACATTCTTATATTTGTCCTGATTTATAGGGTATATCATATGTCTGGGGTTTCAGCTTATTTGGGGAGTTATAGGTCATAAAATACAAGGAGTGAAATACAATTTTAGCGTGGAACAATTTTGGAATGTGGTCTGTTGGTTTCCTAACTTTAATAGCCTCCTCGGCATTATATTTTCTTATCATTTGTTTTATAAAACTTATTTTTTTTCAACTTTTTCACTTTCTTTTTTGTTTTAAATTTTTCATTTTGATACTTTGATACTTAGTATCTATAAGTAGAATACAGTATTCTGGTGAGAGATACTTTGTATCAGTTTGTAAATCACGCAGCCGGCTCCAGTTGCATACAACACAGTGAGCTTCTGCCGCCTGTGCAACTGTCACAGCCATAAGCTCTTCCTGTGATCCCAGAGCTGTGACCACTTAATCTGCTGTTGAGGGTCTGCCTCGGAACCCTTCACGGACCAGCGCTCATTGTACCGCATGACGGGATTATCCCGGCACCGGTCGTTAACGAACTTAACGATGGTGACAGGTTAATCCTGTCATCAGTCGGGACGAGGTTAAAGAAGAACTCCAGGGATGTTTTCATTAACCCTTGCAGTATGGCTACCCCAACACTTGTGTCTAGGTTTAAAAAAAAAAGTTATACTCACCCAAAGTTCCAAGTCGGCTTCTTCTTAGACCGGTCATCTATACACAGTGTATAGACGTGAGGACGCTGAGGAAGATTCCAATGATGCAGGGAGGGGGTGACAGGCTGGAGGGAGCGCAGTGACAGCTGGCCAGTTTGGAGCTTCCAGTGAGTATAACTGTCATTTTAGCACCTAGATATAAAAAAACACTTAACCCTTGCAGTGCGAGGTTAGCCCCACTGCAAGGGGGAATCTCCCACTGGGCCAAGCTTCAGTATCTTGCTAGTTGGCCCCGCTGGCTCTCAAAATACCTGAACAATGCCTGCATCCAATCAGATTGTTCAGGTATTTGGAGAGCCAGCGGGGCCGACTAGCAAGATACTGAAGATTGGCCCAGCGGGAGATTCCTCCATACACACAGTTTAGTGTAGATGGAGGAATCTGTTGTACTTTTTCCATCTGACCATAGAAAATCTGCAGATAATCCTATAGGTGTATGGCCAGCTTTAGGAAATTCCCCCAGTGTCCTCCTTCCTAACTTCCTCTAGTGAGCTGACAAGCAGTGTTATCAGCACTTCCTAAATTCTCCCTTCTGGACTACAGAACACAAACAGGGGGAAAAAGGCATGTAGAATGTATTGTACTGAATACTAATATTGCTTTTACAGCTGAGCTAAGTGTGAGAGGAAGAAGCAGCACAAGGAGCCAATCAGTCGTGTTGCGGTGCTCGTGTGCTAACATGAATCATGCTAATAGGAGGAAAGAGCAGTGAGATGAGCTCATCAGTCTTCTGCTTCTCCTTTCACCAGTCACAGGCTGGTGGAAGAACAAGAGCTGTAGGTGATACTAAAAAAAGGACCTGTATTGTGGAAGCTTCACCCATAAAATGGCAGACGGGGAGAAGGACTAGTCACCAGTGTTGCCTGTTGTCTCTCTGCAGCTGATCTTTTCCCTAGGATGGACTTACTATGCGTGCCTCTCAGTGTGGAGGTGGCCATCTTCATAGGTGCAGGACTTTGCATCTTTGTGATGACTGGTGGGGGAATGATCATGTAGTAGCAGCAGGAGAAGTGAAGAAAGTGCAGTTTTACAGAGTGCAGAAAGTAGGAGCAGTGACATCCTTGAACTGCAGATTTCTGTCCAGCAATGAGAACAGTGAGCAACACAGCTGTGGCATCACACAGTCTCACTCTGATTCTTCTGGGACCAGCAGTGTGAGGCTTAAGGTGCCCACACACCATGCGATAATCGTACAATAATCGCGGGAAAATCGTACGATTATCGTAAGGTGTGTGGGAGCCGTGCGACCTCTGCTACTGTAAGGTCGCACAACTTTTATCTGAGGAACATGTTCGAAAACCCGCCGAGCATCGTACGATTTTCGGCGGGTGTGTAGCATGTTCGTAAGATTAAAGCCGGACGGGCCGGTGTGCGCAAGCGCACACTGCCGTTCAGCATTGCGTTCATCGGAAGCCCGCCCCTCTGCGGGGTGGGCTTGCGATCATGGCAAGTACGATCTGCCTGTCCAAGATAGGCAGATCGTACGTTTTTTTAATTACCTTACAACCATCGCAAGACAAAAGTCTTGCGATGGTTGTAAGGTGTGTGCCCAGCGTTACAAATCCTTATGTTACACTGCAGATATACAGCTAGGAGGCTCACGGTACAAGCAGAGTTTCCATTTCGGGAGTTATGTTTGTTAAAGGAGAACTATGGGGTCAGTGTTTTTCCCCAAGTAAACTAGTTTGCATTGAGTAGATGTCTGCTAAGGTAACTTCCTGACATTGCAGAGTTGATCCTTCGCATATACGGGGCATATATGCCATCTTTGACATTTGACAACATTAAGTCCTTCTAAATATGGGGGCTTTTAGCATAAGTTACATAATTAACATGAAGTGGACAACAAGAAAGCATCATTTTGTTCATAATTAGTTGACATGTGCCAATGTCTTGCCATTCAGGCCACAGCCCACAGCTAACCAGAGATGTTAGATTTAAAAGATATTCATGTTAAAAGCCAATAAACAGCTTTTTTTAATATTGTTTGGTCCGCAATGCATTTAACTTCCATTGGGCAGAATGATAGTTAAGGGAGATCTATGAGGTGAGTGATTTCCACTTATCCTCATAGTTAGAGCCGACCTGTGACATAGAAGCTGTCACAGGTCGGCTCTATTGATCGGGAAGTGAGAAGAAAAATGCCGCCAATTTGCTCAGTCACTGCTCCCCGAAGGGATTCCCCCCTCCACGATCCTCCAGTGCTGAGTGGAGGAATGAATGGTGGAGGGGGCGGGCACAGCTGGCTCTGCCTCTAGATAGGCAGAGCCAGCTGTCACTCACGCAGGTCGGTGGATCTGGACAGTATTGTTGGGATCCGTCCCAGCTGCGACATTCTCAGTATATAGCGGACAATAGCACGCGATATACTGAGCTTTGGGTCACGGGAGGAGGTTAGTATGTGTCCTACCGTGACCCTAAATAGAACTATGGGGAAAAGCACCTACCCCATAGTCCCCTTTAAATTTGCTGGTATCTATCTCAGAAGCCGGATGGGCATAAAAAAAAAAAACACAGAGCGCAGACAGCTGTGGTATTTCACTGACCCGGCATCTCTATCAGGGTCTTACCTGGCTGAATGCTACTGATGTTCTTATAAAACATCTACAGATTTACGATGATAAACCAGCATTGATGTTTTAGTCGGAGTGGGATTACCGGATTTCACTATCAACTTGATTTTTATATACATTTTTTCACCATCACATGAACTTGTCACCAATATTACTTGCCTTTTGAAGCTAGGATGAATTTACTAAAAGTTTTTTCTGAATTATATGGATTATGATTATCTACCATATTTTTCGCTCCATAAGATGGGGGAAAATGTGTGTGCATCTTGTGGAGCGGATCCCTATTGCCCGACGCCCGGAACATGCAGTTCTCGGGCGCCGGGCGAGTAGTTTTTTGTACATTTAGCCCTGCTAAAGCAGAGCTAAATGTACAGTCGGAGCCGCTGCTCGTTTAATACAAGTGATCTGTTCAGATCACTTGTATTAAAACCGAGCGGCGGCGGCGATCGAGTCCGACCCCCCCGCGGTGGCTTTCGGGTCCCACACTCCTCTGGGGGACCCGTGACGGGATAGGAGCTCACCATAGAGCCCCTAGCCTCTGTGTGAACACTGAGACCGTGGCGCTGTAGTCACAGCTACACCTGTCTCAGCGGTCACTAACTGCAGCTTCTGTAACAGTTTCTGTCACAGAAACTGTCACAGAACCTGCCTGCGTCCTATGGTCCGGTGCGCCTTATGGAGCGCAAAATACAGTAATTATTTATATTGTAAATTGTTTATGAATGTACCTATTGTATATATTTCACGTTCAGCTAAATTATGTGGTAATAATGCTATGACTGACTGATCACAGGTTATTTTTGGGTTATATATTTGTTTCACATTTTTTGTGCACATTTTAATAAGTGAACTAGCGCGGGTTATTGGTTTATCATCATTTCTCGACCACAGTATTACAGATCTGTTGGTCCTTTACTGCAGCGGTCATTTATTATTCACTTATTTACTATATTTATTAGCGCTTATATTTTTTATATATCCACAGATGTACGGCCTCGCTATAAGTGATCTCACGTTGTGTAAACTGTATACCTTGGAACAATAGGTTATGCCCCTCAGGGGGATGACCACAAAAACAGAATAAAAAAACAGAATAAAAACAGAATAAAAAAAAAAAACAATGTATGTGATTAAATAATTAAAACATAATGGAACAATTAAAAAAAATTATGTGATTAAATAATAAAAAAATAATGGAACAATTAAAAAAAGTCTGAATATAAAGTTTATTGCCGGCATCAAAATAGAAATAATGCATCAGATTCACTGGACTTTTTTTTTTACTTTATTATAAAACAGTGTTGGCTTATAAAGGCACATGTATACAATCCTTTCTAAAACAAAATGACAATATCTAACAGGGTTTTTTGATTTAAATAATTGTCGACAAACTAAGGGGTCTATTTATAAATAATCCGCAGAGCCATTCACCCTGTGAACGTTCATTCTGTGTGAATAGAGACAAAGCAAATGTTCTTACACGGTTATTCACAAAAGGGAGAAGTGTTTGGAGAAGGCAGGAGAAGTGAGCAATCTAGGACAACATAGCTGAACTGGAAATTGAGCTGAATTGGAGACATTTTCTAAATCAGCAATTTTGTCCTAGATTGTTCACTTCTCCTGCCTTCTCCCACCTCTTTATCCTTTTGTGAATAACCCTGTCAGTATATTTTCTTTTCAGGTTGAATGTAATGTAATACCGCATTATGGTTACTAGATGGAGCTGAGGAGCATAGAAAATACTTATTTCCTATCCTCCTCAGCTCCATCTGGTGGCCATAATCCGGCATAACATTACATTACAGTAAAGGAAATGCATTTTCACTTCTATTCACACCGAACGATAGTTCACAGAGATACACAAAACAAATGGCTCTGAAAATTGTTTACGGTAGAAATAGACACCTTACACAGTTACTGCCTAAAAAAAAGCAACAATCCCTGACAGTAATTCCCTGAGAATTCATATTCAAATATTGATAGGCTATTATGCTGGTATTAGAAAAAAAAAATTGTAAACAATATGCAGTTTCCTCAAAATCTCTAAACTTTACTTGTTTCATGTTTACATAAAATGTAACATCTTGCCAGAGTTATGTCAGTTTTGTTTGGATCTTAAATAGAGCTTTTTGGTTAACATGGAAGCAAAGCAAGGAACTTGTTTTTTCCCAATTGCGTTAGGGTCAGCGCAGAATTCAACAGATCGCAGGGACACTTTTCTGTTCACCAGTGTAAGCAGTTCTGTAAATTCCAGCTTATCGCCATACGTCCCTAATGCGTCACACAGATCCTGAATGTACCAAGACCCATTTACGGTTTCACGATGAGAGTAGTAGCCTAGAGGGGGTTAAAAAATAGGGTGCTCATTAATGTATACTACAGACACAAATGGTTCAGGCTTCTTTATCAGCATTCAGATTTCTTTTGAGCTGATTCGGAATGGAAAAACTGAACTGCTATATAGAATTTGTCTTTAGTAAATGGAGCTATTATGTAGGTACTATATAGAACACTGACACTTTCCTTTCATACGTGTTTTCCATCTCAGCCCTGGAGCAATTTAAATGGATTGCTGCGGCAAGCAATGATGACTTTACAATTCCTAAAACAGATGTGTAAAACTTATACAAATAGCCAAAGTCAATTAGATTACATATACAGTAGTAGTCAAAGCAGCAATGCATTTGTTTAAGTGTTCTTCTATTTTACCTTAAATTAACCCTTTCGCTGCCAAGCCCTCCGGAACACTTTGCACCGCAGCTGGCAACACAATTTTTCCCATTGATTTGATTTTCTATTGCTGAGTTGCTAGCGTTTGTAAAAGACCCCCCAAACCATATATTTTCTGAAAGCACAGGCACTGTGTTCCAACAACGCACTGCAGCGCATGTGCATGGCGTACACCACATCATGGTGCACACTGTTGCACGTGCATAATATGTGTGTGTGGGGTGTTTGTGTTTTATTTTTTTAAATGTTTGCATTATTTTATTTTTTATTTTTACTGTTGGGCGGACTTCGGGGAAATATCAGGGGGCCAGAACAGATCCCTGACATTTCCTTTTTGAATAGAAATTGAGGACACAATTGAGTCCTTGATCTCTTTTTCTGCAGCCTCAGCACTTAATAAATGAAAAGTACTCAGTACAGAGCTACGGCTGATCCTTCGGCTAGCTTTGTGAATAACCACCATACCGTGTTTCCCCGAAAATAAGACACTGTCTTATATTTTTTTTACCCCAAAAAAACACACTAAGCCGAAGGAATTTGTGAATAGACCCCTAGGTCTTATTTTCAGGGGATGTCTTTTTTTTTTTGGTATCGTAAGAATGAGAATAATACTGTTGCTCTTTCTTTTCCTACTGGTGAGTATCGGTAATGCTGACCCCTTTCTTTCACTTTCACAGGCGGAGTGCATCTGGTATCACTCCGCCTGTCACAGTAACTAGCGATATAGAGGAAGCATCTGCTAATGTGTCTCTGCTCCCTCTACCACTTCAGAGGGAGTCCCCTGTCATCCCTTTAATACTGTATGTCCCTGCAGGCTAATACCATCTCACCTGCTCTTCAAGTTCCCCCTCACATGCTACCACCAAACTAGGTCTTATTTTTGGGGTAGGTCTTATATTACAGGAATCTTGAAAAATAGTGCTAGGTCTTACTTTCGGGGTAGGTCTTATTTTCGGGGAAACAGGGAAGTTATCCTCACCTGATCCTCCAAGCTGGCTGGCTGTGACAGCACTCCCTCCAACCTGTCTCCTTCTATGCTGCATCGATGGAATGTCCCTTGGTGTCGAGAGGCTCCAGGGACCGGTCTAGGAGCAGGCCGGCTCAGAGGATCAGGTGAGTATAACTTTGTTATTTTCCTCCCTAGACACAAGCGAGCAGTTAATCCTTGCAGTACGGGGGTAGTCCCACTGCAAGGGTTAATAACAATTTCCCCCTGAGTTCTTCTTGAAGATTGCTCTAAGATACAGCTCAGCATAGAAGAAGTGAGCTCTTGGTCTCCACTGGGACTGATGTGTCCCTTGCACCCACATAATATTGATTTCATAGAACAAAGAATGTTAGTTATTAAAAGCAATACCTTCTGCAACAGAATAGCACATGATAAAATCAGCACCGGCAGGCAGAGTATACAAAGTGGCTGCATCTACTTCAACTCTATTCTCCTCAGGCTGGTCCTCAGCACTGTCAGTACAGTCTGTAACTAAGACTGGCTCATCATGCTCAAGGCCCCGACATGCCTATAGAACGAGAAAGATTTTCAGGTTAAAAACGGAAAGAAAAAATAAGATGTATATAAAAAGATGAATAACTATAGTGTTTCCTAAACCATGGGTGTTTGTCATGTAGTCAAGTCAGTGGCAAGTGATACAGCACATTTTATTCATGTTCCAAATAATATAGTCAGAGTCGGCGCTACCACTAGGCAAACTACGCAGCTGCCTAGGGTGCAGCCAGCCTGGCTTCCCCAGACTCCGCCAGCATACTGCACCGTCTGCACGCACTTAGGCAGGCACAGTTCCTTGGCTCTATGTAGTAGACTGTAGTGACTGGAATCGGTCCTGAATGCTAACTGTTGATTTTGTGTTGGCACTGAGGCTGAGTAATCATTTCTTTTTTATGAGAATGCAAGTTACTATTCCTTACACTGCTGAGCAACTTGTATTGTCATAAAAAATAAATGATTGCTCAGTCTTATGCAATCAGTAGACATTTTTGTGGTTGTATATGACTTAGCAATTATAGAGACCCTCTGTACCCCTGAGACCTTCCTCACCACTCCTGAGATCTTCCGCACCCTTCCTGAGACCTTCTGCACCCTTCCCGAGACCCTCTGCACCCCTCCTGGGACCTTCCCCACCCCTCCTGAGACCTTCCCCACCCCTCCTGAGACCCTCTGTACCCCTCCTGAGACCTTCCGCTGCCCTCCTGAGACTGTCCGCACCCCTCCTGAGACCCTCTGGTCCCATGCTGAGACCTTTCGCACCCCTCCTGAGACCTTACGCACCGCTCCTGACACCCTTTGCTCATATGCTGAGACCTTCTGCACCCCTCCTGAGACCTTCTGCACCCCTCCTGAGACCTTCTACACCCCTCCTGAGACCTTCGGCACCCCTCCTGAGACCCTCTGCTCCCATGCTGACCTTCCCCACCTTTACTAAGACCTTCCGCACCTCTCCTGAGACCTCCCACGCCCCTCTTGAGACCCTCGGCACCCTTCCTGGGACCTTCGGCACTCCTCTTGAGACCCTTTGCTCTCATGCTGAGCCCTTCCGCACCCCTCCTGAGACCTTCTGCACCCTCCTGAGACCAGTGGCGACTCTAGGAACAATATGTAGGGGGGGCACATAAGATACAACAGTCAAATCTGGGGGGGCACTAACAATTTTCATTGCATGTCGCAACCGCTGGGCACCGATGAGCTGATTTAATTGCGGATGGCATCGGCACCCCGCGTTTGCGACATTTAGTCCAACGCCGCCCACAATCCCGCAGAACTGTAGGATGGTATTGAAGAAAATTAGCCAAAAAGGAGGAACTTTATATTCCATGAAAAAAAAGCCCCATAGTAAGCCCTGTCCTGCATGTCTGTAGAACAAATAATAATTATGGTCACTGAAGTAGCAGTCACTGTATAACTTTATTAGTATAGCGGCACAGTGCCCCCTCCAGACAGGACAAAGATCTTTAATTTATGGCGTTGCACCCGGGATCACAACCTCTCTCCCTTCCCCTCCCCCCTTCCCCTCAGAACTCCTGTGGCACCAGGAGAAGTGCTCTGACAGTTCACACTTCACAGACTATGTATTCACACGCCCTGCATCTCCACCTAGGAGCAGGAGCAAGTGTTAAAAAACGATCGTCCTCTAAGAGCAGAGGGAGAACTTACTGTGAGGAGCTTCACACACTGCATGACAGGCAGGCTCACAGCTACAGCCACATTGCGGCTCAGCAACTTCAAAGTCAGCAGCAGGGGGGCGGGGCTGACAATACAGCTACATCCAGATCAATACAGACAGCAGCCGCTGGAGCTGCTCGTATACTAGCACCAGCACTGGAGACACTGCACTGCTGCTTAATTCAGCGGGGGGGGGCAAAGCATAAAACAGGGGGGGGCAATTGCCCCCCCTTGTCCCCCTGTAGTGACGCCTATGCCTGAGACCCTCTGCACCCTTCTGAGACCCTCTGCCTGAGACATCAGGCCGGCGCCCCAGAACAGAGCAGCAGCACAGCGTATGTAGCGAATTCATATACTATTATTCTGCATTGCTGTATAATGTATTGATGTGATTTGTAGTCCTCTATAGCTGATGGTATTATTCTGCATTGCTTTATAATATATTTTTGGGATTTATTATCCTCTATAGCTGGTGGTTTCCTGCATTGCTGTATAATTTAACAGTTTCATGTTTTATTTTTTTCTACAACTCTGTCTTTAAAAATCAAATTTGCCAATTTTTATGTTTTTTTGGGGGGCGGGCGTCTGGCGGCGCAAGTAGCTGGTCTTGCCTAGGGCGCAGAATAGACTAGCACTCACCCTGAGTATACTGCTGCGATCACAAACTCCATTCACACTTGAACATCAGGCGGATTTCAAGCTTTTTTTGCTCCTGTTTAAGGCATGTTCAGGCTTTAGCCAACAAAAAGCTAGTTACTAGAGGATGAGGCGACTGCTCAGTGCAAAATTGTACATTATTCATGTCTTTCAGTCTACCGACACGGCTCCGTGTCAGAATAAAGAAAAAGAGAAAAAGCAGTGTTTCTCTCCTTGGCGGCCGGGAACGGGAGACTCCCGGAGCGCCAGGGAGAGTTAGGTTGTCTGGAGATCAGTGTCCCTGGTTAGCTGGTAACCAGGGACGCTGATCTCTCTGCAAGTGGCCGGAGCCAGCCGTAAGATCACGGCTGGCTCCGCCCAGCTGTCAGAAGCAGGCTGTCGGCCAAAGGCCAGCCGCTCGGCCAGCTTCGGCTTTCAGCGCGGCTCATCCGAGCCAAGGCATATGCGTTCAGCTCGACTGAGCCGCTCGGCCAAGTTCAGGAGCTGTACGGGCTATAGTGAATAGCCCGTACAGCAGCCCTTCGGTTCTACTGAACCGAAGGGGTCCTGGGGCCGAAGCTAGCCGAAGGATCGGCAGAAGCTACGGCTAGATCCTTCGGCTGCTTAGTGAATAGACACCAAAGTCCTCAATCTCTTTTTCTTTCTCCCCTGTTATCAGTGAACAGGAATCCTCTATGAGCGTTCCTGTTCATTCATAACATGAGTACATAGTTTGTTTACTATAACTACACCTATGAATGAACAGGGGGTGATGTAGATCACTTCCCATTCTTTCATAATTGAGGATATAGTAAACATACCATATCCTCAAATATGTACAAACACTCAGCGATCACTGATCTCTGAGTGTGTGTACCTTGCTCTCTCACACGCTGTCACAGGAGGCTGAGCGAGTGGTGCTGGGAGGAGTGCTCAGCCTCCTGTGACAGTGCTGTCTCCGCCCCCACACCGATCTGCCGGACTGTGATAGGGAGGAGACGCCGGCCGCTCACTGCGCTCTTCTCCCGCATCGCTCGGCCGGCTATCACAGTTTCTCTCCTCCCGGCTGGGACATGGAGCAGCGGCCAGTGGGGAGGAAAGAAATCAGGGATGCGTCAATGTATCGGCAGGAAAATGGCACTTTCGGCCGATATGTTTGGGCGGCCGATATATCGGTGCATCCCTAGTAGAGACCTGTTTAAGGTATGTCATCCCAGGTCTTTATTTGATCAAGCTGATGTTGACCTAGGATGGGTGTATGGAATCTATGATGTGGCAGGCTTTTCTGTCCCCAAGGTGGTAAGGTGTGGCTGGGGGCCATCAAATATCAAGGACCATTAATCTTTTAGTATTCATGTGAATTGCTGTTATCTGTTGGAATAGAATTTTGAATAAAAGGACCACCATGGCCATTAAAACCCGCTATTGTGTTGTCTAACTTTGTTCTGGGGAATTCAAGTGGTTGAGTGGAGATAAGCCTAGTGGCAATAACAGTGGGCTCACTCTGAAATACAGTAGCCATGAGAATCATTGTCTCTGGTACATAAAGTAATGGGCAACATTTTTGAGTAGTCACAGGTAGGGATGTTCAGATACCTGTTCAGATACCAGGGCCGATACTTGGGATTTTCACAAGAACTCCCAGGGTTGCAGTGGTTGCAGCTGTGACAGGGCCCTGGCTCTCCACCACTGTCCTGAAATCATTAGTCTGTATTGTTTTAGAAAAACTGTCACATGACAATAAACAAAAATGTATCAGTACTTGTATCTGTGAGTACTTGGACAAGTATCAGTACTTGTACTGGAAAAATGGTATCGGTGCATCCCTGCTATATATTTATATAAAAGAAATCATACATTAAAACAGAGATGCACAAATCCCAGGAGCTCCATGTGCCCCAAAAAACAGGACAGAAGTTGAAACAAATCTTCCTATAGGAAAACTTATTGACATTGATAGCTGTCTGAACGGGGATTTCCCTTGGCTTTAGGCTGGGTTTACACCTAGGCGACAGCCTTTTTGTGCGTTTTGATGCATGTTTTTGTGTGTTTTTGATGCACGGTTTTTGCGCACAAATCAAATTGAGCGTTTTTGTGAGCAGATTGTAGCTCATTGATGTTAATGAGCAAATGTGCATATAAACGCACAAAAACACAGCAAACGCGCATTTTTAAGCATTTTGTATTGAGTTTATGGGGCCAAAACGAACTGTAATATGCCAAAAAAGGCACTTTTTCCAGCGACAGGCGTTTTGCTTATTGCGACAAAACGCTCATATGTGAACAGGGCCATAGAAATGAATGGGATTTTTTTGGAGGGCATATTTTTGGAGCCTTTTTTTTATAAGGCAGAAAAAAAGCGCCACAAAACGCTGAGTATGAACCAGACCTTAGAGAGATCTCCTCTTACCTACTGCTGGGTCTCTGGGACAGGAAGTAAAGAGAAGTCTCCCCCATTAGGAAACAGACAGCAAAAAAAACAAAAACATTTCAGGGGTTGTAACTATTACTATTGCCTATTTTATTTTCAACTCAAAAAAGGTTTTGGCTTCACAAACGCTTCAACATTCACCCATAACTGAAGTTTTACTTTGCAATTGTACTTTTAAGTATAGCAACAATGGCTACAGCTTTAATCAATTGATAACTAGCTTTCTAATGTAGGGTGCACATAAAAAAAACTATACAAAAGGCTTCCCAGCACACTTACAAACCACAAACTCTACACTGTTAAAGTAGAACTATGGGGTCAGGGCTTTTCCCCATAGTTCTCCTAAGGGTAACGGGAGGACACAAACTAGCGTTCTACTGAGACGCCGCAGCCGGGACGGATCCTGACATTACTGTTGAGATTTTATTTATTACAGGTATTTATATAGTGCCGTCAATTTTACGCAGCACTTTACATCATTCACTACCCTCAAGGAGCTTACAATCTAAGGTCCCTATCTCACATGCATACACAGAGGGCCAACTTAGAGAGGAGCCAATTAACCTTCTAGCATGTCTTTGGAGTGTGGGAGGAAACCGGAGTACCCAGAGGAAACCCATGCAAACACAGGGAGAACATACAAACTCCCACCCAGCTGCGTGAGTGACAGCTGGCTCTGCCTATCTAGAGTCAGCGCTGGAGGATCGGACAGGGGAGGTGGGAATCCCTGCAGGGAGCCCTGAGTGACAGTCACTGCTCTCTGCAGGGACAGGATCGAGAAGTGATCAAACGCCGGTATGTGTTCGCTCACTTCCCGATCTACTGAGCCGACCTGTGACAGTCTCATTGTCACAGGTTGGCTAGAACTATGAGGCTGAGTGAAAACCACTCACCTCATAATTCTCCTTTAACAAAAAAAAAGGTTTATGTTGCATACTTTTGCAAATAAATGGGAAGTCACCCTGCCATAGCCTCTATGCTTAATTGTACTGTACATCAACTATTATTATAAGTCTGCCAGTAGAGTGGTGAGATCTACAAATGAAAGACTCAGCCTTGCAGTTACCTGAAATATGAACATTTTAGGCTTCCCTGCTAAACTCTTGCACTTGTCACCCTTAAATGGGCTAGTCAGTTCCTTAATTTCGATTTTACCGTCGTAGGCAAAAACATGACCATCTTCTCCATGGCTCATAAAGACACAAAGGAAGCAGTCATGGTCACTGTGGTCACTTGTTGCAGCTAGAGAGAAATAATTAAAGAATTACTGTCCTTATTATTAATTAATGTCATTATTATGTTAATATATATGCAAAAAGAAAGATACAGAGTTTTAATATATGACCAACATTAAAGGGACCTACCTATTATTTACCAATGCTGAACCCTTGATTCCAGCCAAGTTTAAGAATAAAGGGTCCTCTCTTTAGCTACTACTGTTGACAAGGACAACACTAAATCTGGATTAGGCATTAATTCAGATTATTTAAGATTTTCAGTTCAATTTACTTACCATCTTGGATTTTTTTATGTATATCGGCTGCTGGCAGGTTGAAGTAGACCTTAACCTCAAAGCCAAGCTGATTTAACCTAAAAAAAACAAGTAAAGCAGTTAATATTCTATACTCGATGGACAGGTGTCTTTTTTCAACCTATGTTACTATGTTTCTCTTTACAGGGATGGACTTAACTTTAGTAATTTGCAGTGTACTTACTGCATGGGAACTAATGCTGAAAGTTATTAAAATTTAGATTTTTATTAAAATTTCCACAAATAATTTTATTTAGATATCCTAAATCCTTAAAAAGGAGAACTATGAGGTGAGTGCTTTTCACTCATCCTCATAGTTCTAGCCGACCTGTAACAATGAAACTGTCACAGGTCGGCTCAGTAGATCGGGTAATGAGCGAACACATACCGGCATTCGCTCACTTCTCGATCTGGTCACGGCAGAGAGACGTGACAGGGGAGGGACTGGATTCCCCCCTCCCCGCTCCGATCCTCCAGCGCTGACTGGCAGGACGGACGGGGCGGGTACAGCTGGCTCTGCCTCTAGATAGGCAGAGCCAGCTGTCACTCACGCAGCTGGGCGGATCCAGACATAATTGTCGGGATCCGTTTCAGCTGCAGCGTCTCAGTATACAGCGAGCTACAGCTCGCGGTATACTGAACTTAGGGTGACTGGAGGACGCTAGTTTGTGTCCTCCCGTTAACCTTAGGAGAACTATGGGGAAAAGCCCTAACCCCATAGTTCTCCTTTAAGGTGTTTCTGCACTGGTAATTTCCCACTCAAATTATTAACACCCAGAACTGAAAGAAAGATGAACTTTTTTACAATTTCAGCTACTTTTAACACTATGCTTGCAAAAACAATCTCACAGATCAAATATCCTATCTTACCGGCCATATAAATAGTGTACAGGACACCAGGAATGGGTCCTGGATGGACGGTATATCTCTCCCTTGTTTAGGTGGTGGTCCCGTTAGGTATTCAGGGTTCTTGCCAAGCAGGGTGAGGGGTTCCGGGTCGGACTTGTAAGGGAAAGTGCTAGGCAGTCTTCCCAGAGTTGTTAAATATACATGAGTCCCGGAATCAAGAGGCTCAGTGAGATTTTTGGGTGGAACAGAGCCTCCATCCCTGACTACAGCCAGTTCTGGTAATGAAAGGGTTAACCCACCAGCCAGAAGGTGTGTTAAAAAGGAACAGGAAGCCAGTCAGTCAGTATCTGTGAGGAGTGTTTGGAGCAGGACACATGGCTATGTGTGTTAAGCTGTGGAATACAGTCTACCGAGACACTGCCTGTGTCCATACTGGAACCCTCTGTGAGCAGGCTGGGACTCTAACCCTGAGGTGGGACTTAGTATACAGGCGCTGAGCCGAATTTTGCATTTGCTGACAATAAGCCCTGTTGATTTTGTCATTCTGCTGAATATAAGCCATTTTATTTGATTGTTTGTGGAAAAGAATAAAAGTTTATTTGCTTATACGGCTGGCTATGGGTCATATCCGCCCTGGATATTACAATACGTACATTGTTGGTGGTAAATTACTTTTAAAAGCTAGTTGAAATTGCTAGACTATTGCCCTGTGTGTTCACTTGTGGAATATCCAAGGCTGGTAATGATTTAACCGACTGGTTAGCCATCAAAACTGAAACTCTGTTGGGCAGAGTAGATCTTTAAAGTTATTTCGTAAAAGAAAATCAGATTAGGTATACATAGTAGGGATGCACCGATATATATCGATATAATGCCGAAAGCACCATTTTCTGGCCGATACAGCGGTGCTTCCGTTCTTTCTCTCCTCCCGTTGGGCGCTGATCTGTGTCCCAGGGGGGAGGAGAGAAACTGTCACAGGCGGCCGAGCGCTGCGGGAGGAGAGCACTGTTAGCGGCCGGCATCTCTCCCACACCGCTCAGCCTACTGTGACAGACCGGCAGAGCGGTGTGTGGGCGGAGACAGCCGGAGAATGAGTACAAACACTCAGAGATCAGTACCTCTAATACATAGTAGTGGTGGCAGTAGTGACAAATTAAAAATAGTGCAGGAAGCTATAACCTAAGGAATGGGGATGTGAGAGTCCTAATCACATTTTTAAAGTCAGTCAACATCTACAAGAAGGTGGCGTGACTCCTGTTGCATACTGGAGGTGTAGAATAAACAAAGGAGAGATCTACTTTATGGAACATGCACCACCTGGGAATCTTGGATTTCTTTACACAGGCAGCATATTTGGACTATGGAAATGGTTCTGGCCGGCATGTCAATGTATTTGTCCCTGGGAATAATTGCTGTGAGAAAATAGGGCATAGAGGTGAAGCATCTTCAAAGAGATGACATTTATTTGGCATTACTTCCAACAGAAATCTAGAAAACAAGGGATTTAGTCCTCATTCCAGGACAGTGCACACCTCTGTACCACTAGATCCCAGCTGGGTCTATGTCCAATATTCAGAAGAAGAAATCAGATTGTTAATAGATAACATTAGGACAGGCGGATTCTGGGTATTGAAACGTTCCATCCCCTGTTTCTGCTCTTACCTTCTCTCAAGGTTAAATCGATCAGCTTCAGTACCTTTTCTCATAGGCATTCTAAATTCATAGTGGTACCATTCATGGTTGAAGATTAAAGCCAGTCCACGGCGTTTGTGTTTCATGTTATATTCTGCAACTGGATCAAGTGCATGGAACCTTACAAAATGATTAAAAGTAATTTTTAGATTTGACTGAATAAATATCTTATTTTACATATGATGTTCAGGATGCTTTGCTATTTCTATGAGCTTGAGATAAAGTGCATCTTCCAGACAAAGAGAATGCGACACTTAGAGTCGGAGGATGTGAAAACAAGAGCCCATAAAGCTCTCCATCCCCCAGCTATGATATTGGCATCCTTTCTGACAGCGGAAGACTCAAGCTGGTGGCTATGACAGCTGTTGGGAGCACGTATATTCTTATGCTTATAATCACTGCTTTCATTGTATGAGTAGCAACCAGCTTGAGTCTTCCCCGGCTATGGGAAACAATGAAGGATACTGATATTATAGACAGGTGAAAGGGAGCTCTACAGACACTTGCTCTCACAGACTCCGACACTGTAGAAAGTGTGGCACATGAAGACAGAAGAGGATAGCTAGCAGGTACACATGCAGCAGCTTTAATTGTTTCCAGCTTGCCTAAATGCCAGGCCATTCTGAACCAGCAAAGTTCTGAAATGTGCTTGTCTTAGAGCTTGCCTGCCCCCTTTCATACATTCCTATTAGCCAGTGATGAATGGGCCAATAGAAATGTAGAGACAGAATAGAATGGACAATCTCCAACATTAGAGGGAAGTGTTTGGGCTTTGCCTGTTGTAGAACGGCTCTGCATGGAGGTCTGCAGGAAACAATTTAGCTGCTGCAGGTGCCTGCACATTATACTTGCTTGCAGCTTTACTTTTCAAGTGACAGTGGGGGGAATTCATAAAAACTGGATCAGACAGAAGCTGGAGCAGTTGCCCATGGCAACCATTGAACTTCCCTCTTTCATTTTCAAAGCTTAATTGAACAAACTAAAAAGGGAAGCTGACTGATTGTCATAAGTAAACTGTCTGCTCTTGTTTTCATGAATTCCCCCCAGTGTAACTTACAAAAAAACCCAACTAAACAATAAGCATCCATTAAATAATGATCAATATTTTAAAAAAAATCACTTACTGTGACAACTGTGCATCTGTCTCTGTGACATTTCCATCTGTTGTAATGTAATATAAAAATGATATGTAAAACATGAGTATATATATATATACACATCACTGCATCTTAGTAGTCACACTGCGAGCATACCAGCCATTAGCCCTTTGACTGCTGTGGTCCTGCTCAAATTTTCTAGCAACGCTGGCCAAGTCAGATTTTTATGTTTTTTACCCGGACCAACAAAACAAATACAACATAATTAACTGAATTTACTAAGTAGCTATCTAAATGCAGAGGTCTTATACAATTACTAGAGAGTAGCCATCGTTTTCTACCTCTCACATTATTCCAACATTAGTTTGCAGAAATTATATTTAAGGTAAATCCACAATTGGGCAAAATTATCATTTGCACACTGCACTGGATATGTCAATTACCATTAAAAAGCTGTGTGTTGTGTGTGCAGGGCTGCTGTAAACTACAAAAATCGGACCTTGTAGCACGCTGTCTGACAACCTGGGTGCTATGAGAGAGTAGTTTTGTCTTTGGGTGCTTAGGGGGTATACACAACACGAGCAGATAGACCCTACAGCCCTGACAGAGCTGAATGATCTTTTACTAGTGCTTGAGTTGTAAATGGAGCTGTGTTGATTGACAACGCTTATCTCCAGTGTTTGCCTACTGCCGGAGATGAGCGCTCTCAGTCAGCCCTCATTAGTTATGTAGCTTCTTATGAGCATATGTAGTACATTTTATACTCCTAGATGTCTTTAGTCTGATGATCAGCATCATGTAACCCATTTCCTCTGAGCCCAGGTTCGCCTAGACCTGTCTAAGCCTGTTACTGGACAGTAAAAGGAGAAGCAGCAGAGTGATGACATCATCTCTGTATCACTCTGCTTTCTTCTTCTATTAGCATGGCTGTAGTGAGCACATGAACTAACTGGCTCTTTGTGCTGCTATCACACTCCAGACCTGCTATGCAGAGACTGATACCAAGTCAGATTTACATACTTACACTGCTTGCATTTAAACAATAGATTTCATGATGTATCAATGATTACAAAGCTGCATTCATTTGTGTCTTTTTATATGCATAGAGTTCACTTTTAAGCACTGATATGGGCTGACAACACATAGGGGGAAATGTATCAAAGCTGGAGCAGACAGAATCTGGAGCAGTTGCCCATTGTAACCAATCAGCTTCTAACTTTCAATTTCAAAGCTCAACTGAAAAAAATTAACAAAGAAGCTCCAGTTTTGAGACATTTCCTCCACAGTTCTTTTTGTGAACTAAATGCTGTCAACCCATCTCCTGGTCTTTTGCTAAACTATTAACCACTCCCACTCTCAGATCTCTCTGTAGCACTAGGAGGGCTCTTTGAGACAACACAGGAAGTGTGGCAAGGACACCGGGCAGCTCTGATTTTCTGTTAAAGTAGTATTAAACTCTCAAACCTTTTTTCATTAATAAATCCAGAGCAAACAAATATACATTGAGCAAAGGATTTCCTCACATCTTTCACCAAGCACTGTCATCGTGTTTCCAAACAGCTGGCTCCAACTCTCTCAACTCAGCTGCCCTTAACTTCTTGTCCAGTATGAGGTCTTACGGGACAGATCATTCTGCAGCAGCCATCCATCTATTAGCTAGGAGAAGGGTGAAAGGAAAAATGGGGAGCAGGGGGGGGGATAGAAGTGGCTTGACTTGCTGTGCCTTTGTATTTGTGGAGACTCACACACAGCTTACTAGCACACACAAGGGTGGCTCCATAGGACCCTGCAAGGGAAAGGAGCCACCCTATAACAAAATATCAGGGCCAGTGCTCAGGGAACCAGCTGATTCTGTAGGAAGCTAAAACTTTTAAACATCAAGAAGCAGCATCCATTCTAAGGCAGTTAATCAGCATTAAAAATAGCTCATAAACCCTTTGACTTTTAATATGACTCTAAGACCCACATGTATATTTTTTTATATTTTCAAACAAATATAACAAAATGCTTTCAATAGTATATTTAACGGACCGAAAATGAGCAAATGAAAGAAGCTTTTTGTTAAGGTTTATATACACTATAACAGTCTTGTATAAAGAAGAGTCATTTTTTAGCACGTACCTTTGTTCTTCAGTATTCTGCTGTCACCTTTGTTCTCCAGTATTTTGCTGTCAACTTCCTGCTGACCTGCAATAGACAATAAAATACAAACAGGCTTCACATTTGTATTCTTAACACTATGACCCGAGTCATTAATTCACTTAGTTATACGTCTATCGAAATTAAATATACTGTATGTATATAAACCTACCCTCAGCTGCTGCAAGTGATAGATATACAATCAATTATTAAAAGAGCATGACTATCGTAAACCATATACTACTTCAAATATCAAATGTAAATATTGTGCAGGACACCGGAATGCTATATTTCCCCTCTGTTTGGGCTATGGTCCCTTTAAGGGACAAAACAGGGTTAGCTCGCCTGCTAGTAGAAGTGTGTTTAAAAGACAGGAAGTGGTAGATAGCAGGTGAGAAGTAGTGTGGAGGAGTGTAGAGGAGCCTGGAGACTGTGAAATTATGTATTGCTGTGAAAGTGCATGCAGGGCCGGACCTAACGCCAGTGCAAGCCTGGGGGGGCCCAGTATACAATCCAACACAGTCCCGGCGCAGAGATGGATGGGCCCGTTGGCAAACCAATCTGAACATCCGACACTCCCGGCGCAGAGATGGGGGGGCCTGCCGGCTGCCAGATTCTGATCCGACACTCCCAGCACAAAGATGATGGGGCCTGCTGGCCGCCGGATAATGAGGAGGGAGCCGAGGAATGAAAAAGGTTGCAGGCACATCAAGGAGGCAGCGCTGGGACCTCGGTCGTGAGGACCCAGCAGGCAGCTGCCTGAGCACACGGGCGCGCTGTCTCCACACACACTGGGGTGTTATTCTGCAGCCTCCTCACCAGAAAACAGTTGAAGACTAGCCAGAAAAGGTGAAAGTAAATAATTCACAAAAATGATTATTATTTGTAGCCCAACTGATGGACTTGTTGTATAAAGTACTGCTTGTATTAGTACTGTTCTATAGTAGCTGCCATTCTGCATTGCAGCTTCAGGGGGTGTGGATTGGGGGGGTTTGTGGGTTACCTTAGGTCTGGCACTGAGTGCATGCCAGTAACCTTGCTGGAAACCTGTGGACTGGGAAGTTACCCCCAAAGGTCTGGGACTGTTTCACTGTGATTGCAGCTCTGAAATCTTCAAGTCGTTGAGACTATTTTTTGTTATGTTGAAGAATCGCTCTTTAAGTTTTCCAGCTAGTAGATGAACATGAACTGTTGCGTTATGTTGCTGCTGTGAAGCTATTTAAGTTAATAAACATTACTTTTATAGCAAAGTCTGTGTCCTGTGATCCTGCTGGATTCCCCTAACATCACAACATGCATAACAAGTAATAACACAATCCACTAGCACACACTTAATGGAATGGAACTCTCAAATATAGAGAAGATCACCGATGACCAGTAAAATCCTTCTAAATTCCAAACCTTTTCCTTCCAAATGTAGGACCTTCCAAAGGGTCTTACTCTGATGTCTCAATGGGGAGGTATCTCCACTCAGAGTCACCATCCCAGTATATTGTATTGGTACTGGTCCTGGGGCAAATGTCCCCCTGCTCCCCAGCCCAGCCCTTCCTTGCCAATAGCCCTAAAGCAGGCAGAGTACAGACAATACAGTTTTCAGGGTTGATAACTTAGCAGATCAGCGAACTTGCATATTGAGCAGGCTCATGGATTCAGAGACACAATTCAGAGAAACAATTGTTAATAGATTATATTTAGAAATCTAAATTGTTCGCCAAAAACTATAGAAAATGTGTTAGTGTGTCTTTTCTGAAGTAACAATATAACCGGAATGCTGCCACTTTTACAGGTTTTATTATTATATAACCTGCCTTCAGATTACAAAATCTTAGGTCAGAACAGACCTATAGCCAGTCATGTGAAGTAAGGAAAAGACCCTATAAAAAGTATTATTGTTACATGTTTCTTCTTTGGTCCAAGTATTTTTTATCTTCCCATCTATATACAGAGTAGTACAGATTTGTCAAAGCCCTGTGCTGAAATAGAAAAAAAAGCTATAATGCTGCTTATGATATAAGCTTGTACTTTTTGGAAACCTTTTCACATTTTTTAGGGAAAATTTTATTTTTCTTTAAGATAAAATGGGGAAGGATTACAGCCTCTATTGGTTGGAGTTCCCCTAGCCTAAAGTCAGTGCAGGAAATAATAACTCCCCAACAGAGACACAGAAAGAAACAAACACACATAGAAACAGAAACAATCAAAAATAAATAAAAAGGGCTGAAGTTAGGCAATAAAACATCTCTCTCCAGATTCAGGGCACCCTAGGTACCACTATATGATAAATTTGTCACGTGACAATGAAAGCTAAAATTTGCTATTGGAGGCAGCATAATGCTTTAAGGCCAGGTTCACACCATTTTCTAGACCAGATCTGGATGCGGTTCATTGCGTTTTGCTGCGTTTTGACCATGATTTTGCTGCATTCAGGATTTTTTTTTAGCTTAAAATGGGCTTTCAGGTGTGGTCTAGTGTGTTCCAGTGTGTTTGCATGCGTTTCTGATGTGTTTCCATGCCTTCCAGACCAGAGAAAATGAGACAAGCAGTATTTTTTTGGCCTGGACTGGAACGGACTGCTCTGGTGTGAACAGAGCCCAGAAATACCATAGGGATACACCCAGTTATGTGGAACATTAAGAAATTATATGCCAAAAATTATTGGTTAAACCAATGTTGTTGTTTTCACCATTACTTTCCCTTTTATCTTATCTCTTAATGATGCTGTTTGCTAATGTCAAATGTTTTAATTTTTCTTCCAAATGAGAGCCATTCCCTCCAAATGAGGGATAGGTGGGAGCTATGGGTGCACGTGCCTACGGCTATTGTGCCACACATGCACACTGGAGTGAGAGCCATTTTTCACTTTTAATTCTAAACTAATGACATGTAAAGGCTTTTACAATTTTGGGCACTGCAGTTTTTCACTGTTTAACGGGAGTGTGCAATTCTAATGCTTAAAAGTTTTGGTATCTATTACCTTGACACTACCTCATCTTTTATAGGGTTTTTTTATACATTCATTATTTAAAGTTTTTGATACATAACATAAACAGGAGTATCCAACAAAAACTACTTTTAAATATAAATAATCTGCTACCAAATGCATTTTTTTGTATATCACATTACATTGCCCAAATCTGATTATATACCATTTACAGGGTTATTCAGAAAAGGGTGAAGAGTTTGGAGAAGGCAGGAGAAGTGAACAATCTAGGTCCTCTAGGACAACATAGCTGAACTGGAGAATTTTTCCAAATCAGCAATTTTGCCTTCTCCAAACTATTCACCCTTTCGTGAATAACCCTGTTAATATATTTACTTTCTTTACCCCTTGTTTGATGATATCCAATCTGACTCTTCTACAGGAGCTATCTAGAATACTCATTGTGGATAGACTAGGAATAGATAGAAACTAGAAACTTTTCAGATAGCAAAGAAAAAGTGACAAGAAAAATGTTTCCTCCCACACCCTTTGGATAAAAATATTTGAGCCCCAATACTTGGGTTCATCCTAAAAAATAAATTAAGCTTAGCCGAAACTGCAGAAGATCAAGGTGGAGCAGGAGAAGACAAGGAGGGAGATGGAATAAGAAAAGGAAGAGACAGCGACACCCCCTTTTTAGTAAACACAGCAAATCTAACATATCAAGTGTAGATACAATAAACCTTAAATGCTATGTTTACCTTTTGCAATAATGAAAGAAATGCATATTTGATAATAAGAAAAAAAATGAATTTCTTTCTTTTTTGCATTCAAGCCTGGAAAGCATTGCAACGGTGATCACTCAATTAGGGCTGCAGAGCTCAGGCTTCTGCACATTCTCATACTGGCAGAGCTCCGTACTGATGTATGGAGTATCAGGAGAGTTGGGGAAGGACGGCTGGATGGGAAGAAGGACAGCTGTACCGCATCTAACCAGTGGGAGGAAGGCTTGACGCTGTATGAGATGATTTAATCCAGTTTGAAGTCTAGCCGTCCTTCCCCCATCTCTCCTAAATAGTCCTCAGTAAAGCCGTATAAAGTGCTTTTGTGCAAAATCCAAAATGTGACAATGATCCTCTGAAATAAAGTGCTCCCGACGCGTCGTACTGAGGTTACACTATAGTTGACTAGCAGGTGGATTTCTGGTTCCGGTTTGCTCACGTTGATTTGATTGATTGGTTGCTGCAAGGCGATTTCATTCTGGCTATCTTGTAAGTGTGTTTTATTGTTGCAATAAATTCAGTTTTTTTACGCAGTTCACCATTCGGCGCATTTATTCCTCTTCTATATTGGATTTCTCCCCTCGCTGAGTGATCGGCACCTGCCCTGTAATACGAAAAGGAGGATTTGTTTAATCAGAAGAGTGAATATCCAATCTAAAAGGTGCCCATACACTGCACGATTCTCGTACGAGAATCGTGCAGAGTGAATGAAGGCGTGCGACCGTTTCTACTGTACAGTCGCACGTCTTTTGTCTAAGGAGCATGCTAGAAAACCAGCCGAAAATCTTACGATTTTAGGCTGCTTTGAATGATGCTCGGGAGACAAATGCCGAATGGGCCAGTGTGCGCACGCCCGTTCAGCATTGCGGTCATCGGAAGCTCGCCCCTCAGGGAGGCAGACTTGCGATGATCGCAAGTACGATCTGCCTGTCCAAGATGGGCAGAACGTACTTTTTTAAATTACTTTACAACCATCGCAAGACTGAGGTCTTGCGATGGTTGTAAAGTGTTTGGGCACCCTATGAAAGACACTCACCACAATTAAGTTTATTGACCATTGAGTTATATGGTCATAGATCTATGGTGAGTGTGTTCTCAGTTACCTTAACACATCGGGAGTCAGGAGCACTTTATTTCAGAGGATCATTGTCACATTGTGGATTTTGCACAAAAGCACTTGATACGGCTTTACTAAGGACTATTATTGAATATTGTCATATTGTTTATTATTATGTTTTAAAATGTATGTATATATAGATCTATATAAATATATAAAAAAAAATTACTGGGGTGTTTCTTCAGGATGGCTTATGATTGATGTTTATTGTATAATTATAGTACTGGAAAGATGATTTGATTAGATTTTTGGCCAGTTGTCAGGAATGCATTGGTCATACATTAGGTCCAGTTTACTTATGTTTTTGCCTGATGACAGAAAGGAAAACTAGCCTACAGTTTCCTATATCTCCCATGAAATGTATAGGCAAGAGTGTTGTATTTGAGTTCCCAGGTCTGCATACTTGCCACGACCTTCCTGTGGAATTTTTAATTGATTGTACATTACGGAGAATAAAAATAAGGACACTTATTTTTATAAAAAGGTTATAAAAACTAGGAACCATGGCAGGCAAAACGCACAGTTACTGTCCCCAAGAGGCATAATAAACCAATGGATTTCTGTACCTTGCTCCTTTTTTATAGCCCAAGCTTGATGAAGAAATGAATAGAAGTATACACATGTAGACTGATTCATCCTGTATGACACAACACAAAAGCCTGCCAGTTACTCATTCAGACTGACTGTGCCAAATCTGCATCCATAGCGTGCATTGGGGTGAAATTAAGAATTGAGAATGCAGTACCGCACCCTGTCTAATAGCATGTGCTCTATGCACGGATCCTCCATGTTTAGCGCGACGCTATTGTATGCATGAGCCCTCATAGCACATTTCTAAATGCATGTAAATGCATACAATTGATTGTTAATGGAATCATTCAGACTTTGCTTTTACCTGTGTTTACTTGCATTTAGTTTAGCTGTGTTTAGAGAAAATAAAATTCTGTGCATTCAGGATCAAATCTGTAAATGTGGTTAAATGCATGTAAACACATGCAAACACGCATCTAAATGCAGCTGTAAGCAAGAACATATAAATGCAGGAAAAGTGATCTGGGAACCATAAATGTTGTTTATACCTCCCAGACCCTTTGCAAAAGCTAAACGCAGAAGTGCATGTGTGACTGAGACCTTAGAATCATGGTATTTGGAGGCCTTACTAGACAGGCAAGCAAAACAGAAATGATGAGACTGTGCAGTACTCCTCACCTGCTGCCTCTTTGGATTATGAGTTTTTATAGCCTTTATCTTCAGGAGCTGCACCTGATGTCCTGTGATGATCTGATTCAGTAACATCTACCATGGCCAAGGGTCTTTTGCGGGGTGAACCTAGCACAGTCTGCTTGTCTACATCTGTCTTTGTCACCTCTAAAGAGGGAAACGAGACAAGCAATTGCTCCTTAAACTTATAGCACATTTCAAGGAAGATGAAACTTGTCCAATGGCACTGACCAGTAAGAAATCACCATCCGTGGATATTACCCATTAGATGTTTTGAGGCTGTGGAAAAAGCAACTTTGGAGACATCTGGAGTCGATAAGCCTAACGTATCCCTTTTGCTGCTTTCAATGGTTGTCAAAAACAAAGCAAAGCACCAAAATAGCTAATTGAGGGAAATCTGAGGGAGATGTGTGTCCCCCTCCACACCTATAGTGGGGTTTAACTTTCCTTAGGGGATATCGTCTCTTCAACAATTCTGCCAGTGCTGGGGGCCCTACTGAGCCTGGAGCAAGTGCCCCTGTGCCTGGACCATGCACATTGAAGTATTTATATATTCAGAACAAAATGCACTTTAAAACATAAAATAAATTTCTAAAAACCCTCACTGATCTCTGTAGCTGCAGGCATTGTGGAGAAATTTTATATTTAACCATTTGCAGTTCGGTAGACTGTAAATAAACAGCCAGATGGCACACACTTGATGGCCTATTCCACCACCCCACTTGTGCACGCACCCCTGCATGTGTACAAACGGGAACCCGCACAAATTGTTCACAGCCAACAAAGGCTGTTGCATACAAGCATTGTATGGTGCCGGGTAGTGTGCCCCCTCTCTACCGTTGTGGCTGGATCGGAGGGAGATCAGCACACGTTTACCGCCATTACATCACTTCTGCTTTCAGCCTATCATTTCTCCAGCTGCTGTAGCCAGGGAAGAAGCTAATGAAGCATATATCTAGTAGCCCCTATGTGATAGCACATTGTAAGTGGCAGGTACTCTTTCTACTCCATTGAGGCTGATAAAGATCAGGAATTGGGAATGACAGCTCTAAACCCGTAAGTGACAAATTCATCATCCCTTTCAGGTTAATTTACAGGAAAGGAGATCAGGAAATGGATGTTCTCTGGTCTCCCTCCCAACATGGCACCAACACCTACCATGGCTGTCCTTGGCCCTCAAGAGGGGCAGCAGAGCCTGGGATACATGGGGGCCTGGTGCACCTGCTGAAGGCTGTGGAAGTGATTGGGCAGCTGTACACATATCCAAATCACTTCCAACAGAAAGCCAACAGTGAAAACAGCCCCTGCTGCTATAGCAGCTGGGAGTATGTTTTGAAGACCGTGCTGCCGGTGACATAAGCCTTGCATCAACAGCAGAAAAGGGTTAACACATATCCAGCACACTATGGGTTATCTAAACAGTAGGGATGCACCGATACTAGTATCGGTGCCGATACCGAGTATTTGGGTGAGTACTCGTACTCGCCCAAATGCTCCGATACCTAGCATGAGTACTTCCTGTATCAGAAAGCCGGGCAGCGCATCATTTTTTTTTTTATTCAATACTCTTTTTATTTTAATAATACAATACATAAAACAAACGTATACATCCATAATTACATATTAAAACAGCAATACAAAACAGATAACAATACATACGACAACAAAAAAAGAAAAACAACCACACCTCTCCTTATAAAATTAATTTTCCTCTCAACATACCATATTTCTTAAGCCACATTACTCTTCAGAGTACCAATAATAATCGCTGCCCGGTTTCCTGATTTGCCAGGAAACGGCTCCATGCTCTCTCGTCACTTGTGATGAGAGAGCATGGAGCCAACTTCCTGGCCAATCAGGAAGCTGTGTAGCGTGTAATGACGCAGCGCCCGGCATTCTGATTGGCCGGGAAGCCGGCATCAGGCTCCCTCGTCATCTCATGAATCATAATATTAAGAAAGTGACCTTAAAGCATTAGTTTGTATTGCTTTAGAAAAAATGTGACCTGTCCCTTTAAGAAAAAGTATCGGTAATTGGTATCTGCGAGTACTTGATCAAAAGTATCGGTACTCGTACTCAGTCTTAAAAAAGTGGTATCGGTGCATCCCTACTAAACAGACAACATAGCAGAAGCGCAAATACCACTACATGTTTTCTTGCTTTATTGCTAAATAATGCTTTATTGTTCTTTCATTTCAGTTTTGTGCTTTGTTAAAATACTTATAGCTATGACTTATTGGGTCAGTAAAAATGATCAAGTTGAACAGAACCTAAAGTTAAAGACGACATCTGGATGATGTGTGTGTCCAAAAAAGTCATACAGGGTAAAGGGCTTTTACCCAGTATTGCTTGTAGGCAACTTGCAGCAGCTGATCTTTTCACTATTACTGGTGTACCATGTCTTGTTCTGATGTGTCTCTGTGAGGAGGCATTCATCTTAGCAGAGAAACATGGCTTTGCTTCCTCATATCAAAGCTGCCTCAATGATTACTGACGATCTGAGAACTGGTATGGGAACAAGGCACAGATCCACAGAATGAATGAAGCAGAAGCCGCAAGCGAGGTACATAACGTGCAGTTTCCTCTCTAGCAAGCAACACAGTAATCCAAAATCTCCTAAGACTAGCAATAACAGGCAATAGTGCCTGGGATGATCTGACACTGCAGATATGCAGCTATGAGGCTGTAGACAGAGGTGCCTGAGCACATTCACATACCTGAAAGTACACTGCTATTTATCAAGAGAAATTCCAGAAAAAAAACCAATTTCCATGGGACAGTTAACATTTATAGATGTTCTCGATAACCTAGTAAATCTTTAGATTTTGAGTCCAGGTTAGAGTTGCCACCTGTCCAGGATTCACCCAGACAGTTCGGGTTTTGAATGCTGTGTCCAGGTTTCATGGCAAACCCGGACACAAGATGTCAGGCAGACGTAGGCAACCAAAAAGAAGATGGGGCTACTAGCACCCCACTGAAAATAATCTTGACTGTGATATTTACATATTAATGGGTGGCGCTATTTACATATGAATAAGCTGCAACTCATTCTCCCAAAAAAAATTCTGTGCATCGCTAGAGTGTTCGGGTTTCACTGGATGAAAAGGTGGCAACCCTAGTCCAGGTCCACTTTAATGCTGATTAGCACAACATAAATGCAGTCATAATAAAATAGTTTTCTGTACTCTGCTAGAGTTGAAAATAGTTTCCAAGAATACTAGTTACATACAGCTGTTGTTTTCCTGAGGCATTATTTTCTTCTGTGTATTAATCATGAACAATCACGTAGAGGTATCTTAGAAACAGATCTCGCCCAATCTTGGCCAATTATCATGGGATTCAAACAGATATGATGCTGCAGAACCATCTAGGGTGTACTTGCCATACGAAACACTGCTTCTATGTTCAGACTTGCACACAATCCTTGGGGAATGCCGCATGTGTTTCTCTACCTAGCTGTTGTAAAATATAGGGAAGGTAGTCATACCACCAAGACTTCTTAGAAGGGAAAGAATAAAACCTTTAAGTGTAAAATATTTAGG
>NW_017306304.1:924505-934095 GCF_000935625.1 Nanorana parkeri
CCCCCCCCCCCCCATATGCAGACTAAAAAGAAATAATATGCAAAAGATTGGTTACCCTCAAGTGTTTTTTCTTCTACTTATCCTCTTCCATTACTGGCTTTTCTTTTTTTAATGCTATTATTTACAGGTTGGATTAAAGGTTTAGAGTAGCTAGATAGTACATTTGTATTGCAAAATGGGCAGAACAGTGGCTATCAGGCAATACAGTGGCTTAGCGATTAGCACTTCTGCCTTGCGGCACTGGGGTCTTCAGTTTGAATCCTGGCCAGGACACTATCTGCATGGAGTTTGCATTGCATGTGCTGCATGGGTTTCTTCCCACACTTTAGAGACATGCTAGTTAATTGGCTTCTGTTTAAATTGTCTGTAGTATGTATGTAAGGTGGGAACCTAGGATTGTCCTCCTTGAAGGCTCATTCACGCCACATCCAGATTACCGCCAGACCAGACTAGACTGTTTCCGGACCCAAAATGTGTCCCTATGCCATTTCTGGCCTCTGTTCCCACCACCGCAGTCCGTTCCAGACCAGACCAGAAAAATACTGCTTGTCCTATTTTGTCCGGTCTGGAATGCACTGGAACACAACAAAACACATCAAAAAAAGCATGGAATGCACTGGAACGCACTTGTAGGACCATTTTAAGTTTAAAAAAAAAAGAATTTCCAATTGCAGAAAAATCGCGGCAAAAACGCAATGCACTATGTTCCAGATCTGGTCCGGAAAATGGTGTGAACCTGCCCGCAGTTCCAGACCAGACAAAATGAGACATGCAGTATTTTTCTGGTCTGGTCTGGTCTGGTCTGGAACAGACTGCACTAGTGTGAACAGAGGCCAGAAACAGCATAAGGATACATTAGGATGTTCGGGAACAATCTGGTCTGGTCTGGAAATGATCTGGATGTGGTGTGAATGGGCCCTGAGGGCAGGGAATGATGTGTATGAAAAATCAGGCTTCCAGCACTGTGATTGTTTAATGGGTGTGTTCAATAAAGACACAAGGCATTAGAATTGTCCGTGTGTTGTCAGCTTAAGCACATGAGGATCAGATCACATTTTATGGCAAATTACTGCAGAAAACCAATTAATTCCAAGGGGCTCAAATATTTTTTCTTGCCAATGTAATTCTAAGAGAATAGGTTTTCATTCAATGAACTGAACTACAAACATCTCTAAAGAAGGTGTACATGTCTCATAAAACAAATCACATGGTCTTCATACCTGGTTGATTCAGTGCCATAAGCCATAAAACGATCCCTTCTCTACAATACATGCCAAGTGGAAAGGAGAAGTAAGAGATAAGGCTGCAATGGTTTTGTATGAATGTGTATGCCAAATATCATTTTAGATGCACGATGCTCCTTGCTCTTCCCATCAGAAATGGATTAAGGCAGAATGGGGCCCAAGACAAGGTAGCAGTTTTGCCCCCCCCAACCCTTTGATTGACAGTGATAAGGACTGATATAGGCACCGAGAAGCTGTGCCATTTGAACTGTACTTGCATGCCCCCTGCCCTTTCCCATCAGACACCAACTACCTACAAGTGCATCTTCTGAAGGTACATACTGCAGGAGAATGAAAATTGTAGTTTGGTCACTTAAACATCCCATGGGCTTTAGGCTCCTGCCTTGGTTGGCTTGTCGTTGACCCAGCTTCAAAGTCATTTGTGATACAGTCCTGACAACATGCAGAAAGTCCAGAGATGCCTTCGGTAACATTCTATCTGGATATGACTTGATTGGGTAGGTTGGTGACTTACTAAGTGGTGAGGAAAAGATCTCAGTGACAGCTCCAGAGCTTGAACTATTAAAACAAGTCAGGGATAGCAGCTCTCGCATTTCTATCCTGACAGGTTCTGTTTAAGTGATCTGAAATCAATGTTTTTCTGTCCTATTTACATTCTGGAACAACACTGTCCTGTTGCTACAACCCTGCTTTTTGCCAATACAAACAAAAGATAGTGTAACAGATGGACATTGAAGCAAAGATAAACTGCACAAGCAGATATAGCCCTTTGCACAAAAAGGAACTTGAACTTGATGGGCTTGTGTCTTTTTTTTTAACCTGAATAATTATTTTACTTTGATCTTATGAAGGTAAACAAAACAAATGCAGTACTGATAGGAAAGAAAATATGAAACTTGCTTAAATTAACACAAAACCCTCAGCTTTTTTCTCCTTATACACATCTACACAATGAACATCTCCAAAGCCACATTTATTTATGTTTTTAAAATAAAGTCTAACTATTCTAATCCCTTTAGAAAGTCTGCTGTGCTCGCTCCCGTGGCTCTTCTCTCCCCTCACATATCCTGTCAATTAGAAAGAGCCGTGCACATTGATTCTGGTCACGTGCACATCTTTCTTTGCCTACAACTCCCCTGAGGCAGAGAGGAATCATCTCTCACTACACACTCTCACTGCACACAACTCCACCCCTCCCTCTCCCTCTCCTCACTGTCTGTTATCACTGTACACTCCACTCCACTGCTAGTTCACATTTACAGCAATCTATAGATGCTGTAAATGTGACATTTCGGGAGTCTCCCACTATAAGATAGCAGCTCCCTGACACCCGGGAGAGAAACATTTTATCCCAGAAAGGTTTACTCTGCTCTATCTAGCAGAGTAAACCTTTCCCTGCTATCTGGTTTTAGTTTTGTGTTTTTACATTGGGGCCGCCTTCAGTCAGAGAAAAACCCCCCAAAAAAACAGTACAGAAATGAATAGATAGGCTTCTATTGGCTATTTCAATTTGCAATAGCCAATAGCAAGCTGGCTATTGCACCCGCCCACTGCTGCTGTCAATCAGCAGAGGTGGACCTGAAGTTCTCCATCAGGTCTTCCTCTGCTGATTGACAGCAGCGGTGGGCGGGTGCAATAGCCAGCTTGCTATTGCAAATTGAAATAGCCAATAGCAAGCTGGCTATTCAATCCTATGCTGTCCATTTTTGTTTGTTCTGACGGCAGCAGGAGTCAGAATACTAAACAAAAAAACAGATAGCAAGGGAAGCAATAGCTTCTTTGCTATCTGCCATCATTTCAGGGAGGTACTCTCTCCTCCATGATGGTGGACAGAGGGCACCTCCCTGAAATGAGAAGGGCACCAGGTTGGGATGCCTGATATATACTGTATATATATATATATACCGTATTTTGCGGTCCATAAGACGCACCGGACCATAGGACGCAGGGAGGGCCGGCGCGCCTTATGGAGCACTCGAGACTGTAGCTTCTGCGACAGCTTCTATGACAGAAGCTGTGACAGAAGCTGCAGTTAGTACCCCCTTGCTGATGAACACTTTCCACTTGGAGATGGTCAGTGCAGAGCAAAAAATGTTTTATTTCAGTGTTGGTAAACGTAGGAGCTTTATCCATCAGACTCAGAGAAAAATCTGAGCCTGCTGACAGCTGACATGCTGTATGTCTTCAGAAACTTTAGAAAAATGGCTAAGATAAGTATCATGACATTCAGCTCACCCCAGTGATCAGAGCTCAGTGCAGAGTCTGGAGAGGAGGATTTGTGGGTGGAGTCTGGGAGGATTCTAGAGAGGAGATGTGAGAGAGCTCCATAGTGCTCATGTCTGACTTGTAGTCCTTCACATGAACCAGCACAGAGGGTGACTACTTTTCAGCTCCCATAGGGACCATGGAGAAGAAAAGTAGCCACCCTCTATGAAGAAGTTGTGGCTTGAGAAAAATAAAACGGATTTTGGAGCAATTAGAACTGAACAATGCCAAACATAGGTACACAGCAATTTATTATTTATGTAATAGAAGTCATTTTTGTTATTTAATTTCTGAGTTTAGTGTTGCTTTAAGGGCCCTGTTCACACCAATTCCAGTGCGTTCCAACACGGTTAGCTGCTGGAACGCACCGGATCGCATCAGTGGCGTCACAAGGGAGGTGCGGGGGGTGCGGCCCGCACCCGGGTCACACCATTGGAGGGGTGACACCAAAATGACTCAGTCATTTTGGTGTCACCCCCCTCAGAAAAGTCGGGCGCTCGGTCATGGACCGAACGCCCGACAGTATCAGGAGAGAGGAGGGGACCCGGCGGCATACCTTATCCCGCCGGGTGACATCACCAAGATGACCGCCGGCAGGTATCAGAATACTGCCGCGCGATGACATCATCGCGCACATGCGTGGTGACGTCACGCGCATGCGCAGTGACGTCTCGGCGGGGTGACACTCGGTTACCGCTCCGGGTGTCACCCAGCCTCGGGACGCCCCTGGATCGCATACTGTGAGCTTTCCTGTGTTCTGGGACAGGAGGGGGGGCATGGCAGTGCATTCAAGTCAATGGCACCGCAGCCACGCCCCCCCCTGCCCGCAGTGTGATCGCTGCAAAAGAATGCGTGGCAATGCCTGTGTTCCGGTCTGGTGCGATCGCAAAAAATAGTGCCTTCTAATAGTACACATCTAAGAACTGGTAAGCTGAATATATATTTACTGTATATTTGCAGCTTTATCAGCCAACCAGGAAATGGCAGCAATTCTTGTTCAATCACAGCACTTACAAACCTTTTTGGAACAGTTTAGTTTCTGAGGAAATAATAATCCCAAAATTACGCAATCTTCATGGTTTATTCTTTACCTAATGGCTAAATAAAAGTCACATGACTTCTGGCTGACAGGAAAATTGCAAGTGTTACATAAACAGTCATGTGAAAAAGGTAGACCCCATGGAAATTGACTTTTTTTTTCAACCATTCATTCAGCAACTGATTGTAATGGTGTACTGTAGAGAAAGTAAATATTCTCTTGGCATCAGAGGCTGGCATTGCCCCCTGTAGCTGAAATTACTTCTTGTAGGCTTGTGTACAACTGCCCACCAGTCTCTGACATACACTATATTGCCAAAAGTATTGGGACACCCCTCCAAATCATTGGCTTGAGGTGTTCCAATCACCTCCATGGCCACAGGTGTATAAAATCAAGCACCTAGGCATGCAGACGCTTCTACAAACATTTGTGAAAGAATGGGTCGCTCTCAGGAGCTCAGTGAATTCAAGTGTTGTATCGTGATAGGTGCCATCTGTGCAATAAGTTCATCCGTGACATTTCCTTGCTACTAAATATTCCACGGTCAACTGTTAGAGGGCAGTATAGTGTACTTCTCTATGCAAAATTATTTAATTTGCAAGATGTTTGTTGGTTCCCTTGCATGACCTGTCTGTTTCAAAATCCCTCTACAAAATGTAAATAAAATTAAATTAGAGTTTTGACTAGGCCAGTCCAAAACCCTCTATGCTATTCCTTGGTGGATTTGCTAGTGTACTTCAGAACACTGTAGTGCTGAAAGACTCCTTTCCAGTTCATCTTCAACTTTTGGACATTCTCATCGTTGATATAATGCAGAATGTATAAATGACTTGATGACTGCAAGCCACCCAGACCCTGAGGCAGCAATGCAACCCCAAACTATAACAATTCCACCACCATGTTTCACAGTTGTTATGATGTTCTTTTCCTGAAATGCTCTCTTTGGTTTGTGGAAAACATGTCTATTGTTACTGTAACCAAACGATTCTATTTTGGTCCGGTGCGGTGTGATCATGCCCCCTCCCGCGCCCAGAACGCAATGAAGCTTCCACTAACCATGCCGGAACGCACTGGAAATGGTGTGACCTGGCCCTTAATTTAGCATCAAACGATCAACTCTTGGACTGAATATGCTGGGACAGCCAGTGTTGAATTAGCAGTGGTATAAAATCTATGCAGCTTATTACATTATTTTATTTACAGTGGAATGACTTCTTTCAAATCATTTGGTGATCTTTTTAAAATCCCACGCCAGACGCATAGGCATCCGCAATTTTGTTTCTGAGGGCCTTAGAGAGCTCTTTTGATATTCGCATGATGACAGCACACATGTAAATAGCAAAAAACACCAGACCCTACAGGGATGTGGAGATTTTTTAAAAATCTACTTGTCCAAGTACTAAAGCAGAGGCCCAATCTATTATTCCCTCATGACAATCTGCTTGTTATGATACAAACAATATATTTAATCAAAACCGCGTTTAACCGTGCTAAGAAGCGCTTCTCATTGGCCAGCGCAGTCAGAACACTTGTAGCATGTTGGTTGCCATAAACATCACTTAGCAGAGGCTTTCCAGGCTCTGCTAAGTGATGTTTATGGCAACCAACATGCTACAAGGAGCCGCCCTCCTCTATCCCCACGGTGAGTTACAGAAGCCCACCCCTTCTTCACCCACCATTGCATACCCCCTCGCGTTTGTATCCCCATCTGCCTACTTGGTTGAAACGCCACGCCACCCTGAAAAAGAGGGACCACTACCACCACCACTCCACCCCGTCCGCTTCACTGCAACCCGACGATTACAAGCGAATACTCACCCAGCCTCAGGTGAGTACAACACTTACGCTTACACCCCACTCTACCACATTTATTGCGCCAGGTAGTGGCGCTTCCGTCTCCAATTTTTTGTTTCCCTACAGCACACGTGTTGGACACCCCGGTCCAGACAGAACGGAAGCCGCACACCTACGCTACCACCCCACCCCCCCCCGTACTTATACCTACCACACCACAAGCGTTAACCGGTGTACCCACCAAGTACTGCCTCCCTCCTCCGCATTTTCCCCGTACCTCTGACAAGCGCCACACAAGAGGTAAAACTCTCAATTTTTCATCTATGCTATAACATAGAGCTGGAAAACTGGTCACCTTAAAAGGAGAATTATGGGGAGAGTGAAAAACACTCCTTTAGGGAGAGAACGAAGCCCCCTGTTTGCTGGAGTGGAACCCAATAGTAGGGAACAATACCAGAAGGAGAGTCCAGGCTGAGGTACAAGATAGGATGATCCAAAATGCGTTGTCAGAGTACAGTCCGGGTCGAGGCAGGCAGCGAGTATCATAAATGGGGAGACAAGCCGGGGGTCAATAACCAGGAGATCCAAATAGCGGGGAAGGAAGGCAGGAAATTAGGCTTTGTAGCTGCTTTGGGTTTGGCAGAATAACTTGGCAACAAGTTTTGGATCTGGCTGGAATTTAAACCCAGCAGGGGTCAGAGACGCCCTCGTTGTCTGGGCAACAAGGAAGCCACAGGTCCCTGGGAACCAATGGGATGGCTAGGAGAGAAGGTGTGCTAGCAAGGCCCTCACTGGCAATGATCAGCACCCGAGGTGACTAATAGGCCATGGCAGCGTAAGGTGCGCGCCACCGGGCACCAAATAACCCCAAGAAGGACCCTACAATCTCCGCCGTGCCCGTCGGACCCCAGGTAAGAGGGCACCCCTGGTCCCACGGCACACTCATTCCCATAATTCAAACCAACCCGTGACGAAGAAGCTGTCGCGTCGCCTCTAATGATCGGGAAGTCAGCAAACACATACCGCGGATCGCTGACGTCGTAATCCTCTCCCGGTGAGTCACTGCTCCTCGCAGGCATTTCCCCGTCTCCTCTCTGATCCTCCAAAGCTGACTGGAGGAACAGACAGGGGAGCGGGCGTGCGGGCACAGCTGGCTCTGCCTCTAGGGTGAAGAATACCAAGAGTCATTTCTAAGGGCCAGTGATTCTGTCATAACTAGACTTGCTCTGAAAGGAATTGGACTCTGTACAAGAACCAAAACCAGGCAAACTTTGCTAGGTACTTTTCACTGTAATCCCACTTACTTTGCTGTTGCTTGCTGTTGCACTTTTTTCTTTCCTGCTCATCAAAACAATATTTTAAAATCGCTAAAGTGACATTAATACTGTAATGTGTGCCTTACTGTAATCCATGGTTGTTTCCCTTCTCTTTGCTGCTCTTCCTTTTAAATCTGTATGTGTTCTCATGCTGGGCAGAACTTCTGTTTTGCAACAGACTGCCTTGTCTCAGGAATGGATACACGGTGTCTGTGTATACGTTTGTATAGGCTTGTAACCTGAGCCAGCACTACAGGAAGAGGCCCTGAGCTGAAAAGGGAAGTTCTGCCCAGCATGAGAAGACATGAGGATTTAAAAGGAAGAGCAGCAAAGAGAAGGGAAACAACCATGGATTACAGTAAGGCACACATTACAGTATTGGTTTATGTTAAAAAATCTGAGGGTTTAATGTCACTTTAAGCCCAAAGAATGTAAAGTCTCTTATCAGAAATTAAAGAATCCTTGCCTGTTTGAGGGCAGGTTCACACCATTTTCCGGACCACATCTGGCCCACAGTTCCTGTGCATTCCAGACCAGACAAAATGAGACATTCAGTATTGTTCTGGTCTGGTCTGGAACAGACTGCGTTTGGTGTGAACAGATGCCAGATAGTATTAGGATGCATTTTGGGTCCGGAAACAATCTGGTCTGGTCTGGAGATGATCTGGATGTGATGTGAATGGACCCTGAAGAAAAGTTAACATATTTAAACTCTGTGCATTCCCGTCTGGGTATGGCAACAAGTGTTGCAGACATTTAACAAAGTTCAGAATTGCCTTTGTGTTTTGTAACGTAGACACCACTCCAAGCTCGCTCCCGTCATGGACTACAATCTCAATACAAATTAGTAAACTAAACATAAGATTGTAGTCCATCACTGGAGCCTACTAGCAACTGAAAACCAGAACAAACTAGAAATTCAGGATCCTAAAATAAGCACTATTACCGACAGTAGCAGTGACCTCCACATTCTTTCAGCAATTCTAACAGTAACTCAGATTCACAACTCTCCAGATACTGTTGAAAATGAGATCTTCCTCCAGGCAATACTACTCCACAGACTGGAAAACCTACATTAGGTTCAGCTATTGCTCTTGTGTGATATTTGCACACTAATGATTTGCGTGTTTTAACCACTTGATGACCAGGTGTTTAGACCCCCTTCCTGGCCAGGCCATTTTTCAGTATTCCGCGCTGCGGTACTTTGACTGACATTTATTCCGTCATACAACGCTGTAATGAAATTAATTTTATACCAATTCTTGGGGACAGATAGAGCTTTCTTATGGTGGTATTTAATCACCACTGGGGTTTTAATTTTTTACTATATAATGAAAAAAGTATAACATTTTTGAAAAAAAAACTGTTTTCCCTTCGTCATGTTATAAAACATTTATTATCACTCCAATTTTTTGGTAAAATATAAAAGACGGGGTCACATCGGGTAAATAGACACCAAACATGTCAAGCTTTAAAATTGCGTGCTCCCGCAAAAATCGCAAAATGCTACCATACCTAAAATTAGCCATAGGCGACTGTTTAAAAGTTTTTACCGCTCATCAGTTTAGTGTTATCAGTGATTGATGGGCCTAGAATTATTGCTCACACGCTGACATTCGTGGTGATATGTAACATGTGTGTTGCAATCGTTGTATTCGCACATAGGCGCACCCAACGTGTATTTCCATTTATTTGTGCGTGCACGCGGGGGACTTACATTTTTTTGTGGTGTTTTTTACTATCACATGGAGCAAGCCCCCTATGTGATAGCCAATATACAATGACAGATCCTCTTTATGGAGACATTAGGGGTCTCTAAGACCCCGAATGTCACCTAGTTACCTCAAAGAAGCTGATGAAGCAGAGATCTGAAGAAGAGATTAGGACCCTCCTCCTTGCACATCAGAGCCCCCCCCCGCCCCCATGTCTGAC
>NW_017306304.1:934122-954131 GCF_000935625.1 Nanorana parkeri
CCCCCCCTTTTCACATTAGGAACCCCCTTTCACATCACAGCTCCCTCCTTTACGTCAAAGCCCTCTCTCATATCACAGTCCCCCCTTCACATCAGGAACCCCCTTCAGATCAGAAGCGTGTCTGCACCATAGAGAGTTTGAGGCACCCCTGACAAAGGCAGAGGCCCAAGGTTGAGGGCATCTCTAAATAATTAGCAAAAGGAAAGTGGATCTAATACTTTCTGCACAAATATGTATAACTAGTTTCACCTATAGCTGCATATTTTAGTGCTGAGGCCACCAAGGAAATTCACATTAATAATAACTGTGCACTCCACATACTTAAATTCATATTGGTAATTTTAGAGTAATGATACATTGTCAACATATTTGGAGAAGGAACGTTGACAAGCACCTGGGTGATAGCATTTGGAGGTGAAAGGTTTTCTGTATTGAACCCGTCACCTCCTATACAGGAGTTCTAGCACAGCACTGTACTGGAACTCCTGTGACAGCTGAGAGGGGAAGGCTGCGAGTGCAGCTCTCCCATCTATGCTTACACGGTGCAGAGCAGAGAACAGATGTTCTCCACTCTGCTCCCCATCCTGAACTTTGCTGTGAACAAGAGCAGGGGACCCCAGAAACCACGGCGGGGAGGGATGCAGCCAGTGTATAGAGAGGCAGCCAGATGTGCGGGGGGGACCGGCAGCTTTATTACAAGTAATCTTGGTGGCATCGCTGGAATCACTTGTAATAAAACACTGACTTCCTCGCTGTACATTTGGTCTTGTTTGCCTGAACCTGTGCTAAATGTAGAAAAAAAACCTACCCGCCCGGCGCCTGGAACGGCATGTCCCGGGCGTCGAGCAATAGGATTTTGACACCCCTGCCTAGGCTCGCGTGCCACCAGAGGGGCCTATGCGTGCCCTCTGTGGCACACGTGCCATAGGTCCGCCACCACTGAACTAGAGGGATCCAACATTTAACATTACAGGGAGCTATGGAAAGAGAAGCAGTATACATTATATACCTTTGACATGTTTTTTACTAGGGTAGTAACTTGCAGCTCACAGAATCACCTGTCTGACTTCCTTACATGCATAATTTAGGACACCCATCATTTTAAATGTCCGCTCCACACACGAGTGATGTTTCAGTTTTGCATGGCTGTTGTTGGCAGGTTGGAATAAATGCTGGCTTCTCTAGATAAAGGCGCCCAGGTACCAGATCAACTTTGCCCAACTCAACTTGGTACAACATATTCATAGGTCTATAAAGGACCCCATAACCTTGGTAGACATCTTCTGGCTGTGCATTCCTTGGGGGATATCCCCTGACCAGTTTGGATAGATCTCCTTCCGCCTTACCTTTAGGTGCTGCGTGTGATTAATACGCAGCCCCGGTCCTTCTCTATGGGACTATGTGTCCGCACGCTGCCCTACACTCACCGGCCCTGCACGTCCGTGCGGGTGTCCGTACTCGTACGCTGACAGGATGGATCCTGTCTGCGCCCGAGCCGGTGCACCCCGCACCCTGTACGGACCTGCACTTGGGGTGAGCATAGGGCGGCATACGGCCGCGTACTCCCATAGAGAAGGACAGGGGCTGCGTACTAATCACACGCAGCACCTGTCCATCCTGGGAGCTGCCGTATACGGCCCTGCACGCAGCACAGAACTGTACGTGAGGCCTTTTCTCATGTGAATAAAGACTATAGGTGGCCATACACTTTACAACCATCGCAAGACCTTAGTCTTGCGATGGTTGTAAAGTACTTAAAGAAACTCTTGGACAGGCAGATCGTACTCTCGATCATCGCAAGCCCGCCCCCCTGAGGGGCGGGCTTACGATGACTGTAATGAGGGGCGGGCTTACGATGACTGCAAACGGGCTGTGTGCGCGTGCGCACACCGGCCCGTTCGGCAGTTGTCGAACCAGCAGGCCACTAACTCGCCAAGAATCGTACGATTCCCGGCGGGTTTTCTAGCATGCTGGTTCGACGGAAGACGTGCGACCGTACAGTAGAAACGGTCGCACGCCTTAAATACACTGCACGATTCTCGTACGATCGCGGGATTTCCCGCGATTCTCGTACGAGAATCGTGCAGTGTATGGGCACCTTTAGAGAGATACCCCTCACAATTTGTCCTGGTGACCGTTATCACTGAAAGTGAAAGAAAATCCCACATTTTGGGTTGTCATCAGAACAGGAATAGATGGGAAATCTTCTGCTAGGGACCCTAGTTCTGGTGACCCGGGGATTTCCCTCCCTTTGTAGGGATTTCCCTCCCTTTCTGTTGTGGCTATTGGACAGGAAGTGTAGGGAAATCTCATCAATGGGAGAAAAGAGCCGACGGGGGTTATAACCCTCCCATACTCTAGCTTTTACCTAAGTTTTGGTTTCAGGATTCCAGTGATGAGATATCTCTGCTATGATTCTCAGTCACACCAAACTGTTGCCATCACAAAGCCAAATGTCAAATATGCTCCCGATATGTAGAATCTGAAGATTCCGGATCCTTCTACTAGATACCTCTATGGTGGGAGGGGGCAGGCACACAACCAAGCTCTAGTTAGGGCTTGTTCATACAAGACTAGCCTTCCTGGGTGTGTGAAGGCATGTAGAAAAAATGTCACATTCCAAAATTCTTTCTCTGTGATTTGTTCATAGCGTAATCAACCGTTAAAACACGATTTTTAAATATTTTTAAAAACTCAGCAAATTAAAAAAACGTTTTTTTTTGCAGTTTACTGTATGTACATTTCCTGAACATCTTCATGTCAGCAGTAAAGATGTGTAATAACTACTAGCCGAGCTCCTCCAAATCACAGGTCTGCTAGTGTATACCGAGCTGAAGTCAGCACATGTGTGGGCGGGTGTAGTGCTGAGGTGTGCTGGATCTAAAGCTCACCACACACATTACAATCTCCTTACATCTGCCAACTATGTAGTGCAAGGGCCTGTCTGGCTGCATACAAATGGATTGGATAGATTAGGTAGGTATTACACAGTTTGGGTAAACCAAAAGTTGATTGTACAATCAGATTGTAATGCGTCAGGCTGAGGCTGATCATACACTCTACAATCTGATTGTACAATAGCTTTTAGATCTACCATCAACTATGTAGTACACGGGCCTGCCTGATTTGATACTACTAGAATGGATTGTTTAAGAAGAACTCTGGGCAGACATTTGATTAACCCTTTCAGTGGAGATACCCTGACACTGCAAGGAAAACGGCTTGTTTGTGCTTAGGGTAAAAAAGTTATACTCACCGGATCCTCTGAGCCGGCAGCGCTTCCACCAGCCTGTCTGCTCCGCTGCAGCAATGGTATGTCCCTCGGCGTCCTAACGTCCTATACACTGTATATTCCTAAACCGCTGCACCAGAGGGGGAGAGACCCTTCAGGGACCGCTCTGAGAGGAAGCTAGCTTTGAGGATCGGGTTGAACTTTTTGTGTTTTTTTACTAGACACAAAAAAGAGCAGGTAACCCTTGCAGTGCGGGGTTAGATCCACTGCAAGGGTTCATACAAATTCTGCCAGGAGTTCTTCTTAAAAGTAGACCTGAAGTTAAAAAAAAATTCGGATGTGAGGGTCAACTAAAAAAAAGATAGCGAGCAGAATAACCGAGCGGCTATTCACTATGAGAATGGGGCCGAACGGCAGTGAGTGAACGGCCCTGCATTGTGCTCAGCTGATCCAGATGTTGGATCGGCTGAGTCGAACAGGTTCCTCACCTCAGCTCAGCCGAACATGCTGAGCATGTTCGGCTGAACTGAAGGGAGCCGAAGCCAGCCGTATTGAAGTGAATAGTCAAATGTCGTCGACGGCTTGGTCATTCACTCGGCTGCCTTTTGGAGTGAATAAACCCCTGAGGCCTCATTGACACGAGAAAAAGCCGGCACGTACAGCTCTGTGCTGTATGCACGGCCGTATCGGGCAGCTCCCGGGAAGGACAGGGGCTGCATACTAATCACACACAGCGCCTGTCCTTCCCGGGAGCTGCCCGATACTGCCGTGCACGCAGCACAGAGCTGTACGTGCCGGCTTTTTCTTGTGTGAATGAGGCCTTAGGGGTTTATCCACTCCAAAAGGCAGTCAAGTGAATGACCAAGCCGTCGATGACGTTTTGAGCAGCCATGTGATTAGTATGCAGCCCCAGTACTTCTCTATGGGAGTACGCGGCCGTACGCCGCCTTACGGTCACCCGCCCTGCACGTCAGTGCGGGTGTCCGTACTCGTACGCCGACAGGATGGATACTGTCTGCGTCTAAGCCGGGACACCGGCACCCGTACGGACCTGCACTTGGGGTGAACGTAGGGCGGCGTACGACCGCTTACTCCCATAGAGAAGGACGGGGCCTGCGTGCTAATCACACACAGCACCTGTCCTTCCCGGGAGCTGCCCGATACGGCCGTGCACGCAGCACAGAGCTGTGTGTGCCGGCCTTTTCTCGTGTGAATGAGGCCTAAATGTCCAGTTGTGAGAGAGGAGGGGGCTAGGAGTGCCATGATGGGTGGGGAGGGTGAGTATTCGATTTAACCGCTACTATATGCTACACCCAATGGGGGGATTTTTATCAAAACTGGAGCAGACAGAATGTGGAGCAGTTGCCCATAGTAACCAAACATAATCTGAGCAACTGCTCCAGATTATGCCTTTTCCTGTTTTGATAAATTCCCCTTAATATGCATCAAGACTAATGTGCGTTGCCACATTTGAGCCAGCCATGAAGCTGTCATGCATAACTGAGGGTGAAAAGTTAGCTGCAGATACACAAGTCCACCTCCCCGTGTGGACACAGCTTTAATGTACAGGGTTGCTATGTGTTTCCTAAGAATATCCTTTTCAATACTCCACACATAGATACATGAAACTGTAACCATGTGCATGACATTGCACAACAGTACAAAATGTAACACCAGTCCAAAGAAGTCCTAATAGAATTTCACCATCAGGAAAGTCTTATTTGTAAACATGATTAACCATGAAATGTTGCTGTCCCATATGTAATCTACAAGGACCAGCAATATATGTAAAACTATTTACTGCTAACTGTGTATAGCTGTAGTAACGTACATGAATAATTGTGTCTACTCCCATCACAATACCTGTCCTTCTAGTCTAGAGAATGCAATGTAAAGTAACTGAGGGACTTGTCAGTGCTCTAATTACAAGGCTTATCTGCTGCCTGAGGCTGGCAGGCAAGGGCTTAAGCCGTGTACACACTAAATAGGATTTTTTTTTGTTCGGTCTGCAAGACTGGACAAATCTCCCACCGTCCGCAACAATAATATGCAATTAAAGCTTGCAGCTGAATGGTTGCAAGCACTGTTTGCACTACAATTTTCCAACACTGTCCTTGGACAAACGTCGATCTAACCATTACCTTCTGTGGAGCAGATAGGGCCACCCACAGATTGATTCCTACTGAATAGGCCAACATTCAACCGGTATGTACCCATCTTAAAAGCTTCATTTACACAGGCAGTGCCAAACCTGCATTTATAAGCTTTTAATAGAGACATTTTGAAATTAATACAAATGTATCTATTGATTTTTTTTATAGTATCATTTAAACTGAAGAGGGGAATTTATCAGAACTGGGCCACGCAGAATCTGGAGCAGTTGTCTGAAGTAACCAATCAGCTTCTATCTTTCATTTTCAAAGCTGAAAGCAAAACTCCAGGGAACAATGTTCTTAACCCTTGCAGTAGGGCTGGCCCCTGCACTGCAAGAGTTAATGGCTCATTTTTGTCTGGGTTCGAAAATAAATATATTCACCTGTTGCTAAGCGCTAGCTTGCTCTAAAGGTGGCCATACACTCTACAACCATCGCAAGACTTTAGTCTTGCGATGGTTGTAAAGGGATTAAAAAAACGTACGATCTGCCTATCTTGGACAGGCAGATCGCACTCTCGATCATCGCAAGCCCGCCCTCCTGAGGGGCGGGCTTCCGATGACCGCAATGCTGAACGGGCAGTGTGCGCGTGCGCACACCGGCCCGTTCAGCATTTATCTTCCGAGCACCGTTCTAACCAGCCGAGAATCGTACGATTCCCGGCTGGTTTTCGAACATGCTGGTTCGACAGAAGACGTGCGACCGTACAGTAGAAACGGTCGCACGTCTCCGTTCACACTGCTCGATTATCGTACGAAAACCCGATCGCATACGATTATCGTACGATAATCGTGCAGTGTATGGCCACCTTTAGACCGATCCCTGGAGCCTCTCTCCTCCAGCGATAGATAGAATGCCCCTCGGCGTCCTCCCATCCTATACCCTGTGTTATTGGATGTGATGACTCGGGGACCTTAGACTGCTGCAGCAGAGGGGGAGCAAGGCAGAAGGAACCGGTCTGACAGCCAGCTGGCTCCAAGCTTCCAATGAGTATAACTTTCTTTTTTTTAACCTAGACAAAAATGGGTAGCCCCGCTGCAAGGGCTAAGAAAATTATTCCCCTGTTCTGTTTTAATTGAAGAGAGAACCTGATTGGTTACTATGAGCAACTGCTCCAGATTGTCTGCTTCAGTTCTACGCATGGCATAGATGTAAATCAGCCGTAAACGTTGTCTATACTTCCCAGATAACGTACACACAATAGTACTACTGTACATGTAGCCTAAGACAATAGCAGTAGGCGTCTAGGGACCCCTGTACACTGACCTGTAGACTGGCTTGCCATGGCGCTTAGTGATGAGACCCTCGTAGTGGCTGCTCTCTCTTGTCACAGCTCGGCTGTCTCTATGGAATGATTCCTGTCTAGCAGGTGAACATTTCTTTCTTTCTTTCTTTGTCTATAGTTACTTCCTGTAAACAGAATCCTCCTCCCTGCTCAGTTTTCTCCTCCCATCCTTCTAGTCTAGCCCTTCTGTCTTCCTTCTAGTCAGCTTTCCGTGGACATTGCTGTCCTGAAGTGACATGCTGCCTCTGTTCCCAGTCACACAGTCCTGTCTATATATAAATAAGGCCCAGTCTCAGTCTATATTTTATTGATGACATTCACTGCATCATTACAAGTAGAAGTATAGCTGGGGGAAAAAAAAAACTGACAGGGTTTCAATGACAGAAGAGACACTAAAGCTGGCCATACACTTTACAACTATCGCACGACTTTCGTCTTGCGATGTTTGTAAAGTAATTAAAAGCTTGTACCATCTGCCCATCTAGGACAGGCAGATCGTACTTGCGATCATCTCAAGCCCGCCCCGCTGAGGGGAGGGTTTTCAATGATTCCAATGCCGCACGGGCAGTGTGCGCTTGCGCACACCAGCCCATGCGGCATTTGTCTCCCGAAAACGCCACTAACCCGCCGAAAATCTACGATTCTCGGCGGGTTTTCAAGCCTGCTCGGGAGACAAAAGACGTGCGATCATACAGTAGAAACAGCTGCACACCTGACGATTATCGTACGATCGTGGGATTTCCCGCGATTATCGTACGATAATCAGCAGGTGTATGGGCACCTTAAGGGGAATTATCAAAACTGGAACAGACAGAATCTGGAGTAGTTGCCCATAGTAACCAATCAGCTTCTATCTTCAGTTTGTTCTATTAAAGTGACACTAAACTCAGGAGTTACAGTATTACTAAAGATTGGTTGTTTTTTTTTTTTTTTACCATAATGTATTCTCTGCAATATTATTATGATTATTATACAGGATTTATATAGCGCCAACAGTTTGTGCATCGCTTTACAATATAAGGAAGACATTACAATCACAATACAATTCAAGACAAGATGGTAAGGAGGGCCCTGCCCCGGAGGGCTTACAATCTAAAAGGGAGGGGCAAGGGATACATGAGGAGGTAGCTGTGTGGGGATGAATTGTTTGAGAACGTGATGGTGCCTCACTCGCCCCATGAAAGCTACAGCCCTGGGAAAGGCAGTGCCGGTTTGGTGGGTGAGTATTAGAAAAGAGAGGGCCAGGATTTGGAGAGATATCCTCTGAAGTCAGGAGAAGCAGAAGAGTGAGAGAAGTGAGATGAGAGGGAGTTTTATATGAGCGAACATGCTCCAGTGTCCTGGAGGTAAACCTGGCATGTGGATTCAGAATGAGCAGGAGGTGATGAGTGCAGTAGTAGGGAGAGGGTAGGAGAGAGGGTGAAATATGTAAAGTGTGAGGTGGAGAGGAGGGATAAAGGAAATAGAGTTTAAGAAGAGAAGCCACAATTGTGAGAAGCCATGATAGGCAATGCATGTTAAGAGAGGGGAGTAAAAACCAGATTTTAGATACTGTATTTACTCGGTCAGAGATGTTTAATGTCTGACAGTGAGTGTGCCCTCACCCCCTGGCTGTGCAGAGGAAGTATGAGACAGGAAAGTGAAACAGTCAAATTGAGCTTATTAAGGTTAAAAGCCAGGTCTCATTTTATCGTATATATCCCTCTCCTCTAGTGTCCTCTCCCGATCCACCAGGTAATCAATCCTCTGATATCCCCACTTTTGGGGAGAGCTCACTTTTGTAGTATCTGAGATATATGAAAACCATGAGCTATGGCAGCTGACTTAGCCAACCATAATCCACCTAAAAAAAAAAAAAGCACTTTTATGTGGACAGACCCTTTATATTCAATAACATGGTGGGTACAATGTTAACCAGAGAAGGTGGGGTTTAGTGAATTAAAATAGCTAGAGCCTGTTAAGCTGTCATACTGTGATGACTTCAGTGACCATATTTACCATAAGGCTCTTGCATGTCAAAACCAAGAGAAATAAAAGATATATTACTAAACTATCACTAATTAGTTTTGGAAATCTATTAGTCTGTCAGTCCTACAGTGGAAGTGTCGCTACAAAATCTAGCACTAGGGGGCAGTGTGGTAGAGACCTCTGATGAACATATTTCTTACAGCACCGTTTCCTTTTCTAAATGGTTGTATTACATACAGAATTTAATCTTCTTTGGTTTCCATGCAGTATTGTTTTAACGAATGATGTATTTATGTATATAGCCATTCTCACTGTGAAAATTAGTTTGCACAAAAGTCAAAGTCTTAAAGGAGAACTATGAGGTGAGTGCTTTTCACTCACCTCATAGTTCTAGCCGACCTGTGACAATTAAACTGTCACAGGTCGGCTCAGTAGATCGGGAGGTGAGCGAACACATACCGGCGTTCGCTCACCTCTCGATCCTGTCACGGCTCTCTGCCGTGATAGGGGAGGGGCTGGATTCCCCCCTACGCCAGCGCTGACTGGCGGAACGGACGGAGAGGGGGCGGGTACAGCTGGCTCTGTCTCTAGATAGGCAGAGCAGCTGTCAGTCACGCAGCTGGGCGGATCCCGGGAAAATTGTCGGGATCTGCTTCAGCTGCGGCGCCTCAGTATACCGCGAGCAGCAGCTCGCGGTATACTGCAGCGTCCCAGTATACTGCGAGCTACAGCTCACAGTATACTGAGCCTAGGGTGACGGGAGGACGCTAGTTTGTGTCCTCCCGTTACCCTAAGGAGAACTATGGGGAAATGACTTAACCCCATAGTTCTCCTTTAAAGAAGAACTCCTGGTAGAAGTGGAGGCTGCAGGGATTGGTTTAGCAGGCAGGCTGGAAGGACCAGTCTTAAGATTTGCATGACAGCCTTGAGCATTTTCAGGTCCAAAATGGAGCAAATGCACTCTTTTGCGTTGGCTACGGGGAACAGGTTTAAGTAGGAACCTTGAAACCTTTCGTTTTTCTGGAAAGGAACAATGACTCTTGAAGAGGAGCTGTGCTAGAGCAGAGTGGTCTGCTAATCTTTGTAGGGATGTTGGTAGATGAGACAGCTTGTCTTGTTTTCTGGCTATTGTTGGTTTTGTCATAATCACTGAAAATGATTGTCATATAGAGCAGAGGGATAGAAACTAGGGATGCACCAATGCCGATACCGAGTATTTGGGCGAGTACTTGTACTCGCCCAAATGCTCCCAATGCCTATCCCGATACCGGAACTTCCAGTGTCAGGAAGCCTGGTGGCAAATCATTACACGCTGCCCAGCTTCCTGATTGGCCGGGAAGCAGGCTCCATGCTCCTTCGTCACTCGTGTAATGACTCGCCGTCCAGCTTCCGGATTGGTCGGGAAGCTGGCCAATCAGGAAGCCGGGCGGCGAATCATTACCCACCCCCTGGCCTTCTGATTGGCCAGAAAGCCGACTCCATGCTTCCTCGTCACCTGGTGAAACAGCTGGCTCTGTCTCTAGATAGGCAGAGCAGCTGTCAGTCACGCAGCTGGGCGGATCCCGGGAAAATTGTCGGGATCTGCTTCAGCTGCGGCGCCTCAGTATACCGCGAGCAGCAGCTCGCGGTATACTGCAGCGTCCCAGTATACTGCGAGCTACAGCTCACAGTATACTGAGCCTAGGGTGACGGGAGGACGCTAGTTTGTGTCCTCCCGTTACCCTAAGGAGAACTATGGGGAAATGACTTAACCCCATAGTTCTCCTTTAAAGAAGAACTCCTGGTAGAAGTGGAGGCTGCAGGGATTGGTTTAGCAGGCAGGCTGGAAGGACCAGTCTTAAGATTTGCATGACAGCCTTGAGCATTTTCAGGTCCAAAATGGAGCAAATGCACTCTTTTGCGTTGGCTACGGGGAACAGGTTTAAGTAGGAACCTTGAAACCTTTCGTTTTTCTGGAAAGGAACAATGACTCTTGAAGAGGAGCTGTGCTAGAGCAGAGTGGTCTGCTAATCTTTGTAGGGATGTTGGTAGATGAGACAGCTTGTCTTGTTTTCTGGCTATTGTTGGTTTTGTCATAATCACTGAAAATGATTGTCATATAGAGCAGAGGGATAGAAACTAGGGATGCACCAATGCCGATACCGAGTATTTGGGCGAGTACTTGTACTCGCCCAAATGCTCCCAATGCCTATCCCGATACCGGAACTTCCAGTGTCAGGAAGCCTGGTGGCAAATCATTACACGCTGCCCAGCTTCCTGATTGGCCGGGAAGCAGGCTCCATGCTCCTTCGTCACTCGTGTAATGACTCGCCGTCCAGCTTCCGGATTGGTCGGGAAGCTGGCCAATCAGGAAGCCGGGCGGCGAATCATTACCCACCCCCTGGCCTTCTGATTGGCCAGAAAGCCGACTCCATGCTTCCTCGTCACCTGGTGAAGAGGGAGCATGGTGACATTACACGCCGCCCGGCTTCCCGGCTAATCAGGAAGCTGGGCAGCGAGCCATTACACGCCACACGGCTTCCTTAAATGGGAATTCTGGTATCAGTATTCGGTATTCAAACCGAAAAAAAAAATATCGGTACTAGATACTGAAAAAACGGTATCAGTGCATCCCTAATAGAAACTCTGGGTATAGGTGTCAAATACCTTAGCTATGCCACATTCCTTATTCTTTAATTATATCTACAACTTATCTGTACTGTGAACTGTACATTTTTAACAGGAATTCTTTGAAACCTGAAAATCATTTCAACAGTTGAGTTTGTACACAGAAAAAAAAGTTAAGAAAGACTGACAAAGTATTAGCTGTAACCTGCTCCATGTTTAGTTTTGAAATTGGAAGAAGGAGTCGCACCAGGAGCGTGCAACACTGAACTTTACCCACTTGAAGACCGCGGTGTTAAACCCCCTTCCAGTCCAGGCCATTTTTCAGTATTCATCGCTGATGTACTTTGACTGACATTTATTCATTCATGCAACATGTACCAAAATGAATTTTATATAATTTTTTTTGGGGGGGGCAGATAAAGCTTTCTTTTGGTGATATTTAATCATCACTGGGGTTTTCATTTTTTTTACTATATAATGAAAAAAGGACCGTAAAGTTATATTATGTTTTCAGTTTACTGATAACAGTGATTGATGGCCCTAGAATTATTGCTTGCACTGCAAAGTTTCCAGGGATATGTAAATGTGTGGCACAATCGTCGTTTGTGCACTTTAAAAAACTTTGTGTTATTAAAAGCTTTTTTTATGTGACTTTAAAAAATTTTTACTTTTTTTTTTTCCACCTAACTTTATTGAGTTATAGATATATTTACACAGATACAGCGGCATGTCCTGTTTATTGAAACATCAGGGGGCTATTAGACCCTTAATGTCACCTAGAAACCCCCAAAGAAGTTGATTAAGCAGAGATCTTCTTCATCAGTTTCTTCTCAGGCTACAGTATCTAGAAAAATTACATGTACTGCTTCTTCCTCTCACATGTCAGTCCTGCTGTACAGGGGATGCAAAGGAGCCAATACCAAGCCAAATGTAGGTAATAACATCGCTTGCATTAAAGAAAATACATTTAATATATGTTGTAATAATTACAGAACTGCATTACTTTGTGCTTATATCTGCCTTGAGTTCAGCTTTAAACCAAATGTATTATAAGGTACAGTAAATTATACATAGAACGACAAATAAACAAGATACACTAACGCTATACATTACACAATAACAAAAGTTCATCCTGAGAGTTGAAAACATGAATTGAATTAAAGTGCATGGTTTATTATGTCCTTCACATTTTCCCAATGAAATGTCAAAAATTAAAAGGCACAGATTTATCAAGACGCAGCATTAAAAAGGGAAACCTGTAGGTTTGTACAGAACAAAGCAAGATTGTACATTCCAAACAGATAAGCAGAAGCTTTCCTGAGATACTAAGGCGGGCAGTAAAAGGGTAAAAGTTGTCTGATCAGTCCATGAAATATAGTAAAATGTGTCGTGTACCTGGCTCCATCTGAAATAATATGGCTACAATCAAAAACCATAAAACTGCCCTTCTTTATATAGAAAATCCTATTAAATAAGAATAATCCAATTAGCAAATTGATCATAAACACAAGCCATCGACAGCTTAAACAAAAAATGTGCTTCTTTTGAAATCTAAAATGCATTGAAATGCACTTAGACAAATGTTCCAGATCCAGGTTTATTACTGCAATAAATATCCAGTAGTCCTGCTTTCAAAGATCTATCTTCTCTTCATAGGGGCAGATGCAAGCAGCTCGTTGGCTTTCCATGAAGGGTTTGCATCCCAAATGTATGACGGCATCAAACAGGAGTTCTACTGTTGATTCACAAGCTAAAAGAAAAGACAGAAATATTACTACAAATAATAAGAAAGTGCAACAAGAATGTAAACACAAATCGGTATAGTAAGCATAATAATAAAAAAAAACACAACCATTTGTAGGCACAGTACTTATACACATGCAAAAAAGTAAAATAAGGAGAAGGTATCCACTGAGGAAGCACTCCCTTTGTGAGCACAAAGGTTGTCTAACATGCTAGAAAAAAAAAAAACTACATCCGATTTAGGAAAATTCAATTTTTCCCATACAAGAAGGCACAATTCCTTCAATGATGACATTTCCAGTGCATTATCGAATGTTTAAGGCATATTCAAATCCTGTGTACCTCTGTGCTGTGTTTATGTTACTATGGCAGTATCTAGAGCAGCTATTCTCAACCTTTTTTCAGTCATGGCACCCTTTAAAAGCATGCAAAATCTTGAGGCACCCCAGTCTAAAATGTGTGGTTTCCCAAAATCTATACCAGATCTTATCCTAGATGGGGTCTAGTATAGATGTTAAGGGGGGGTTGACGTGGAGTTCCTCTGTTTTCCAGCTCCCTCGTCAACTCCTCCCATGCTCACCTCCGGGACTTCTCTACAGTCTCTCCCATCCTCTGGTACTCTTTACCCCAATCTGTCCGTCTATCTCCCACTCTGACTGCCTTTAGGCGATCACTCAACTCTTCAGGGCAGCCTATCCCACCTCAAACTAACCACTGAACTATCACATTTTCAAACAATTCATCCCCACACAGCTACCTCCTCATGTATCACTTGTCCCTCCCTTTTAGATTGTAAGCCCTCAGGGGCAGGGTCCTCCTTCCCATCTTGTTTTGAATTGTATTGTGATTGTAATGTCTTCCTTATATTGTAAAACACTGAGCAAACTATTGGCTCTATATAAATCCTGTATAATATTATTAATAATAATAATAATAATAATCTAGCCGTCTCTAGCTTCATGTTAGTATAAAAAGAGTGTTTAAATCAGTGGACAGCCTAGAAACAAATAGAAGATCAGCAATTTCAGCTTACATGCTTCTCAGATGCAGAAGTAATTCTTACTTGCAGTTCATTGAAATATCCCTCAAGATGTATTCAGCTAACAGATGTACAAAAAAGAGAGCATAACATTTGTGAAGGGGGACGCTAAATTATCTCCTTCTGGTACCTCTAGGTTTCTATTTGATTCAAAATAGATTTATTTGATCAATGATTTGCACTTTAACCCCTTCGTGACTGACGACGTACAGTGTACGTCGCCAGCATCGGGGCTGTTTAAACAGACTCCCGGTGACTTTTGCCGCCGGGAGTCTGTTTAAACTTGTAGAGCCGACTGTCGGCTTTACAACAGAAGCGATCCTGGCGACTTACCTGTTGCCAGATCGCTTCTGCGTCCCGAAGAAGCGATCCCGTGCTTCCCGGGCTCCGTTGCCCCTCCTACGGGCCCGGGACCGGCGATCTTTGTGTCCGCGGGGAGCTGGGGAGGAGGTCGACGAACTTCCGTTCATCGATCCCCTCCCCGTTCTATGGGACCGGGAGCGATGCAGATTGCATCACTTCCGGTCCCTGGGCTGTCAGTTCTGGGCTCCTGACATAAAAATTTTCAACTACCACCATTTTATTCTATAGGGTCTTGGCATTCAGAAAATATATAATGTTGGGGGGTTTTACGTCATTTTCAGGCCTAAAATGTGGAATATAGCATGGGTGCAAAAAATGAAAAAAGGGCCTCAGTCATGAAGGGGTTAAACGATTTGAGGTTATATGTGATATACACAAAAAGTTTAGTATTGGGACTAGGGATGCACCGATACCAGTTTTTCGGTATCGAGTACGAGTGCCGATATTTCTTTTTTCGGTACTCGCCGATATCGAGTACCGGTGTCTTGTGCCCCGATTATCAGGAAGTCGGTTGGTGGATCATGACCCGCCGCCTGGCTTCCTGATTGCCTGTGAAGCTGGTGTTCTAGTGAAAGAACACCGGCTTCTGGGCATGCCTGGCTTCCTAGCAACAAGTGAAGCCGGCTTCCCAGCCGATAAGGAAGCCGGGTGGCACATCATGACCCGCTTTCCGACTTCTTGACTGGCTAGGAGGGCTGGCTTCAGTTGTTTCTAAGCAGTGTGGCTTCCTAACCAACCAGAAAGCCGGGCGGCACGTCATTACCCGCCTTCTGCCTTCCTGATTGGCAGTTTATATTCTCTCTGTAATGAATGGTAGTGAGTTTCTGGGAGTTTGCCATTTAATTTCTCCATTCTCAGATATAGATTTCTTTAGAATCCTTCATTACATTCTTTTATTTGATATTTTGTCAGTCTGCATTCATGGGAGCTTTGGATGGATAAGTTGTTGCAGCCCGCATGGTTTGGAGTGTTCCTTGTTAGCCAGTAGGGCTTTATGGTGGTATGAGTTGGGGCTGTTGATGTTTAGGTGGTCCCAGAATGATAGTGCCCTCTTTTGTACTGGAAGCAGTAAACAGAATCTGCCCAGCTCAGCCCGGCAAGCATTGTTAGAGGTACTCCGATGGACTTGGAGGCAGTGCTTGCAGAATTCCAGATGGAATATTTCTGTTTGGCTGGTGTCCCATCTGGGTTGGTCTGAATAGGTGATGGTGCCCCATACTTCACTGCCATAAAGGAGGATTGGGGTGATGACACTATCAAAGATTTTAAGCCAGACTCTTACAGGTGGTTTTAGTTTTTAGAGTCGTCTCCTGATGGCATAGAAGGTTCTACATGTCTGGTCTCTTATGGCCTCGATGGCTGGTTTGAAACCTCCTGTTTGATTCATTTCTAGGCCTAGGTATGTGTAACTGTTGGATGCATCAAGAGTGCAGTTGTTTAGTGTGAAGAAAGAACTCTTGGTTTTTGTGTTCTTCCTTTGGAAAACCATGACTTTTGTTTTCTTTTGGTTGATGGGTAGTGCCCATGCAGCACAGTATTTCTCCAGCACTTCCAGGCTGTTTTGCAGACCTCTTTCTGTTGGTGACAGTAATAGGAGGCCATCTGAATACAACAGGAGCTTCGCCTCGGTGTCAAGTAGAGCTAGTCCTGGTGCTGAGGAGGATTCTAGAGCTTCAGCCAGTTCATTGATGTAAATGTTGAAGAGTGTTGTACTTAAGCTGCAGCCCTGTCTAACTCTTGATGACTTGATAACTCTTTAGCTCTTGATGACGTCATATGTTTTCCCTCCTATTCCTCTCTCCAGTAGTTTGAGGAACAGGCCTGGGTGCCACACTGAGTCAAAGGCCTTCGTAAAGTCCACAAAACAGGGAAAATATTTGCCATGTTTTGTATTGTGGACATGGTTGTTAAGACCAGCGTTTTTCAACCACTGTGCCGCGGCACACTAGGGTAGTTAAGACTGTGCAGGGTGTAGATGTGATCTGTAGTGTAATGGTTTGGCATGAACCCTGCTTGGCTTCTGCTGAGGACATTATGCTGTGTCAGGAAGGTGAGGATTCTTTTGTTCAGAATACTATTGAACAATTTTCCCAGCGTGCTCCTGACACATATCCCTCTGTAGTTGGCTGGATCATACTGGTCTCCACTCTTATGGATGGGTGTTACGAGGCCATGGTTCCATACTTGAGGGTAGTACCCCACACTCAGGACCAGGTTGAAGACTTTACATATTGAGGCATGTACATCTGGAGAACTGTGTTTAATCATCTGTAGAAGGGTTCCATCCATCCCGCTGGTTTTTTTTACTTCGCAGATCTGGAATTTTCTCTGCTACTTCTTGGAGTGTAATGGGTGTATCTAACGGGTTTTGGAAATCCTTGATTTTATCCTCTATTTCATTCAGTCTTCTGATGATGTGGTCTTGTTCCACAGTTAGCTCCTGTTTGGGAATGTCTTTGTACAGGCTCTTGAAGTAGTTGAGACAGATGTTGCCATTTTGGATGTGGAGGTTGTTTTTCTTAGATCCTGAGCCTATTTGATTCCAGGTTTGTCAGAAAGAGTTTTCCTGAAGAGCCTCTTCCAGTTGTTGGAGATTTTTGGAGGTGAAGTTTTGTTTTTTCTTTTTGAGGATTTGTTTGTAACTTGTCTGTAGGACGCCATGAGCGATCCTCAGGTCGGGATTGTCAGGGTCTCTGTTTTTTATTTGAGACTGTTTGTAGGTTGTTTCTTAGTGTCCTGAATTCTATGTCAAACCATTTATTGGGTTGTTTATTGGATGGTTTCATGTAGTTGACTTTTTTTTAATGTTGGATGTCTCTGCGGTGGTGTTTAGTATTTTGGGGAGGTCCTTTGCTGCTCGGTTCCCCACTTGGGGACTTAATACATAGGTGTTGTTTTGTAAGTTGGCTAGCTGCTCTTTGATGTCGGGTCTGTTGATTACCTCTCTGTAGGTTATGCTAGACTGTCTGGTCCAAGGGGGGGAATACTTCACATCTTCCTCCCACGAGCAATTGCTTGCACTCCAAAGCATCTGTTCGGCATCTTCCCAATGAAACACGTTACACTCCCCTTCATCAAACACACCAGGGCCATTGGTCCGCCCACACGCCCGCCCCCTGCCTCTCTATAGGCTGTTTTTTCCACACCCAGTATTGAACCCTTCCCTCTCTTCCCTTTAAAAAGTTTCCCCGCCATCTCTTCCCCCTCCCTGGCTTGAAAAAGAAGTGAGTTACTTCGAAACGCGTAGCCTCGTTTTCCTCGCTCCACACAGACCCAGCCTCCGCCAGCCTCGTGCCTCTTAGTTCTGCCAGCACTGGACACACATTGATTGTTCCAGTTTAGCCTAATACCATCACGCTGGCACCCTAACGACGGCCGCAACATCGCATTATCAACAGCCGCCGGCTTCTCCCCCCCTTCCCCCTCAGCCAGTTTGATGCCCGTGAGTTCCATCTGTTCTGGATACAGAAAATTCTTTGTAGCCAATAGGTGCTTGTGATTCATCCTGTGCCCAGTTCCATGTTTCCAGCAAGATTTGTATGTCGATGTTGTGCAGTCTATGTTTGAAGTCTGGATCATATACTTTGGAGCCAAAGGCTGATCAAATTCAGACCCTGAATGTTCCAGCTACTGATTGTTGGTAATGTCATTTTGTGCTGTTATACCTTGTAATTTTTATTAATTTTTGTTAATTAGCAAGTCCCAGAGTATTGCTGGGCTTGTGCGGAGAGGATAAAGAGCTCCAGTGTATATGACCATCATGAGTCAAAAGCAATTCTGTGACAGCCTGTATGATCTTTATAAGGCCTGGAGGTGACTTCCATTGTCAGGCATTGCTGTGCGTATATGCGGTTCACTTCATTTCAACCAGAAGAAAATATAACAGGAGCTACTTACCTTTCACAGTCTCTGCAATACCCAGGGTCCTCTGTACATCTCTACATATTTTGGATAGGCAGCTCTGGAACTGCTCATCACACTCATTCTTCAGGCTGCCACATGTGTCATAGCAGCGGTCATGCTGATTGCAGCACTTTGTCATAGAGGGTATGCCAACATCAAACTGGGAAGACAGAAGAAGTGTTACCCATTACAACTATGCAACACATTTAGGCTGAACAAAACTTAGGGAAGATAAAAAATACACTTGGAAGGGCTCACAATTTTCTAAACCATGGTTATGTAGGAGTAAGAAGTTAAAGTGACACTAAACTCAGGAGATAAATCTTTAATGGAATTTTAAGTCACATCCCCCCCCCATGCTGCTTTAAGAACTTACCTTAACCCCTTCGTGACTGACGACGTACAGTGTACGTCGCCAGCATCGGGGCTGTTTAAACAGACTACAAAGTCCGCGTTCCAATGCGTTCGGCCTCTAGAAAGCAAACCCACCGGCTCCCTGTGTTCAGGGGCGAGAGGGGGCATAGCGATGCACTGAAGTCAATGGCACCGCAGCCATGTCCCCTGCCCGCACCCGGAACACAGGCACATTAGTGTCTGCTTTCCGGTCCAGTGCGACCGGCAAAAATAGTGCTTGCAGATCGCACTGCGGGCCGGGGGCGAGGCTGCGGTGCCATTGAATTCAATGCACCGCCACAACCCCCTCCCGCCCCTGAACGCAGGGAGCCGGCCTGCGTTCCAGAGGCCAAACACTGGAACGTGGACTTTGTGGTGTGAACTGGCCCTAAATGAAGCCTCTTGGTTTAATTCTACTTTAACTGTTCTACATTTTCACTTAGGGGTGTACTCACTTTTGTTGCCAGCTGTTTAGACATTAATGGCTGTGTGTTGAGTTATTTTGAGGGGACAGCAAATTAGGGCTGCAACTAATCGACATAATCGATTATTGAAAAAGTTGTCAACTTTTTCAATCATCGATTAATCGGCTTCCGATTGGTTGGCCCTGTTCACGGCTCCACACACACTGCGCGCCACACCTCCTCCCCACCTCACGCTCGCCGCTGCCAGATCTGCCCGCATCCACACGCCGCACCTCCTCCCCGCTCATCGCCCGCCCAAATTCACAATCGGCACAGGGACGCGGGGAGAAGTAGTAAGGAGGAGCAGGTGTGGGCGGATGACAGCTGCAGACCCCCGTCACGCCCTCTGCTCCGTCCCCATCTCATTCAAAGCTTCGTCCCCGCTCCGTCACGGCACCACGCCCCTCGCTCCGTCACGCCCTCTGCTCTGTCCCCATCTCATTCAACGCTTAGTCCCCGCTCCGTCCCCGCTTGCCCGGCGCCCGGAACTACATGTCCCGGGCGTCGGGCGATACGAATTCCACACCCTTGCTGTATGTATAATGTATTGCTGGGATTTGTTGTACTCCTATATAGCTGGTGGTATTCTGCATTGCGCTGTATAGAGGACTACAAATCAAGGAATAATACATTGTACAGCGCAATGCGGAATACCCCCAGCTATAGAGTACAACAAATCCCAGCAATAATACATTATACAGTGGTGCAATGCCTAATACCTCTCGCTATAGAGGACTACAACACCTAGCAATACTACATTATACAGCGCAATGCAGAATACCGCCAGCTATAATGTACTATTGCTGGGATTTGTTGTATTCCTCTATAGCCGGTGCCATTCTGCATTCATTGCTGTATA
>NW_017306304.1:954431-1008607 GCF_000935625.1 Nanorana parkeri
ACATTTTTATTTAGTTGCATTTTTAATTAATATTTTTTACTTTTTCTTTTTAACTATTTAAAAAAAAAAACTTTTTATTGTATTGCTATCACACAGGGAATAATAATCCCCTGTGTGATAGCATTTGGAGGTGACAGGTACTCTTAATTGACCCTGTCACCTCCAACACAGGAGTTCTAGCACAGCACTGTTGCTAGAACTCCTGTGACAGGAACGAGCAGCGGCCCGCCGGGGACAGAGGCTGGGGGAGGTGACAGAGCCTGTCACAGCTCCACCGTCCGGCTCAGTCACTGCTCCACCCCCCGTCACGCCCTCTGCTCCGTCCCCATCTCATTCAAAGCTTCGTCCCCGCTCCGTCACGGCACCACGCCCCTCGCTCCGTCACGCCCTCTGCTCTGTCCCCATCTCATTCAACGCTTAGTCCCCGCTCCGTCCCCGCTTGCCCGGCGCCCGGAACTACATGTCCCGGGCGTCGGGCGATACGAATTCCACACCCTTGCTGTATGTATAATGTATTGCTGGGATTTGTTGTACTCCTATATAGCTGGTGGTATTCTGCATTGCGCTGTATAGAGGACTACAAATCAAGGAATAATACATTGTACAGCGCAATGCGGAATACCCCCAGCTATAGAGTACAACAAATCCCAGCAATAATACATTATACAGTGGTGCAATGCAGAATACCCCTCGCTATAGAGGACTACAACACCTAGCAATACTACATTATACTGCGCAATGTAGAATACCGCCAGCTATAATGTACTATTGCTGGGATTTGTTGTATTCCTCTATAGCCGGTGCCATTCTGCATTCATTGCTGTATAGATTTTACAGTTTTCATTTCACTATATTGCACACCACACTTTTTTTTTCCTTTTTTTACTTCCACCGCTCCAAGCTTGCTCCTGTGATGGACTGCAATCTCAATATAAACTAGTAGTCCCATCACTGAAGCCATTTTTTAAAATGTATTTTATTTATTTTAATGTATTGCATTTTATTTTTTAATGTTTTATCCGATTAACCGATTAATCGAACTTAATAATCGGCTAACTAATCGATTTTGAAAATAATCGTTAGCTGCAGCTCTACAGCAAATGTACACTGATATACAAGCTGTACCCTCACTACTCTACATTGTAGCAAAGTGTCATTTCTTCTGTGTCGTCACATGAAATTATATAATAAAATATTTACAAACATGTGAGGGGTGTACTCACTTCTGTGGGGCACTGTATGTTATTTAGGTTACATTTTTATGGTGTTTTTGGTGGGATTAAGATGTCATTGGGAGGTCAGAGGGGGTGTTCTGCGCTAGGTGCTACCACTGGATTTATATCTGCTCACTACCTGTTAACTTTGTCAGTGTGTCTCCTTGAGGACGGGACCCTGTGTGGCCCAAAACGTTGGCTATGACCTAGTAACACATTTACTATAAATTAGACTACGTTTGCATCTTGAGTACTTGAGTGTTGGTGACTTATCTTTTATCACCATCCAAAAATAGGTTTTCAGCATGAACAAAATCACCTGCTGCATCCAAAGCACCAAAGAAACAATGCGATACAACAACTGTATGGTTACATAGTATTTGAGGTTGAATAAAGACATTAGTCCATCAAGTCCAACCTATTGGGATCTCGTTCTAGGAGTACCTGTACCCCTGTATATTACGGTCCCTTAAAAAATCATCCAAAAGGTGAGCATTTCCCCAATTTGTTTTCCAGCAGCATATGTATCTCCTTTATAGAAGGCTGGAGGGGGCCTATTTAGATATAAAGTACACTTGTAATGAGGGGCTGCCATTGCTGACCTTCTTTTGAAAATGCCATTTGTCTGGCTATGTCTGACTTAATTCCTACTAAGTCACTAACCTCAACCAAGCATGCAGCAAATGAGGGATAGATACTCTTGTTAAAAAGGTGAGAGACTAAAAGCTCCGAAAGAAAAGCCTCAGGATGACAACCAAGTAACTAGCTTTTTCATAAGGAGCTGTCAAGGATGACTACCTCCATAATTCTCTTATGACAGGTTTTCTTTAGGGAAATTATTCTTCAATCTGCTCCACATAAGAGCATTGGGAGACATAAAATGGCTGCAAACCCTCTTAGTAAATGATGAAATAATAATAATAATAATTAAAAAAAAAAGAGTTTTATTTACATGAAATCCAAACACAGGCGATCCACACCCATTAGGCGGTGAAGGTTTATAGCCGTAGCGTGGAGTTGGCTTGGAACCTATGAATGAAAAGAAATCTATGTTAGTGGTACATATGCATAGAATGCACCTTAATACCTCCATATTTTCTGTGCATCTTCTACCAACATAAAAGCACACTAATCTTATTATGCCCTAATAATCATTGTGCATTTCAAAGAAAAAAAAATCTAAAGCTCATTCCCTTTATTTCTCTGTCAGTATGACAGAACATAAAGAACATTAAGGCCTCTTTTAAACGTGCTTTCCAGTCAAGTCCGTCTGTCAGTTTTTCAGGTATACCTGATTGGAAGTCTGGTGTTAGTGGATGGACGTCCATTTATATCCGGTAACCCCTGACTCTGGCCAGGTCCGGAAAAACAAACAGATCAGAGATCTGTTTCGCCAAACGTGATTGTGCCGATTCGGGAGTAACCGCATGTAACCGGACACCCATCCGTTTAGATCTGGCTGCCCATACACTAACATCCGTTCCGATCAGGAGGCGATCTGTGCTGGCATCCCTTGATCAGCTGATCCAAAGAGCTGGTTGGAAAATCTCTCAGATGCCAGCTCTGTTGGGGTATTCTGACAGCGGCCGGCTGAAAGTTGATTGTCAGCATCTGCTATGACTGCTGCAGGTTAGAGGAAATCAGCAGCACTGTCACTAATTGATGGGTCTATTCTGGAGGTAGTATAGAGTTGTTGAGATAAGCCAAAAGGATGCCAATATTTGGCACATGCGCAATAGAACCAGGCAGGTAATAAGACAGTGTCACCACTACGCATGCACAGTAGCATCAACATTTAAATGTAAACCAGTGCCATCCACAACCACCATACCCAGAGGGAAGCATATCAACAGTGTTCCCTGCAGCAGGTAAGTCTGCCTTGCCAGACTGGGGCAGAACAACAGCCAGCGTTAAAATAAAGAAGTGCTTTTATTTCACAATTAGATCACTGACCAAAACGGGACTAAGAGCTATATGCACTTGGTCACCTGGCAGATGAAATAAAATTATTTATTCTTGTGAGACCTCTTTTAAATTTGTTCTGCATACTACAGCAAACAAGACTTTTCCAACAAGACAAAGCCTGCATTAGTCAGCAGAACTTACAGATGATGTGCAGACTGTACAGATAAAAACACACATAGCATCACGGAGATGCAATATGGGGCCATGGCATTATCTTTAGAACTACCCTGCATAAGTCACTAAACTCTGGATCTACTGGGTTGAAGCTAGCGCTCTGAACTCAAATAAACTGCAACTATACTGAAAAGAGCTGCTCATATGACCTCAACCCCCTCAACAATGAGAATGTCATTACAGTGCAATAAAGATGTATAGAATTGCACAATTTAGCATTTTACATATTAGAAAGCCAAATCTCATTTCTAAAGACATAGGATAACGTGTAACCATTTCAAAAACAAGTTACACAATATGCAATGAGGAGGTGTGGAATTAGAATGACAAAACTATCTTGTGGACAATATCTTCACCGGATAGAATTAATGAAATTAGCTGCTCGTGTAAATAAGCAGAGAGAGAAGGAGAAAGATTGCAGACAGCTTGTGTGGGAAGGGAGTGAGTGCTAGGAATGTACACAAGGAAAAATGATGGTGATGAGAAGAGGGTGGTGTGCACTGCTTATGTACTCAAGCAGGGGAGAACTGCTGACAACTTTGTTGGGGACATTAATAAGATGAACCTGTAAGTTTTCCCAGCATAGCTTCATGTTATGTTGTCTGCACTACAATGCCAACATTCGTTTTTGTTATACACAAAGCAGAATAGGAGATTATTGTAAACAGATTGCATATTAGGAGCAATAAAAACAAAACCTCAAAGTCCAACGTACAATCACTTTATTACTACAATAGGTTTCCATTTAAAGTGAAACTAAGAGAAAACAGAATCTTGTGCTTTCTTCTGGCTTTTACAGAGCTTCATTTATTTCATCCATGTATTCATCGACCAAAGAAAAGATTTGGTATTGGTACGGCAGAGAATAGTGATAATTGGCAGTTACCAAGCACAGCACCATTGCTGTCATACAGGGAGAGTCCATAGCCCTGTGTAAGCTTTGTAAATCTTACCTGAGAAAGCTGTGAGTAGCCTAAAGTGTATTTTCACTTTTGCAGCCAAATTGGCATAACACCCACTTTATATTGGCTACATGTTCCTATTCACGTAGCATAGTAATGAAAGAATTACAGCTTACATTTTTGGACTGAAAAATCTTGCCTAATTCCCTCTGTTTGAGGGGGATGGAGGAATCTTATTTGCCATAAATAACCCTGTAAGTACTATGCTGGCAGATTTCATTACTTCACTTTCATTGTCACATGTAAACTAGATGAGCGGGAATGTCTGTCCTAACAAAGGGTTAAAGATTTCAAGACATTGTATGTTACTGCACTTTAAAAAAAAATGTCCCTCAGTCTGCACACTGCCATCTATTCTATCTTCTAGAAGCTGCTTATAGTGATCTATATAGAGTCCTACTCCAAGCAAAAAGCTAAAAGGGTATGAACATTCAATTATTTTAAGTATGCTGTGTGAATGGGAACACAAACATATACAATGATCAGCCATAAAATTATGACCACCTGGCGAATATTGAGTAGGTCCTCCTTTTGCCACCAAAACAGCCCTGACTTGTCGAAGAATGGACTCCACTAGACCTCTGAAGGTATTCTGTGGCACCAAGCCATTTGAGCTACAGTAGCTCTTCTATTGGATCGGACTACTCGGGCCAGTCTTCGCTCTCCACGTACATCAATGAGCCTTGGCCGCCCATGACCCTGTTGCTGGTTCACCGATTTTCCTTCCTTAGACCACTTTTGATAGGTCCTAACCACTGCAGACCAGGAACAACCCACAAGAGTTGCAGTTTTGGAGTTGCTCTGACCCAGTTGTCTACCCAATGTTCACTTGCTGCCTAATATATCCCACCCACTTCCAGTTACCATTGTAACAAGATAATCAATGGTATTCACTTCACCTGTCAGCGGTGTAAGTGGCGGTTTTCTCAAAAGTGCAAATACACTTCTGCCCAGCCATAAAATGGGCAAATGCCTTTCAAACGGCATTCCCACCACTAGATGGAGTCAAGGAGCATTGGAAATTCCTTGGAAGTTCTCCTTGGCTCCACCTACTGACAGTAATGTCATGTGAACAGAATTCGACTAGCGAATGGATGGGCAGCACATATATAAATAGATCCCTTTCAGTCATAGCATACACAGGGCTATCCCCTGTTATCACGCCTCTCCTGGAGGCTTCTCCTGCTCCCAGCAACTAAATGAAGTGGTGGTGGAGTAATAACCTGTACAATGGTATCAAATCTGTTACACGTCGCATAAGAATATTGTTACTCCAACCTGAATGTAAACAGACACATGGCGTTCTTTACTGCTTATCTGCAGTATAACACTTTTTCTTTATCTAAAACACTACGTATGTCCTATTGAGAAATATTTCACTTTGTCGATGACAAACATCAGCAAATCCTCTGTTTGTTGTCTAGGTTTAGAGCAATCAGCTTACTGCTTTTTTCCCCCAAAGGGGAAATAGAAAATGTTGTATAAAATAGACTATACTACTACCACCGCACAAATTCCAAATCTAGGTATAATCAAAAAACAGAAGTCAGGTATACAGGTAGGACCCATGCACATCAATGTACAGCAAACTGCATAATCAGATAGGCTCAGAGTACATATTTCTGCTCTCCTCCCAAGAAGTGGAGTCACTGCCAGACACCTCTGGCGTCAGCTTATCTTGGAAGAAACACATAGAACTACTATCTCCCTGACCTTTATTAGTCAAGGAGGTCTTCCACCACCCACACACACAGCCAACCGACCGACCACTATGGGTAGTTGCCTGAAAACAAAACTGTAATATATATATATATACATACATACACACACCAGTTCTTAGATGTGGAGGATGATTATTTTTTTACGATATCACAAAACCATTCGATTGTATTTAACAAACCAAACATAAGAATATAAACTTCACTAGGGGCAAATTTACACCGGATCCATTGTGTTGCGATACGTTTTTCAACAGATGCTAACGGAAGGGCACTGAAAAATGAATAGGTGTGAATGGGGCTAGTTCACACCGCTCCCTTGCATTGCATTACGCTGTGCTAAAAAAAAAGGAGAACATGCACTACTTTTTTTTTCAGCGTAATGTCATGCAACGGATCTGGTGAACTAGCCCCATTCATAGCCATTCATTTTTTATTGCCTTCCGTTAGCATCCATTGAAAAAGGGATCACAACGCAACGGATCGAAAGTAAATTGGAAGGTTCAATTGCAAGTCAACAGACCCTCCATTGACATGTGATTTTGGTGTGAATGCACCCTTAGAGTTTACATACCCTTTCCCCATTTACACTAGATCCGCTGAGATCCATTTTTCAACTGGTGTCAACGAATGCCAACGGATGGTAACACATAAAATGAAGGGGTGTGAATAAGACCAGTTCACACCACTCCTTTCTGCTGCATTACAATGCGCTGGAAAAAAGTAGTGTAGCACAACGCCACCTGGCTTCTTGATTGCCTGGGAAGCCGGTGTTCTATCGAAAGAACGCCGGCTTTACTTCCCTCGCAACACTGTGAGGCAGCCTGGCTTCCTGACCAATAAGGGAGCCGGGGCGGCGGGTCATGACGTGCCGCCTGGCTTCCTGATTGGCCAGGAAGCCAAACTGCTTAGCAACCAGTGAAGCCAGCTTTGTAGCCAATCAGGAAGCCAGGAGGCAGGTCATGACGTGCCACCTGGGCTTCCTAATTGTCTAGAAAGCCGGCTTTACTGATTGTTAGGCAGCCTGGCTTGCTGACCGTCATAACCCACGGCCCGGCTTCCTGATTGGCCAGGAAGCCGGCTCCTAGCGTCCTTCATTGTAAGGATTTGTGTTGCCCCTTGCTGCCTAGCATCCTTTGTTGCTAGTACACAGTTGGCACCATCCTTCGTTGCTAGGATCCAGGCAGCAAGAGTAGCCTAGCAACCAATGGAGCACCTTTGCGCTATACACGTGTAAATGTTGCACAAATGTTACATGTGTACAGTGCTCTTTTTACACAGGATCTTGATTCCAGCAATATCCTGCATACTAGTTGCTAGACATGTGCGATTCGTTTTGTTCAGAATCGAAATTCCGGAAATTCGGAGATTCGTATGTATCCGAATTCCCAATTACAGATATAACGAATGCAAACGAATCCGAATTTCCGATTCGTTTTTTTTTTTTGGACGAACTTTCGTTGCAGCAACAGTGACATTTGAGAACAAAAAACTTTTTTTTCCTCTTAAATGTCACTTTGCTGCAACGAACGAACGAAACTTCGTACGGATTACCGCTAACTAATTTAGTCCGAATCCGAATTCCGAAACAATTTGACTTTCAGACCCGAATTCCAAAAAACGAAATAAAGCAAAATCTGAATCAAAACGAAACAAATGTTTTGCTTGTGCACATGTCTGCTAGTTGCCTATTTTCATACAGTTGTGCACACTAGCCCTGATAGTGGTGCTAATGTGCTTGATAAATGTTCCCCAAATGACATTGGCAGATCTCTAGAGTCCAGCACTGGTACAGAGTAGAATTTATCACCAGACAATAACAGAGATATCCAGCCATATGGGAAAGGAATCATTGGTAGCTGTGAACAGATGTCATTACCATCTCTGCATTTAAAGCGGCACAGTCCGTCCTCGCCCCCTAGCAGGTCCAGAGCTGCGTTCAGGTACATGTCAATCTTATGCACCCCGTTCCTGATTCTCTTCAGGGTCATCCTCCAGTCAGGAGTCTCCGGTTGTTGATTGCCGGCAGCTAACGAGTTAAAGATGAGCAGGACAAGCAGCGGAAGGCGAATCATCACAGGAGCAGTCCAGGCAGAAAGCATGTGAGGTGACCAGCGATGACACTGCGTACTCAGCTCCCAGATCCGGCTGTCAGCCTGGCTAGAAACCAGGTGATTACCTGTAGGTAGTTCTTACTCAAATATAGCTATCGGTAACAAGACGGCCAAGCTGGCTGTGAGGAGGAGTAGGACAGTAACTGTAGATTACTCACTTTCTCATTCAGAGGTATCATAGCCAGATTACTGTTTGTGTTCCCTTCTGTTCTGTGAAAACTTGTAGAGGACAAGTTGTCCTCTGTACTTGTCTCCAGCAGCCATCTCGGGGAAGCCTCGTGTCCTTATAGGGCAGAAGTACTATTGAGATTTGATCAATCATTTTCTGTCGGCTGCTATATATAAACAGAGTTCAGTCTACATTTTGGTTGTATATGTATGAGAACCAGAGAGGAACAATCCCTAGCTTGTGAGGAGATGTTAGGCTTTACACAGGGAAAGTGCTCCCTGAAAACCTCTAGAGGACAAGTTGCTCTAAATACTTGTCTCTGGCAGCCATCTTCGTGAAGCCTTGTTCCCTGATATGGCACAATTTCTCTCGGGAATTTTTCAATAATTTTCTGCTGGTTCCTATATATAAAGCTACATTTTAGTGGTGTATGTGTGAGAACCAGAGGGGCACAGATGCCTAGCCTGTTAAGGGAAGTTAGGTTTTACACAGGGAGCGTGTTCCAGTATGCTGGGTCAGAACAGGAGTCCTACCTAAGAGGTCCAAATCATGTGTAAACCTAAAGATTATCTGCAGATTTTCTATGGTCAGATGGAAAAAGTGCAACAGATTTCTCCATCTACGCTAAACTGTGTGGATGGAGAAATCTCCCACTGGGCCAAGCTTCAGTATCTTGCTATTCGGCCCCACTGACTTCAAATACCTGAACAATGCCTGCATCCAATCAGATTGTTTAGGTATTGTGAGAGGCAGCTGGGCCGAATAGCAAGGTACTGAAGCTTGGCCCAGTGAGGGATTCCTCCATCCACACAGTTTAGTGTAGATGGAGGAATCTGTTGCGCTTTTTCCATAGAAAATCTGCATATAATCTATAGGTGTATCGCCATTTTAAGATTCTCCTCTTCGATGGGGACAGAACCAGCACCTTCTTATGTCTGTGAGAGAAGACCATCAATGTCAGTGTATCATTGCTACTGCATTTGTGTAAACTGCTAAATATTACCAGCCCCTGGCAAGTACTCCTTGTGTGCCTAGGACAATGTATCTGTGCATGGAGAGGGTATTACCTTAAGTGCCAGTCAATTATACTGCAATTTGTAACTTTTTTATGGATGTACAGTTAAGTTGTGCCTTTTATGCCTGTAAGCCTGTAAATGCCTATCCGGCAATTAAAGTTTTTTGTTTGCAATACTAAGCAGTAATGATTCCCTCTGTAACACAGCCATGCTTTAGCCATGCCCACATACCTAGCACCCTTCCAGACAAAGACCAGCATCGTTTCCCATCATCACTGCCCAATGGGCTTTCTGATATTTTATGTGGGCATGGAAGCACAGCCCGAACAATACCTGAGAGCCCTGGCTGGGGTGTTACCCTTCTCCTGTACAGTAGAGATAGAGCGTCCTAAGGGGAGGACATGTCCAGCACCGGGGGGAGTACAAGTCTAGAGCCAATGGGAGGACACACGCAGGGATGAGGAAAGAACACCCAAGGACTGAGGGGATGATATGCCCAGGAATAAAGGAAGAATACCTAGGACCGACGGAACGGCACACCCAGGGATGAGCGAAGAACACCCAGGATCGAGCATAGGACCGGCCCAAGGATGAGGGGAAAACACCCAGGACCAAAGGGAGGACACGCCCAGGGATGAGGGAAGAACACCCAGGATCGAGGGTAGAACATGCCCAGGAATGAGGGAAGAACACCCAGGATCGAGGGTAGGACATGCCCGGGGAGGAGGAAAGAACACCCAGGACCAAGGGGAGGACACACCCAGGGATGAGGGAAGAGCACCCAGGATCGAGGGTAGGACCTGCCCGGAGATGACTGAAGAGCACCCAGGATCGAGGGTAGGACCCACCCAGGATCGAGGGTAGGACCCGCCCAGGGATAAAAGGAAGGGCACCCAGGACAGAGAGTAGGATACGCCCAGAAATGAGGGGAAATAAACGAGAACAGAGGGTAGGATACACCCAGGAATGAGGGAAGAACAACCAGGACTGAGGGCACTCTAGGTGCCAGCATTGTGGGGCATTTGTTTGTGCTCTGTAGGGTGGAAAGTGAAAGCGAAGTACTCTCCATTTTATACGTATTGAAACACAAGCTGAATTTGTAGGTAAACATATTACAGACTGGATGCTTTTTGCCTAAGACTGCTCGTGGACCCAAGAACCAACGGAAATCCTTCCCTCCTGGTACTCCTTCTTTGCTCGGTTGTTTCCTAATGTTTTTACTTCACAGACGGGTCTTTAATCCTGAGTGGGGATTTCTATTTTGCAATGGACCCTTTGCTGGATGTTTACCAGGGGGGCATCTCACCTGTCTTACTCATATCTAAAAACTCTTAAGCTGGATTTGAATGTTCTTCGCCTTGTAGATGCTTGACGGTTCTTACATCTTGGGGACAGGGATTACACTTACTTTTCCCAGATCCATCAGACCTATTCCCATCTGGACCTCTTTTTCGTCCAACTTAAAGACTTACCTCTAGTGCGGATGGCCTCGATTGATAATATCCTCCTGTCTGATCATGCCCCTATTGATTTAATGCTAGACCTACTTCCACCTCACTTTGCCAAGCCTTGGTGGAGGCTTAATGAATCCCACCTCCAGGCGATTTGGGCGGACGTTGAGAGAAAGGGCGATCCAGTCTTATTTTACCACTAATGACTCTTCAGTCACTAGTCCCCTTTCGGTCTGGGAGGCTCACAAATGTGTGCTTCGAGGAATCCTTATTAGACATGGCGTGTATCACAAAAGGTAGAGGTCAGATCGGATTGCTTATTTGTTAGAGCATATTCACCAACTGGAGACCAAGCATAAAAGGACATGGATTCACAGATTGCCCTGCGACAGGCCCGTGAGGCTTTAAATTCCTTGTTGTACCAGCACTCGAAACAACGCCTGGACACCTGTAGGTGTACGTTCTATGAATTTTCGAACAAGCCAGGGTGGATGCTGGCCAGGGCGCTTCGGAGCGCGCAATCAAAGTCTTTTATCTCCCACATTATTTCTCATCTGGGGTGAAATTATCTTTGTCCAGGGACCGAGGGACATTGCAGCAGAGTTCACACACTTTTATAGTCGCCTGTACAATTTACATTCTAACCACCCTGAATCTGTGGAGGCGGATCAGACACACTGCATTGAGGATTATCGTAAACGTTCGGGGATGCCTTCTCTTGAGCCAGTTGTTGAAGAGCTTCTGAAATCACCCCTTACTTCCGAAGAATTGGCCCTGGCAATCAAAACAAATAAAGACTGGGAAGGCGCCTGGCCCAGATGGGTTCACCCTGTTATACTATCGCCAATTTGAATCCCTTCTTTCTCCGCATTTCCTAGAGGCTTACAATGCCATTGTTGCTGGGGTCCCTCTGCCTCTTGACTCTTTGAGGGCAAATATTACTGTGCTCCCCAAAGCTGATAAGGATCCCTCTCAGTGGGGCAGCTACCGTCCGATTGCCCTTCATAATGTGAACCTTAAGTTGTTCTCTAAAATATTTGCCAACCGCACCTTGCCTTATATTGGTATTCTTGTCCATTTTTATCAGGTTGGATTTGTTCCGTTCCGCAAAGCCCACAACCATAGCATCTGGGTTCTGAATGTGATTCATTTCATTAGTAAATATGCTTGCCCATCGATCCTTTTATCTGTCAATGTGGAAAAAGCTTTCGACAGGGTGGACTAGAAGTTAATCCAGTCCACCCTTCATATTGTTGGACTGGGGCTAATATGTGCACCTGGATTTCATCTTGATATTCTTTCCCCACTGCTGCGGTTAATATTAATGAAACATTTTCGGATTACTCTGACATTTCAAATGAAACCTGGCAAGGATGCCCCTTGTCGCCACTTATTTTTGTTTTGTTGTTGGAGCTTTTTTGTGCATCATTAGAATGGATGACTCCATAGTTGGAGTGTCTCTACCCTCGGATCCACACAAGTTGGCGGCGTATGCAAATAACTTGCTCTTCTATCTCTTCTGCCCCCACTCCTCTATTCCGGCGTTGCTACGTGATTTTGCAGTTTATGGTAGTCTATCTAACTTTTTGATGAACCCTTCCAAGTCAGAGGCACTTAATATTTATTTGCCCTCTTCGGTGCTAGTTCAGCTTCAGGAATCTTACCACTTTAGATTGGCGTCTCGTTACATTAAGTATTTGGGCATGCATATTACCGTGGATCTGTCGCAGCTGTATGCAGAGAATTTTGCTCCCTTACTGTCTAAGATCAGTCAGATATTTGTGGCTAGCTACAAATAAAAGGAACTTCACCTGGCTAGCTAACAATAAAATGAATTTAACCTGGCTAGCTTAAAACAAAAGGAACTTCACATGTTATCTAAAAGTGAAAGGAACTTCACCTGGTAGCTTAAAATTAAAGGAACTTGGATATCTAATTATAACAGGAACTTTACCTGGCTAGCTAAAATGAAAGGAGCGTCACCTGGCTAGCTAAAAATGAATTTCACCTGGCTGGCTAAAAATAAAAGTAACTTTACTTGGCAACCTTATAATAAAAGGAACTTCACCTGGCTAGCTAAAATGAAAGGAACTTCACCTGGCTAGCTAAAAAAAATCAGCAGCTAAAAGTGCTGTTAGTTGGACAGCATGGTGACTGTTGCATGTATCCCAGAAGGCTGCGAGAACGTAAGCACTTGCCTAGGTAAGGGATAAGGAAGTGGGAGTGAGCACCATCCGGTCAACGTACTTGTGCCCCCCCAAAAAAAAAGAGTTACAGTGAGGGGGGAGAATTGGAATGATGATTTTTTTTGTGTGAAGGTCCAAGAATTACAAAATATAAACAAATCAAGTATTAAATGCTCTATAAGTGAAGGTGTAGAGGGATACGCTGTTATATTACCTTTACTCCTTGCCTCAGCAAGCTTTGGACACTCACCTTTTCTCTCCAATGCTTAGCATTGTGGGCAGGTTCTTGAAGTCCACACGTCGGTACAATGCAGAGTTTTTGGTCCTTTGCCGCCCTAGCAACTCTGGAAAAGCTTGGAAAATAGCGGAGCGGATAGCGACTTTTAATAGTTACCTTTTTAAGCACCCGGTAGTAGATGCAGGGCAGAAGTGAGAAATCATGCTTTTCTATGAAGAATATGCCTGCACCAGCAGGAGAGGTAGAGGGATGGGTAAATCATATGTTCAGGTTCTCTTCACTATATTGTTTGAGGATGGCCAGCTCAGGCTCAGATCTGGACAAATGGAATGTCGGCATTGGGGAATAATAGAGGAGGAACAATGTCAAAGTTTAGTATGTGTGGGTTTAAGCCTACACATCTAATCCCTCAATAGCCTGATGTGTCTTTCAGTCAGGCCATCAGCTGTGAATGATATGGGATGTAGCGCACCCAGTACACTCCTAAATGTTTAGCCCATTGTACTATTGATACAGTGAAGTGCAAGCTGTTATCAATTTGGAGTTGTGTGGGACCACCATAATCAATGATGAGCTTCTGGAGCAATCTGCACGTTTGTTATGCTGAACAAGCAAACATCCTAAATAGCTATCTTTTGCAGTGCAACCATAACTCAGTCCATTGTCTTTTTGGTACAGAGGGAATGATTAAGTCAATCTGCCAAATCTCTGCAGGCCTCTCGTCGTCTTTATTGTCCTGGTGGAGTACTTTTGCTATAACCATTGTCACACTTCTACAAACACTGCATACTTTCCTTTTACAGTCTTTATCATGTCCACGGTTATGGCCTCTCTGCTGCGACCATTCATATGATACTTTCTGCCTCACATGTCCCTATTGCTTGTGGGCCCAGTTGACCAAGTTCATCAAGACAGGAACATTTGGCAAAACTACTACCACTTTGCGATCTCCCATGCGTATATGTTAGAGTTACGTAATCCCAGCCAACATAAATGCCAAACCTGGAACACTGGGTGAAGATATTGGCATCAATGAGGGAGCTTGTGAATGTCACATTCCTGGTGGGGAAGTGAGTATAGCAGACTATAGTCCAACTAGCTAGTGCTCTGTGTCAGGAACGAACACCGCTCTCGTTGCCGGGCGACGGGCAGGCGTTCCTCAGCGCTCCACTCCTCCCCTCGCTCATCAGCTGAGCCAGCATGATGACGCGGCGAGCTCGGCCCAGCGGCGTCCCGTTGCTAGGAGACGCTCGGGTCTCGTCTCCGGCTCCGCCCCCAACCACCGCTCTCTGCCTACAAAAACGTAGGCTGACCACTTGCTCGGCGTTCTAGCAAAGTAGTACGTCGAGCAAGCTACTTAGGAACTGCACAGAAGCATTGGGACAGGAGAGCCTGCTACAGCCTCTTTAAATCCCTGGCTCTATCATCCTTGGACTCCTGGCAGCGTGGATTCAGCATCATATCCTGGGACTGCATCCCCCACCAAACAGGAAGTAGCCATTAACACATGTTACAATCAATTGGAGTGTGGAAGGCTGATACCTAGCTGGGACTGTTATAGCCATTATATTACTTGGAGCTACCTACGCACATCATCCCTAGTGAAGTTAACTAGGGCAAGTGAACTACAAATCCTAACAGGCCCCAATGCTGTTTAATTGTGGTTCTGTGAGAATTAGCTGCCACTACTAAAATACTATTAAAAACAAATGGTGTATGATGTGTAAAGGGTTCCGACTTCACTCACTGCACTAAAGTGTAACTGTGAACCCTTCACCTGAACCATTGCCACTTACCTCCGCAGCTGCGATCCTATATATCTCGCTGTGCTTGCACGAATCATTGCACTCTGGCCCTTTCATGATAATGGTCTCAAGCCAGAAAGCGATGTCACCCAAAGGACACCCAAAAGCATATACAACATACTATTTGCCCAAATGTTTGTGGACACTTGGCCATCAATATTATATGAACTTATCCCCCCTGACACCAATTGGTGGATACCTTTTGGTTCCTGCTGGGTGAGCACCTATCATATTTTTGTTCTTGGACTTGGGATGGCGATGTCCATCTATTTAAATTTATGTCTGGGAATTCCCTATCCCTGCTCGACCTTCTGAGGGAAAAATGGGGTACCTTCCCATTTGATTTCTGGCGATATTTGCAATTTAGCCATTTGTTTCGACAACATGCTTCCTTAATTAAGCCCTCCAAACCATTGACTCCTTATGAACATTTGTGCGATTTCTGAGTCTCTCCCTCATGTACAATTTACTACTCCAGATCGGCTCAAAGGGCTCTTAATATTTTCTTAGGGAATGGGAACGTGATATGGGAATGACTCTTACTGATGTCCAAAAAGATCAAATCATATAGCTTGCCCATACCTCCTCCGTTGATTCCAGATCCCAGGAAACCAACTACAAGGTGCTCACTCAGTGGTACCGTGTACCACACTCATAAGTAAAACTTGCCAAAATGCTTCATCTCTCGTTTGGAGAAACTGTGGGCTACCTGGCACGGACTTGCATGTCTGGTGGGGCTGTCCAAAGCTTAAGCCATTTTGGCAAGACATACGAGGGCAAATTCAGCTTATCCTTGACATGAATCTATCGTTTACTCCCTCTGCCCTTTTGCTCCACTCTGTGCCTTTTTTCCACAGCTAAATATAAAGCCACATCTCTACCTCCTCTCCTTAATGCAGCAAAACGGTTGATCTCTGGATAATAGCAAAACAAATGATTATCCGCGCTATTGTGCTCTGCCCCAATCTCCTCAAACACCCTATTGACAGCTGCAGAGATAGAGAGAAGCTATATAAACTTCTCCCACAATATATTAAACAAAAGACACTGCGCTATCTTTAATATTATAAAACTCTAAGTGCATATACTTAGTGACAATTATACAACATGTTCACTCCAACTTATATATAGTCCATATCAAAATATTCCCAAAGTTGATGTGATTAAAAATAAATGTGATGAAATCCTTGTGTTCACTTTCTTTACATCAGTGAGTCAAATAATCATTGTATATAAAGTTCCACAATCACTTGTGACTTCTGTGCTTCAATTCCTCGTCAATTAATCACCAGTGATCCACCTCCAAGTGCACAAACACTAGCACACTCACCAGATAATTCTGACCACCCAGTGGTCTTCAAACGCTCTGCAAAATTCTCTGGTGTCCGTTGTCTCCCTCACCACTCTGGATAATGCAGAAGCTCCACGGTCCCTTCCAGGTCAGAGTGGATCCGACAGGTTAATGATATCATGGATTCTGAGCATTGGATAGCAACTTGTAAAGATAAATATGAGAAGTTTTATAGTATTTGGGCTACTTGGAAGGGGTTGGCTTCTTAGAACAGTGTGTAAAATAATGGCATATAGTCTGATATTATGAATTGTATGTGATGTCACAAAGCTTTAAGGAGTTGGACTAATAATGTTTCTTTGCAGCAAGGTTACAGTAAATGTTGTAATCTTCAGTCCAGTTGATCGGTAAGCCTCCGTTCACACATAAGCAATAGCGTGTTCGTTGCATGGTTTTAAATGCGTCAACGCACATTTGTTGCACAATTTGAGATGTTTTCAAAAGCATTTTTACCTTGTACAGAGGATAAGGGTTGAAAACACTTGTGCCGCATGTTTACAGGTGTTTCCATTGAAGTCTATGGGGCCCAAAGAGCAGAAATATGCAGAAAAGTAGCTCATGTACTTTTTCCAGGGACCGGCAATTTGCTACAGGCGACAGAACGCTCAGCTGTGAACAGGGATCATAGAAAACAATGGGATTGCATGTGTTGAGAGTTTTGTAGCTCTGGGGTTTGAGCTACAAAACGCCAAGGTGTGAACGTGGACTAAAAGCCTATTCTGTCACTATCCTAGCTTGTGTTGCTCTGTATTAGATATCTAGGCTACTTTGAGGCATTTCATTGTGTACCTCCTGTAGTCATTCATTTATGTTTCTTTCAAATGCAGCTCAGTGATGAAGTGTAATGAATTACAAAGGATTGTACTATTGTTCCAATGCAGAAATCAGGGCTGAAACTCTTATGCATACCTCCATACACTGTGAGGACAACCAATATGTACACAGTACAAGAAACTAGCAAAATGGCTGCCTTGTAACCATAGCACCTTTTTTATACTGTTAGACAAACATTCAAAAATACTGAGGAAATAGGACAGATTTATTGTGCAACAGGAAAAGTTACAAATCATGAAGTAATCGTTAAAAAGGCATAATATATTTTCCAAATGTTGATATTCTGTGAATAAGCAATCTCCACATTGTAAAGTTTGGACATTTCAAACATTATATTTAGATATGAGAGCTCTTCCAACATGTCGGGATATCCATTCGAAATAGCTTGCAACTTTTGTGTACACTCCAGGGAAACCAGCCACTCCACAGTTCTCACCCCAGCTCACAACTCCCCAAACGTAGGCCGCATTATGAGCATCAAAGCAAACTAGGGGCCCTCCTGAGTCACCTTTGCAGGCATCTATGGATCCATCATATGTCCCTGAAACAAAAAGGAAGAATGACCATGGAGGACAATAAAAAAACAAAGAACTACCGGCCTGGACATAATAGGGCATAGGAATACCGAAGGACTGCCTGTTAAACAAATATGTACAGTCTATTCTATTTTAAATACAAAACTTGCAAAATACGTATATATGAGAACACATTTAAATAGCCATATGAATTTATTTATTGGTTACTCCCAATGTGTCTAAAGAGTCAGGAGCGAGATAAGCATTGATTAAAAGAAAAAAGTTAAAAACAGCATGCATTTGCTAATTGGGGGGAATTAAATGGCTTTGTGTGAATGTCAGGAGATGCATCTAAAGTTGCCGAGCTTGTGGTTCATAGGACACCGTTTCCATAGATCTCTGAGACATGATGGAATTATTCATGGCAAAAAAGATGGGGTAGTTTGCTCCACTTCAGCCTTTATAAATGCCCACCACCAGTCACAATCCAACAATGGTGACTGATTTCTTCCCCATGGCCATGACTGATCATGGTTGCTATCAGGGATGTAGTTAGGATGAAGCCCAATAACGGGGATATTCATACGGCCACTAGTCAGGACTGATAAGTATAAACAGACAGGACTCCTGCTAAGGGAATACTGGATGCGCAGTCCAAAAGGGAAATACAGAAGCGTGGTCAGACAGTTCCAAAAGTCAGGGCTGGCAGCTTAGGTTCATAAACGGTTAACAGGCTAAAGTCAGGGCAAGGACAATAACACAGTATTCACACAGTAGCTCTACAACAAATGAGCTCTCTGAGCAGCAGTGCCTCAGGTAATTAGCACCTCCCAGAGGAGGTGTAGTGTTGGGTTTAAAAATGCAAACTTGCTCTGTAACTGTTTGCCATTTTAAATTAGGTGCTGATACTGTGCAGCCAACACTAGAGGGTGTCAGTATACAGCAGCCTGAGCTGGTGAAGAGCAAGCTATCAGTGGGAGGCTGCAGATGGAGAGCAGATTGCTGAATGCTGGAAACAGGTACAGGTGACTGAGGTGAGAAGTCAGCAGGGCAATCATTGGCAGTGTGTAGGAGTAGAGCTGGCTGCACAGCACTGGAGACAAGTGCAGGCAGAGACTTTGTAGTGGAGATCTTATCAGCCTGCACAGACCAGGTAAGCATGTTACAGCTGCAGAGTGCCGGTAAAACAATAGTGATCAAACAGATTCCCACACCTGTCCAATCAAACTATCTATCCACCTGGGCAACGTGTAGACTACCCAAAGAACGTTATTAATCAAATAGGTTCTGACACTTGTCCAATCAAACTACCTATCCTCCTGGGAACCGTGCAGCCTGCCTATAGAACTATATGGATCAATCAAGGTCTCACACCTGTCCAACCAGACTACCTATTCCTCTGAGAACTGTTGACTGGCAAAGTCTGCTGTTGTTATAGACGTAAAATGTTCTCCTGATGCTATCTCATGTCTGCTATCAACACTAAAAAGTAAGAGTCAAATGCTCAGCAATAAATATTTTGTATTAGCGTAGGCTGACACTGATCGTCAGCCACATATCCAAAGATATGAGTTCTGTTTCATAGAGTTACTGTTTAATAGAAATTTAGAGAAATCTTACCTGCACACTCCATTCCATCAAGAAATCGACCTTGGTAGACTGTAGTACAGTTATTCATCAGCCTAATATGTCCCCACTTTAGATGAAATACCTTAGTAAAACCTATAGAGAAAAATACATTTGTTATCAACAGGGCAAGATTTTTTCATAGGACACATAAGCTGTGTCCAATGCTGGCACGGCCACCAGGAACAGCAGTTAGCTGGCCAAACATTGTCATACTGATAATCAGTAATACATCTCTATGTACAATAAACAGTTCTGTCACACTGCCTGCTAGTGCTGTTCAATCAGGTTCTCATTGCCCTGCCCCTGAATGTTTTGCTTTTTTTAATTAGTGGCATTGTGTACTTTGTACTTGTATATCTGTAAAAAATAAGTCAAGGCAAGTGGACTTGCTGTATTTTTCTTGAAGACGTTTTCACTGGTCATCCGACCAGCTTTCTCAATTCAGAATGACTTGCACAAGTCATTCTGAATTGAGAAAGCTGGTTGGATAGCCAGTGAAACGTCTTCAAGAAAAATACAGCAAGTCCACTTGACTTGAATTATTTTTACAGATATACCATGACCTGGATGAATGAGAACCTTCACAGGCATTTTGTACTTTGCCTACGGTGTAGTTTTGTAGTTTGCCTACTGTGTGTCCATAGATCTAGAAACAAACTGCCAGCAGCGCAGGGCAACAATTGCCTTACTATTCTAGAGGTCAGTTTTAGGTATACCAACCTAGAGCGGGCAGACTGTCTCTTTTAGACTCTCTTCTACAGTCCTGGCATTTTTTTGCAGCTATATCTTATCTAGTTAACCATTAGATAACAAATACAATTTTCTTCAAGTACATTTTTTACAATTCCGAAATGTTGAAAATATATGTTATGATAATTTATTATTTGAAACAGTGTATCAAATAACATCCTTAAATGTCCTTGAAAAAAAGAATATACATTTTATTTTGGTAGGCAAATAATGAATTACTACCAGGTAGCCTAAAGCTTGCTAGTAAGCTCTGACCCCACACATTCCTATAGGGCCATTATCATGATGGGCATGCTCACTGGCCAATTTAAATGTGCAAAGGGCAGAAAAGGCTAGCCTGGGAAGCTGCTGCAGTTCTGCTGACACAGTAGATGTAGAAATTGAAGCATCACACCAATTAAAATAGTCCAGATATAACTTTATTCTATTAGAGTCAGGGGACTTTCACTCTATTTGAATGAAACTTAATGGAATAAGGCTGTATCTGGACTATTGTAATTGGTGTGGCACTTTAATTCCTGCATCTGCTGTGTTCACTGTCGAGCCAAGAATACTGTGGAGATCCTTTGGCTTGTGGAAACTGCCTACCCGTTAGCCAGATCACACACATTAACATCACTTTCCCACTATTGGAGGAGAAACACCAGGAGAATAACCACACAGGTCCAGCGCTTTGTTTCCACCTCCAAATATCCGCAGTTATGTAGAGGCAGCTCTAGGTGCCTGCACTATATAGCTGCAGAAGTTTTCGGTTATTTAGATGACAGGTTTGCTTTAAAATTGATCTACCTGTATAATTATAAAAAAACAACCTAAGGAGTTCTGCGACCTTATATAGTCACAAAGTATCTGACATTGGTACAATTCTTATATTTATATTACTCTGTGCTTAGTTTTCCCCATAAAAAGTAAGTATGATTACATAACATATATTACAGTCAGTTTATACCTTCTTCTCTGCCCCATCCTGAAACCACACACGTTTCTCCGGCCTTGAACAGATGAGTGGACCAAGGAACACATGCAGGCACTAGATTGTTGTCCACTTGCATACAAGCTGGCTCATTGTATATGTTCACAACTTCCAGCAAAGCAATATCATTTTCATAGGTGGCAGAGTTGTATTTCTCATGTACTTTCACAGCTTTCACAGGGAATGAATCAACATTCTGAGACACAGACAGACGATCCAGGAGCTCAATGATTACGCGATACTTCTGTGGCTGGTCTGCCCTACACATTATTTAAATATAATTAGGACCAATCAGTAAGGCAAACATCAATGTGTAAAGTACAGTACAGAAGCTTATGTCAACCCATCAGAATATGTATTTTGGACATCTCTAATCAGTGAACTGAAATTAAATGTTTGGAATTATAGCTGGGAGATCCTACTGCTGGTGGCAGGCCAGACTAAGGGGTGGTGGTGGTGGGGTATATGGGAAGGGGTAGGAGGGTTAAAATAAGCTGGAATTGGGCTTTAAGAAAAATAACCCACAATTGTATAAGGTAAGGTTCTACTTGACTGCATATAATTGAAACTTTGAAACATTGTGGATCTGACAAGCTGCAAAATCTTTGTGACCAAAAATAAGCATTTTTAACAAAATGCTTGTTATATACCTCTGTAGTTGACAACATAGTATTAGTATTACAATTATGGGAAAAAAACACATAATATTTAATGTTACATTTGAACAGCAATTATCTAATTGCTCAGCCACGTTGGGAAAAATGAGCAAGTCTGGCCCAGAATAACATAATAATATTTTATTGTTTTTTGTGTTTATTTTTAATTTAGGATAATGTCTGAAACATAAAATCAGGAGACTGATGTACTGTATCATTTTTATCAAAAGGTCTTGACCGCTACATACATGTAATAGATAATACTCATTTATCTTAAGAAGAATATATCAAATAAGAGGCAATCATTTGGAGACAATGCTTATACCTGACACAGTGGGCAGCTGTCAACACCCAGCAGCCCCCAATGTAAATTCCACCACAGTTAACTTTGGCTCCATCTTTAATTGCCACTTGCCAGGGAAACTGATTCTAAAAATAAAAAAAAATGAAGCATGGAATAACTATTCTAAATAATACAATTTTTTTTTATTGGTAATGCAGAACCAGTAAGACAAAATCACTACACTTTTTTTTAAAGGTCAGTAGAGCAAGCATTACTATGTAAGAAGGTTTTAAGGCAGGGAGTGGAAAGCCAGTATACAGCTCTACCATAATAAAGGGTAAAAAAATGCCAGAAAAAAATAAAACTAGTGCAGCAACCTCATCAAAAAAAAATGCAGAATTTAAGCTGTATTTGCCTTGTGGTTAAAGGAGAATTATGGGATAAGTGAAAGACACTCATCCCAATAGTTAAAGCCGAAGTGTGACACTGAAACTGTCACACATCGGCTCTATTGATCGAGAACTGAGCGATCACAAACCACCGATCTTCTCCCTGCAGAAAACGCAGATTGTTAGTCACTGCTCCCCGAAGGGATCCACTCTCTGTTCCTCTAGCGCTGACTGGAGGGACAGACGGGGAGGGGGCGGACACAACTGGCTCTGCCTCTAGAGAGACCGAGTCAACTGTGAATCAAGCAGCATGGTGGATCACAACAATAATGTTAAGATCCATCCTGGCTGCAGTGCGGCTCTGTGCTGTCAGCATATAGTGGGCAATAGGCTGCTATATGCTGAGTTTTGGGTCACAGGAGGATATTAGTAAATGTCCTCCTGTGACCTAAAGAGAAATACGACCAAAAAAGGTTTGGCCATAGTTTTCTTTTAATAAATGTTCCAATGAGAGTGGTCTCTACCACATCTGGAGGTGTGAGCCCACTCTTTTGTGCTACTTTCCCTGTGAGTGAAGTCTAAGGGGTAGTTTACCAGGGACCCCCTCATGTGGTCCCTAGTCCCTAGTTTGGACTTAGCTGCTGGCTACCCCCAGGTCGATCCACAGGTATTTGCAGACATATCTGACATTTTACTTGCAAACAAGTATTCGGTTTGCATTGTGTGCATGTAAGCGGATCATCAAAATGTTCGTTCGTTACCTGACTTGCTTTTTGCCCTCCAATGATTCTTTTGGTTCTCCTGTTTTCAGATTGTTTTATAGACACCCCACAAGACAGGCCCTTAATACTTTCTTTTATAAGCTTTCTCTCTTTATGGATGAAAAGACAAACATTAACAAAGCATGTTTGAAGACAAATAAAAAAAGTAAAGCTTGAATTATTGATTGCAGTAAATCATATCGGAGAACTTCTAATACAAATATAGTAGGTGACTAGTAGCTTTGTTCCTTCTTATTTTCTTAAGATTTGTAATATGATACCGTGTTTCCCCGAAAGTAAGACATCCCCCGAAAATAAGACAGTATGTATCAGGCACCTTTTAATATCTATCTATCCATCTATCCATCCATCTTTAAAACAGACAGATTTGCTTTATTGTCTGCAGATGAATAATGAAAACAAATTGCATACAATTCACTTACCTGCTTCAATGTCAAAATTTACTGCGTTAACCAGCTCTGCACAGAAAAAAAAGTAAGTTAGCACAAGGCGAGTGTATCAGAAGAAGATACAAGAATATAATATTCCTGGGCCCATATGAACCAATGTGTGTGCTGCAGTCTATTCACATATGTCCTGTTGCTCTAAGTTTCTTGCTTCTTTAACTGTAGTTTTGTTAAGCAAAGCATGCTCATGATCATGATTTGGGTTGCCAAGGCTGCTTTTCACCTACTTCCATTTTGTCTCAACAATTTTGAATTGCTGTAAGGCTTGTGGTGCTAACAAACCAGTAAAAATATAATGTGTGACCACAATAAAGTCATTCTGACATGTAACCTGTTTCTAATCCCTAAAGTATATGTAAACCAAATAACTAAAATCTCATAAATGCTTAACGTGTTATGGTAAATTCAAAAGTAATTTTCAATATTTCTAAATCTGCAGCTTTCATTAGATTCATAACTAGTGATAATTAAGTTGCTTCTGAAAACTGTTTTGATAGGAACATAGTAAAAAACTTATTTTAAGCTCAAAATGTTAGTTCCAATGTTTTTTGTTATTTTGACTCTCCAGGTGTTATCACAAAATCCCCGCACAATTATTGCATCTGTTTTATTATTACAATAAAATTACACCAAACAATCAGGTATGTTGTTCATATTTCAATTTGTGAAAATAATACATTGATATCTTGATACATGCCACAAGTACATAAATTATTTAAATAAAAAGTATAATTACCATCATCATCGTTCTTGTCATTATTGCCAGCATTTTCCACTACTGCCTCTGAAGTAAATAAACAAAATTTTAGAAAATAATATTGTACATAAAACGATAATTTTAAGGGTAACATTTGTATCTAGTATGGATGCACCGATACCCTTTTTTCATTACCTAGTATGAGTACTGATACTTTTCCTCAAGTACTGACTGATACCAATTACCAATATCTTTGTCATGTGACAGTTTTTAAAAAAACAATACAGACAAATCATTTTAGGACAGTAGTAAAGTGCCAGGGCCCAGTCCCGGCTGCAAAAGCTGCAAACCTGGTAGTTCTGCTACTGACTCCAGGCTGTAGAGGGACTACAAATCTCAGCAATACATTATATAGCAATGCAGAATACCAACAGCTATAGAGGACTACAATTCCCAGCAATACATTGCACAGAAATGCAGAATAATACCATCAGCTATAGAGGACTACAAATCCCAGTGATACATTATTAAGCAATGCAGAATAATACCATCAGCTATAGAGGACTACAAATCCCAATGATACATTATTCAGCAATGCAGAATAATACCATCAGCTATAGAGGACTACAAATCCCAGTGATACATTATACAGCAATACAGAATAATACCATCAGCTATAGAGCACTACAAATCCCAGTGATACAATATACAGCAATGCAGAATAATACCATCAGCTATAGAGGACTACAAATTCCAATGATACATTATACAGCAATGTAGAATAAAACAATCAGCTAGAGTGTGGTCTTAGGAGGTTGTACGGGGTCTCAGGTGGCTGTGCAGGGTCTTTGGAGGACTGTTAGATATAAAAAAATGCGCTAGGAATCAATTAGCACTCTAAAAGCAGCTGTGCTTAAATATGTGAGTACACCCAAAATAGGAAAAAAGAAAATGGCACTGCGCTTCAAACTCAAAAAATATTCCTAAAATGTGAAACAAATAATATAAATTGTGAAATTGTCACAAAGTGATAAACAATTTTGGGTTATACACAACACCTGTGCTAATAATAGTTCAAGAAAAAAACTCTTGGTTAATGGTCTAGACAGTCCATTACTTATTGATACAATAAAGTCCTTGAAATATGTGAGGATATATCTTCCAACTTTTATAATCATGGATTGTGTCCACTGGAGCTCCTGTCTCAATGATTGTAATGTTCGCATAGATCCGCCCACCGGTGAGTGCGGCCAGATCCTCTCTTTGATCACGGTCGAGACTGGAGAGCACTTATTCGCTAATTGTTTATGTATTCACGGACGTGGTTGTCAGGATCCAGAGCACCCCCAGGTGGCGCCGGAGCCAGGTCCTGCAGTTCCTGTGCTCGCCTGCGGGTGTCTCCAGCAGCCAGGAACTGTAAGGAACCTGCAGCTCCAGTACTCACCTGTGGGTGTGCACCAGCTGTGACTGATCATCCCATCACCTGGTGCTTCCTGGGAGGGTATTTAGGCCCTCCCTGCAGTCAGGAAGCTGGCTCAGTATTGCGTCGCCTGCACTTGACTGATACCTGAACCCAGCTACCTGAACCCAGCTACCTGAACCCAGCTACCTGAACCCAGCTACCTGAACCCTGCTACCTGAACCCAGCTACCTGAACCCAGCTACCTGAACCCTGCTTCCTAGCTGCAGACCTGTCACCGACCCGGCTTGTTACCCGACCACTCTTCTTGGATCCTGTTTCTGTACCGTGCTGCCCTCCTGTTAACGACCTGGCTTGTACCTGACCATTCTTCCTAAATCCTGTACTGTGCTGCCCTCCTGTTAACCCTCCTTGTTACTTCACTGCTAAACCTGTGGGGGGTTGAGGGGGTTAGTAGTTTTGTTTGATGGTAACAAATAAACTGTGCATAGAACCCTATCCTGTGTGGGCATATTAATTTGGTCATCCTGTGTGGGTACCTGCATGTGGTGTGAGGACGCCTGTGCATGGTACCCTGACAGTGGTGTTGATTATAAAAGTTGGAAGATATATCCTCACATATTTCAAGGGCTTTATTCTATCAAGAATTAATGGACTTCACATATGGATATGTAGATTAAGAGGGAGTTGTACATCACTTGTGAGATTTAACACAGGATTTTCTATATGTACACATTTTATGAGATGTACTAGCACATCCTTTTAATGTTTATTATGGTTTATAGTGTCTAGACCATTAGACCAAGAGTTTTTTCTGAACTATTATTAGCATAGGCATTGTGAAACACAGGTGTTGTGTATAACACAAAATTGTTTATCACTTTGTGACAATTTCACAATTTATACTATTTGATTCACATTTTAGGAATATTTTTTGAGTTTGTGATTCGCAGTGCCATTTTCTTTTTTCTTTGGAGGACTGTGTGGGTTCTCAGGTGGGCTGTGCAGGGTCTATGGTGCGCTGTACAGGGTCTAAGAAGGCTGTGGAGGGTTTCAGGAGAGTTGTGCAAGGTCTCGCCATAGCTGTGTGGGGTCTCAACAGGGCTGTGCAGGGTCTATGGTGGGCTGTGTGGGATCTCAGGTGGCTTTGCGGGGTCTTAGGAGGATGTGCATTGTCTCAGGAGGCAGTGTGGAACTGTGCGGGGTCTCAGGTGACCTGTGCGGGGTCTACTGTGGGCTGTGTGGGGGTCTACAGTGGGTTGTGCGGGGTCTATGGTGGACTGAGTGAAGTCTGTGATGGGCTGTGCGGGGACTATGGTGAGCTGTGAAGGGTCTCAGGTGCACTGTACAGGGTCTATGGCGGGCTGTGTGGGGTCTCACCAGGTTCTTGGTGGTCCTGCAGGCGGGTGGTGTGGTTATCCAGGAAGGAGGAGGAGATGTGCAGCTGGTACTGTAAACATGAAGGCTGCCGTGGTCCCCAGCCAGCGTGGAAACTTAGGGAGCAACTGCAGTTAAAAAATGTTAAGTGCTGGCATCGGTGGTTAGTATTGAGGTATTTTTACGAGTACCGGCACAGATACTGGAATAGGTACAATGTATTTGTGCATCCCTAGTATCTAGCAAACAAAAATCTATGCTATATTATTAAAAGTATGAAAAGTTTCCCATACTGGAAATACAGGCTATAATTTTAGTTTATGCAAAGTGAAAAGAAATTAGAGGAGTTACAGAGACCTACCACTCAAGTAAAGGACTTGAGTAGTTGACCTTTTAAGATGCCTTCCAAGCTCAGACTACATTGGGTTCAGGAGCAGAGCAAAGTATCAGAACAGGATATATTTCTATTTATGAATGGGCAAATGCATTTGTGGGACCACTGTTTTGGGGTATATTTAACCATTTAAGTTGTTATGTTTTGGTTTAATAAACTGTAACGGCCACTTTTATTTGCATTACTGTTTGTAAATCATCCCCTGAATTTAACAAATTTTGTACTTGCTTTGGAGCAACTGTTTTCTTAATGATATAAATGTTATGTTAGAAGTCAGACCAGTTTTTTTAATCCTGTGTCTCAAGTCAAAGTATTATTTTATTTTGGGTGTTTTTTGTGGTCCATAACCCCAGTGGGAATATCTTCTTCCCCATTCCTTATTTTACTGTGAACTGTTCATCCTGGTTCCCCTTGCTTCACTGAGAGGGAAAGATAACTTTAGTTCACAACAGAGTTCATTCTGTCCCTCAATGAACTAAAAAGAAAAGGAATTTAAGGTTAGTACAAAACTCCAGTTTTCTTTCTTGTCCATTGTGGGGCAAAGGTTTCAGAGACAGTTGGGACATCAAAAATCAGTTTAAATGAGGGCTGGGCAACATCAACAGAACACTAACAGACCTTCAGAACAACAAAAAGAACAGAACTTGGAGCAGCCTGTAGCTCATAAAGCCGCCTGAAGGACCTTACACCTGAAACTGGCATCAGGTGAGGCATTAACATCGAACTAGTAAAACTGAAAAAAATTGTGAACCAGAAGGCCAGGTGGCAGCTTTTCAGGTCTCTGAAACAGTTACCTGACAGGCAAGGATGGAACCCAGTCCTTGAGACCATAAATAAACTTGGATGATGATCTGTTTAAGCCACCTAGAAATGCTGGAGAGAGCAGCTGGTTCTTCTTTATGGGGACCATCATGGATGACAAAGAGTCTTTCTAATGGAATCAGTGTCTGAGAGACAGACATGAATAGCACACACTGCATCCTAACAATGAAGGATGATTTACCTCTGATGCACTGAAACCAGACAGAGGGATGAAAGAACAATGTCTTGGTTGAGGTGAAAACAACATAACCACCTTACGCTTATGTAAGACCAAAAATGGTTCCTTACATGACAAAGCAGCCAGGTCAGACACACACCTTGCCGGGTGAAAGACAAGAAAAGCAACCTTGTGAGAAAGTGCCCTGTACCTGGATGGAAACCGAGCTAAACAGGGGGCTACCCATGCACCACTTGTCTAACTCCCTTGGAAATGGTAGCAGGAGTGAGCACTCGGGGAGCACAAGTGCCGATGTAGCTAGCTGAAAAGGTCCTGTACCAAAGCCTGAGTGCGATGACCCAAAGACTTTGGCGGCAGGAACCAGACTGAAGCAGCAACGTTCTGTAGGATGCAGGAACTGGCACAAGTGGTAACAGCAAGGTTCTGTACCAGAACATTAGTCTGAAGTCCCAATTACTGTGGGTGCCGGAACCAGACCTCAGACTAAAGCCGTGACATCCCATGGGACGCAGGAACTGGCTCAATTGGCATCAGCAAGAGGTCCAGGCAGCAGAATTTAGGTGGAGCTTAATTGATGGTCTAATAAGAGTGGTCACAGGCCGGGGTCATACATAGGAGAATCGGATATGAAAACAGGATGCCAAATCAGTAGATGCAAGCAGAGTTGAGGTCACAGGCTGAGGTAATACACAGGAAAGTCAGGTTCGAACATGAGGTGCCATATCGGAAATTGGAAGCAGAGTCAAGATTGTTAGCTAAAGTCATACACAGGTCAGCAGAATCACAGGATAGGGAAAACAGGAAGCAGCTGAAGACCATTCAGCAACTAGCTCAGGGTTCACACTGTTTTTCATAGGCTATCTGGTTCCTGTGAATGTGCCAAGGTACATACACATGCCAGAACGCGTACACTACTGCTAACGCTTACACACAGAATTTCCAGTGCGCACATGTCTGCACGAATGAACACTAGCATCCACATACCACATGCATGTTTGCCCATAATCCCGTAAACAGGGCGGTGTGGTACCATGTGCACGCATGCATAAACCCGTGCTAGTTTCTTGGGGAGCATCTTGCAGTAAGAGGAAATATCTCTGATAGATTCAAGAGGCTGATTCTGAAGTGCCAAAAGAAACAAATTCAGATCCCACAGAGTCACAGGTGAATGCACAGGGGGAGCTACGTGAGACACACTGTAAACATAGGTCTTAATCAAACAATTGGGGCAAGGGGTCTCTGGAACAAGATCACAAGAGCTCAGATTCCGCCCTTGACGTACTTAATAGTATAAGTTGTATTGCTTCAGGCCTTATTACAAAAAGGTGAGATTTTTCTCACAAAGTATTTCCTGGGATAAAAGCGACTTTCTTTGCACCAAGCAAAGTATGTCTTCCATGTGCAATGCTAGACCTTGCAGGAAGCAGAATTTCTGGCTTTTTAACATCATGAGAATCCAATTCAGACATACCCTATGCCCCTCAAAACTTGGGTTTCAACCACCATGTAATTTAAGCCAGCATCCATGAAGCAAGATGATAAACTGGACCTTGAGACAAGTCCAGAAAGCTCTGGGGAGCCCACAAAGTATCTGGCAGGAGCCTGAATACTACATCACCCTGGGCCTATCCAGAGTTATGAGGATCACAGGAATGGCATCCATCTTTATCCTGCAAAGCAGAAGAGGAAGGAGTTTCAGGGGAGAGAAGGCATATCATGATCCTACTGAGGCACAGGAGTATCCACTCTTTTCACCAGAGAATCTCTCCATCTGGAAACAAACCTCTCCGTTTTTTTGTTAAACCTGGACGCTAGGAGGTCTAGATACGGCACCGCCAACCTGTAACACAGCTCCTGGAACACTGCCTCCAGATCCAGGCGCCCACAAATATACACCTAAACATTTACAATTTAAAAAAAAAGGATAATTACCTTTATCAGCATGACCTTCATGTTCATTATTTTCCTGATTTTCTGATTCCTTGTCTGAGATAAATAAAAAAATAAAATACACACTAATTTGTATACATAACTTATGTTGTTGTGAATGTCAGTGGCTGGAGAGGAACTTCTCTTCAGCCACTGACATTCACAACAACATAAGTTATACTGTGTGAATGGGAACATGTTACAAATATAAAGTAGGTGTTATCCTAATTTGGTTGCAAATGTTTAAAATCTCTTTAAGGGCACGCAGAAAAAGTGACAGACAAAAATGGATTAGGCTGCATTGAACAAATTCTGCATTGTTTTTTCTGTAATAATATTTGTAAAGGAGAACATGTGCTTTTGCTACATGCTGTAGGTAGATTTGTCTTTTTATTCTTAACTTCAAAGTATATATAGTATCCTCTTTTTATGCATTCTGTTTAGCACTAAAATGTAAACCATAATTTATAATTTCTTTGTAATCATACTGTATAGGAATACTTGAGATTTACCCATTTTTTATCACCTGGCAAAGAGCAAGTTCTAAACTCTATGAATTCTCTATGCTGGAATGCGTCATGTCTCCTCCCCCTCTGCCAAGTAAGTTAGCCTTGTCTTAACTAATGTATTAGCTGCCAGAAAGTAGTGCTGGGCTTTCTTGAAAGAAAGCCCAGCGTACTCAGACAAGTCAGAATCATGCTCCATTATTACAAAGGTACTGGACGAGCATTTTTTTTCCCTCAAATGCACACTCACAAATACCAACTCTACCAAAGAAACTCACGGGGCATTATTGAACAAACCTATTATAGGAGTTTCCAAGTCTTCTAAGACTCTGCTATCCACTAAGAAATATAAACTGAAAGTTCAGCAATAATATGATATTGACTTTTTATGATATGACTTTTATATACTTTGAAAGCACACTATGTAAATAGGGTAAGGCTGTTTTTAAAAAGTACACCTGCACAAAACATCCGTCGACCTCCTTATACCGCCTGTGCCTCCCCTCTTAATCTGGTGGTAGTAACTCTATATGCTCTACTGTGGATATTTTATTCACTTATGATCACTTGGACTTTTGATCAGGATTGTAATAAAGTTCTGCTTCTATAAGTTTGTATACTTGAGCGAATACCAATTTTCTTCACTTATATTGTAAATAATGTTCAAATTACGTTCGTGTTTTTTATACCTTCACAACTGAGTTCATCCTCTCCTTTGAGGCAGTCTTTATAACCGTTGCACTTGTAATGCTTTGGAATACAGATGTCTGATGAACAGTGAAAACTGTCTTTACGGCATTCTAAAATAGCATTACACAACACAAGAGACACAATTTAATATAAATAATTTTATATATTAAAAAAATTGTAAATAAAAAAAAATGTGACTAGCCCGCTAAGCAATGAAATGCACATGCTCCCAGCTATGGTGGTGTGGAAGACATTCATGGTGGTGTACATGCTGATCATTATTCTTTTGGATCTGTCTTTTTGGAATTTGCTTGGATTCGTTTTAATACATCTTGGACCACACTTAGCCTGGTCTCTGTGCGGCTGATCTTTTGGAGATTGATTTGGGAAATGAAAGGCAGACTACAGCCTGCACCCAGAGTGTGAACTTATTGCAGTCGAGGTTGGAATAGAGCAGTGAGTCCTTGGAGCTCTTTGAATATTGCTCCAAGCTAGTTGCATTTAAAAGATACCCATATGCAATGCTGTCATAAAAGGGGAATGTGTCAGTGAGTATATATCACTGGAATCTCTATTCCAAGCACCACTGTATGAAATCTTGTATGTTGGTTGGTGGTTACATTTCTGCACATGCCCATAATAATTTGCACCTGAGCAGTGCAATACTCTTCCGCATATGGTTCACTGAGGGTTTTTTTTTTTTTTTTACATTTTTGGTTTTTTTTAGAGTCTCCTTTATTGATAGCTAAGTGCACTTGATGTGGGTTTAGTTCTATATGGTAGACACATTTAAAAAAATACTAAAAACAGTTATATAGTCTCAAAGGCAGAATTATTTTTATCAGATACATCATGGCTTAGCTGGCACACATTCAGAACCTGGAGCTACATTACATAAGAACTAACCTTGTTAGTAAATTCCATATGGATATATACTATTGCCGAACGTGTGCTTGCCCACATCGTGGGTGAATGGTAAATTCTGTAAGCATTCTGATTATTTGTTCATGCATATCCTTTAGTTGAGCATGCCTGCTTTGGATATTCGTTGCATTTAAAGCTGAACTCTAGCTATAAAGTATTATGTTTAGCTACATTGGTCCAGTGTGATCCAATATAGGTTTGCATATGATATACCTGTTTGGCCCACTGGGATCCTGTAAAGTGCTTTACAGCGATCTTACGGGTCCTGTGTGGTGCTGAGTTGTACAGGTTTCCCTCTGCTCTGATAACACAGAGGGTTGCTCGCTGGGCAAATCGGCCATTCAGGGAACCCCTAATATTATTATCAATGAATACAAGGCGGACTGTGCAGTCAGCCATACCAGGGCCATATTAAGCTTAATTTATATACTACATTCAAACTCTGCCCCTTACTTGATATTTTATGTTGCTCTCTTTATATAAAAGATATATGTTTGGTTTGTCTTCTTGATGTATACTTACTTGAACAGCACAGTTCATCACTCAGATCTCCACAATCATTATCCCCATCACAGGTGGTATTTAAAGGAATACATTTCCCATTCACACACGGGAATTCATTATCAGTACAGCCTGAAACATAAAACAAAGCATTCCTTAGGTCTGCATCATGTACATGCGTAATACTGCGCAAATTGTAATCGCGTATCAACTTTCACAACAACCCAGAACAAGGCGCCATATTTTTTTTAATATGTATTTACAATTTTGAGTGTTGTGGGGGTTACTGGAGTAGTAAGCAGTGGAAGTTCACTCTAAACTAATATTTCAGTCAGGAATGGATGTGGATAGGCTGAATCATCAACAGATTAGGAACTAATGGATCAATATAGCCTTTGGGTGCAATGGAATATATATACAATGAAAATATAGTACTGACAGCGAGAACCACTCAAAACTACTACACTGGACAGGCAGACCTGGCAACGTAGTCCAGAAAGTGTAATATTCCAGTGGGTGGATCAACTCCACCGCTTCTATATGAAACTGAAAGATCACATTGGTGGACTGTTGCTGTATTCACAAATAACTGCAAAGTGGTGAGGCATCCTGAAAGAGAGCCTGTGCTTCGTTGGAAGTCACCCCTGTGAATAGACATAGCAAGACGGCTGCTTTTAACTTTAGTAGCCAGAAACATTTCTGCTGTGCCCCTCTCATTTCATTTCACTTTATTACTGAGCTCTGCCTGAATTCATGGTGAAGTCCTGCCAACTGAAATTACAATGTCTAATGGCACTGCCACAGTAAGCAGCATGGGAAAGAGGTGGAATAAAATCATGGACCTGCAATGTTTGTCCTATTGGTGGGACTAGCCAGTTGGGATGTGAAAGAGTCGACATAGGTGATCTGACTGATGATCTCCATCGCCTCTTTGGTTTGTTGTGTCATATTGCAGAATTGTAAATTGAAGCTCCACGTTCTGTTTAATAGTCCAGACACATCTTTATTCAATATTGGGTTAAGGGATGCTATAGAAAAATACATACAGATACCCCATTTATCAGGGCTTAATGAGAACATGTTTTAGGACTGTAATGGCTTGACATTGGATACAATTTTTTGTCCAGTGTGCAAGAATGCATACAGCTCTTCAGCAGCTGATTTGGAAGCTTGGACAGTATGGACACATTCATTGGACAGGATGATGGAAGTTGCTGGAGCCTGGACACGAAGGCAGTAAAGTTGGAGCAAGCAAAAAAGTGAGACTAAATCAGAGAGTGGCACAAACAAGGCTTCACTTGTATCAACTGGAATTGTGTAGTCTCTGTTATCTGTTATTACTAACAACTAACCATAATCTCATAGCGAAGGACAGCTTAAGCACATAGTTCATTGTGAATATAGCTATTCATGAGGCATGTTTGCTAAGGTAATGCTACAGAGAAGGTAATGTTTTCAGGGAAGCAGCTAAGCACACCAATTAAATGCATACATAAGAGCTGTTTTATCTTCTAAAAGATAGATTTGTATTTCTGAGTTCTGAGAATTACACAGCTCTGCCACACAGCACACTCTGGTCTGGCAGAGACCTGGGAGACCTGATGTTTTTCTGCTGCAGTTAAGTAAAACTTACAGGTCTTGTCTCTCCCCCAGCCTGCTGTAAATGGAGTGAGAAAGGACAAGCAGCAAACTGATAGGCTCATCTTTCTGTCACTCTGCTCTCTTTTCCAATCAGCATGTCTGGTATAAGCACATGAGCACTGCAGCACAGCTGACTAGCTCCTTATGCTGCTTTCCACTCCTCTAGAATGCTACTGTACAGGAACTTCCAGAAGCTAACACAAAGTTGAATTTAGGCACCTGCACTGCTTGTACTAAAATAAAAAAATGTAATGATGTAATAATGAAAACAGATCTGCATTCATTTGTGTCTTGATATCTGCCTGGAATTCAGTTTGAAACTTTTAAGTCAATTATGACTTACAAAGTCGTTACTGAACACTGTCACTTGCAAACCAGAGTCTTTTACTGCTGGTGACTTTATTATGGTCTCCGATAAAACCAAATGTGCTGTAGCCTCTGCATCTGCACTTACAGTTTTCTTTTAGTCCCCCTTCAAAGTCTCCTGCAAGTAAAATCAACCTAATGCAGCTTCCTGTAATGCGGTGATGACAATCCTGCACTGCTCCTGAATGCAGAGCAGAGTTGCCCCTCTATGTAGAGTGTACCTGCTTGTATTACAGTGGGATGAGAAGATGTTGCAGAGGTGTGGCCCTCAACAGTCACTACTGATTGACAAGCCTGTAGCTTGTCAATCAGCATATGGACACACCTTGTTCTGCCCACTGCTTTCTGGATTGTTAGCACTGCCTCTGTTGCTGAATCCCTCCCACAGTAGGCTGCAGTGTCTGCAGAACATTATACAGAGCCCAGCAGTCAATACAACATCCTAACACAACCGTCTACTGACTTGAGGGTAAATGTAAAACTCTAGAGGCCTTTTACAGCCTTATTACATAATATTGGGTATACTTTCTGCTACAACGAAAGTTATGTAGAATAAATGCACAGTAAACATCAACTGAAGTTACATCTAAGTCATATATTATACAAAGAAGATACAAACTTCTTGTATCTTTATAACAGTTGACCGCAGCCCACAGGTTTCCTTTGACTTTGTCTTTCTTCAATACACATTCAGCCATGGAGGTCTCAGTCCCTCTGCAGGTTACATGAAGACATTCAGATTGTTGTTCTTGTTGTCCGCCAGTTAGATTGGACTGAAGTGGTTTTGTCAATGCACCTCTAAGAAAAGAGCACATTAAGGTAAGGGTTTTAGTTCTATTGTGTTGTCACTGGTCAAAAGCATTCAAAGAAAATGTACTGGTTTGTCATGTTTTTAGACCACCGGTCTTGGATTCTGTCAACTTCTGTCAGCTGAAAGTATATTTAAAAGCAAAACATTTTTTATTCAAAACCATGCGGGGACGATACAACCAAGGTTTTATAGCTGTTTTTTTTTTCTGCATGGAGATTCACCCTCCTTTTTGTTCTGGTGATCACTGCCACTGGAACAGAAAGTGACAGGAAATCAAGAATTTTGCAGTTTTACCTTTTTCAGGTTGATTGTAATGTACTGTAATACCACATTATGGCCACTAGCTGGAGCCAAGGAGCATAAGAATTAAATGCTTATTTTATATGCTCCTCAGTTCTTTTCAGGTTGAATAATGTGCTGTAATGCCCCATTATGGCCACTAGATGGAGCTGTGATTTTTTGCTCCATACACTATCCATCTGATATGATTATGTATAATCATTTGAGCAGTGTATTGACAGCTTTGGAAAGGCCAAGCAGCTAAAAATAAGCATTTTTGAAACATGTTTTTGGATAAAAACAGTATGTTTTGGCCTGAACTAAAGTCCATATATTTTGGACGTATAATAGAAAAATGTAATTCTCTGGACAAGACTGTAATGCTGGGATGAAAAGACAGGCGATGCCCCTTCATGGTTCCACCTTTCCTCTGCCCATGGCACTTTACTGCCTTTGAGGGAACATGTATCTTTTTCAGATACCTGTGCCACTGGCGTGATTTGTTGTCTTTAAAGTATTCTGAGAGCAGATTAACATTGTGATGTGGGGATGGTCAGGATGCCATTGTGGCTGTGGCCTGGACTTAGGCTGGGTTCACACTTTTGAAGTGCTTTGAAGTGTGTTACTTTGTGCGTTAATGTGTATTGGGTTAGTGCGTTAATATGCATTGGGCAGTGAATGGGCTGCATAACGCACCAAAACAAAGCAAGAAAGTGAATGTCCTTTTTTTGGAGTGCAGTGCACCACAATGCATGGTAAAATGTTCAAATGTTACCATGCGCTGTGGTGCACTGCAATGCAAGTCTGTTGGCTAAGTGTGTTGAAGTACCATTAAGAACAAATAGCAATGCAGCACCCCAACACTTGCTTTTTTTCCTTGTTGTAGTAACCTGCGCATTCCCCAGCACCAAGTATGAATCAGGCCTTATAGGGTGTAAATATCTGGCATATAGTATACTGTATATTCATGAGTAGTGTAAGAAAGCCACTGGTCTGTACTCAGGAATTTGAAGTATATGCATTTTTATTGCAAATAACCATAAACAAACAGTCTCTGTTTTTTTTAATTATTTTTTTTTAAATTATTTCTATTTATTTATTTTTTATTTTGTCAATTCGTCATTGTCGTGGACAACGCTGGACGTCGTGATTGACCCTAGGATTACGTCAGTGGATCCATTTTTGGGCAGTCTTTCTTTTTTTTTTTTAACAATAAAGGACTTGGCAAACTTGGCAGGACATTGTTGTGTTTTTTATTTCAATTAAAGGATTTTTTAATAAAAGTCTAGACTTTTTATTTAAATATATTTTAACACTGTAGTGAATGAGTAGGGGTACAAGTACCCGTTATGCACAAGGGGGGCTGCATGTGGTAGGGGTACCCTGATGTGAATAAGCCCCCCTGCCCGCACCCCCACAACCAACAACCCTGGGCTTGTGGGGCAGAGGCCCTTGTCCCCATCGGCACGGGGACAATGTGCTTTTCCAGGGGAGATCCTGGAAAAGCAACCTCCCAGTGCCGAGGGCATGTGGCCTGGTATGGCAGGGAGGGGGGCTGCTTGCTCGTCCCCACCCCCTTTGTTGCCCTGCCAAGCCTGTGCTCCGATTAAGGGTCTGGTTAGGAATTTTACTGGCGACCCCATGTTTTTTTACCCTCATTTAGATCCCTTACGGATCTGGTATGACTTTTGTGGGGAACCCAACACTTTGTTTTCCCTTTTATTCAAATGGGGTTAATGATAAGAAAACAAAGCCTTTTATCCATGAAACAGTGAACAATTGACTTGTGGAAAACATAAAACACAAAGATAATCAGGAGAAATAAAACAAATGTGACTTACTGGGGAAATCCAAGTTGTCTGCAGGCTACGTTGGCTTCTGTGACTGTCCATTTTTGTGGACACACATGGTGTTCCTTGGTGTCACCGGGTAATGTTATTATCACAATGCCATTATTGTTGACAATTTTGCCGCTTTGTTCCTTCACAGATAATGTAAATTTCCCTAAATTGGAAAAATAAGAGTAACCGCATGACAACCTGGAGCCAGAATAATGATGTGCAACTAATTTACATAGTTAGTCACAATTCTTGTCCAATGGGTTCAGCCAAGAAAAATCTTAAACCTGCAGTTGATCCAGATCTTTAAAACCTGGCACAATTTGCTCCTAAAAGACACAATTCCTTTCTGATCCCATCAGAGAATTTGATACTCCCTGGATCAGCAGTCTATTGAATCTGCATAAACTAATTCCTGCTAAAGACTGTTCAAGATTTGTAAAGCTATCACAGTAAAGAACCATTTTCATCTGTAGATATATCTCTATCCTGCTGGCCAAAAAGTTCTCCCCATGTCTTTTGTGCTAACCTTAATGTGAACATTGAGGCTTCACATTGTTACCAATATACTTTGATATTATCCTAGCTTTTTATTTGACTATCCAAACTAGGTCTGTGCTATAGTTATACACAAGTAGCAAAGGAGATGTTACTATATCTATACACATAAAGGAAATGTGTTTTAGTTATATATTATAACTTAGTTAAGTGTAGCCAATAGCAAAATCCAAAGCTGAAATATATAAGTGTGAACTAATAGATATGCAAAAAAATCTGTAATTGTTTTAGCCAGATGGGTTATCCTTGTGTTATCCTATCAGACAGCACAGCCCGGTTCTGACCCAACTTTTCTTTACTGCAATTAAATCCATTCAGCTTAGTCAAAGACCATTCCAGGCTGTGTTTAGGTAGTAAAGAACAGCAGCACATTGATGATCCCAGCCAAGTGATCTCTCCTCTTACCAGACTGATTGGCAGCACTACCGGCCTATTTCCAGTCTTGAGGCTTTTATAAATACATAAAATAGTAATTGTTAATGAATGCATAATGGGTTAAATGGAGGTATTTTATATCTGCCTATACCTCAACTATAAGGCACAATTACTATCCAGCTTGGGAAACAAAGTAAAACAGTTGTCTCAGACTAGTTCCTTCCCATTGTCTTGAAACACCGTTCTGAAAATTGCATTATTTTTGCTCACACGTGTCAACATGCTATTTTGAACAGCCAACTAACGAGACAGCGGGGTTTCCTAATTAATTTTGGGGTGCCCAGATCCAGATTACCATCACAACCTCTCCTGCTGCTGGCACCACTCCAATACTGAGAAATGGTGCTTCAAAGTCCTCTGCTTCACTTCACTTCACTTCATTACAATAGACAGTAATGATGTGGAGGCCAGCAGGAAGAATCACTATAGCTGTGGAGGACCCTGTGACGGTAATGAGGTTTGTACATATCATATAAGTATGAAATTCTCTCTTACCTCATCTTGGAAAAAATACAGCCTTCAATTCAGTTCAAATGACCTCAGGCTGCTCCTAATTTTATTTAGCCATCCTCAAATTTCAGCACTAGATATCTGCTAATCTGGTCCTTTTGATCAAACCTGATTGTTTATCTAGAGATTTCCCTATGCCTGGGGTGGATTAGCCTTAATAATCTTTTACGATAGGTGTCGTAAATCACCAATACAATGGTAATTGTCTTGCACAGTTCAGCTAATTCCCTACAGATTGCCTGGTGGATAAGGAAGGAATGTGTGGTATCCCACTGGGTCATAAACTGAGAGGGACCATATTAACCCAATTTTCAAAGTCACATATATCCCTAATTTGTGGGTTACAATGGTCAGAGGCATGACGAGCCATATTTATCCTCCTGGGCCCGCCATAGATCACTCCTGTGTCAAGTTTAGACACTAAAGCTAACTTTATGACGCACAATAATTTAGGGGTTAACAGACAGTAATAGGTAAGAATATTAAACTGTGTTCATAGTTATGAAAATTGACAGTTTGGGAGGAGCAGAGAAGGACATCATAAAGGCTTAGCCCTCCTGCTCATCCTCCCAAGCCCTGACTTATGGGCCGGCTCTGTGGCACCCCCTACAGGACAAAAAAAAGATGCTGCAGAGGAAGCTAAAGGGGCTCTGGTTTTAACATTAAGTGGAAGCTTGTAACAGCAGAAGGAGAAGCTTGTGTAACATCCAAGAAAACTTCCCTTTTAACCTCCAGAAAGAATCTTTGCAAGCTTTACTGGGAGAAAGAGCCATTCAGATCCAGCACTGAACTGGACTCTGTCAGAACTTACAACCCCAGGACAGTTAAGTACTCAATATTTATTCCTTTTTATCTCTGTCTCTCTTTGTTAACATCTTTTTCTGTATATTTTTCCTTTTATTAAAGGATGATCTTAAAAATCTTTAAGCTTATCTCTACGCTCTAAATCAGAACTTAAAGTATCCTTGTCTCCATGAAGAGTGCTACTCATATGCCTGTCTGAAAGGACAGCGGTATCATAGGCTTTTATTAAGTTTCGGATTGTCAAGGCATTTGCTGGGAATGGTTAGACCTACCAAAATGATACAGTAGTAGTACTACCTAAACAATTTATTCAATTTGTCAGATTGCAAGGTGTATGGCCAACTTTGCTGCTGCATCAGCTGAGAATACAATGTCCTATTATTGTACCACTGTGAATACAATGCCTTATTGCAGCATCAGCTAAAGATACAGTGCTTTCCTGCTGTATCTGTTAAAAATAAAGCACAGTTTGGACATAACCTGTTTAAAGCAGATGTTTGATATCATACTTACCTTTACATGGAGAATTAGATGAGAATTTATAAGCAGAATTAGTACATTCAGCACTCTTTAACTGACAGTAAGTGAGGAAGGACCTCTGTGATTCTGTGCATGCACCCACCATGGTTGTATTCTTAGGACACTGGTAAGGTGGCTTACAGACACAGCTGCCAGCCACACACCTCTTCCAAGGTTCACAGAACACTTTTTGGCAAGAGTCAGAGGTGTGCTTTTCAGCCCAACATTCTTTCTGTGTATATGTATCCTGTAATGAAAATAAAAACGTGTTATGTATAGGTGGTTTACTTCCTTTCTTTTGCTGTGAACAATAATTTCATGCTGAACTTCTCTTGTATCTGGAGGGGCAGCTTCCGTGGTGCCTTAATGAAAGGATAATGTCAGGTTCTTCCATGTTATTTGCAATAATCAGGGCCGGCCTTAGGGGTGTGCGAGCCGTGCGGCCGCACAGGGCGCCATGGCAACAAGAAATAATGCAGCACAATCATAAACAGCGACAAACAGATCAGTTCAGTGACATTAAAAAGGGTCAGTTGGACCCCTCTTTAGTTCACCTCCTACTTGCATAGTGCGCTTGGAGTAGGCGTCCACCTGCACCCACTTCCAGAAAGGGGATCCAACATCCATGCTTGGTGGGCATATGGCTTGACCTATTTTAAGGATGCGGAGAACAGCCTTATGGGTGCAGCCCATTATGACAATGCAGATATTCTTATTTGGACTTTGAGAAAAAAAACACATAACATAATCTACATCATGGTGATGTTACACATGTATGAAGCAATGCAAAGTCCGAAATATAAGTTGTGTTTGCTTTTTTTCCCCATTTACTTCAAATACCTAAGATGGGCTGGGATCCACAATTATCTGAAACATGAGTGAAAGGGGTTTCTGAATTGTGAAATCTAATATGCTTATAAATAGACTTGTGCGCCGTCAAAAAATTTGTTCCATTTCTGAATATGCGGTATTTCGTATTTCGTGTCCGAAACTCAATTTGGATTCGTACGAATTTCGATTCGTAACGAAACGAATCGCACATGTCTACTCATAAAGGTGGACTGATAAGGGGTCCAAAATACCCTTCTACCAGTCAACATAATGAGGCAATCCATGGTTGAAAATATAACCAGCAAAGCAAATTGTAGCTTCAGGTTTGTTCAGCAAATAAAGATAAGAGACATTACACAACAAGGACCCTTTTTTTTAATCAGCAATCTTGATTCTGGTTATTGTGCTCTGCATGGGGCCTTTTTAAAATACAGATATATTACTTTTGCACCAAAGCTAGCATCTTCATCAGTGATGTGTCCCTTCTACTAATCCAGGGGTGGGCAATCCTGGCCCTCCAGTTGTTCTGGAACTACAAGTCTCATAAGGCATTGCAAAACCAACAGTTGCAGGCATGATTTCTAGAGACAGAACCATGTTGGGATTTGTAGTTAAAGCACAGCTGGAGGGGCAGAGTTGCCCACCCCTGGGCTAATCTGTTTGGTATAAGGCAGAAGACACTGTAATTGAGCTAACCTCCCATTAAGATACAAGAAAAACGTTACCACTAGAAGAACACTTTGTTACAGAGTACAAAAAGAACTATAATCAAAGCCTGGACATTGTATATTTTAGTGAATCAATAATTAATTAAAAATACAAATTCCTTTTAAGCATCCCTGCATCTGTAATGTTCGTGCCGTCTCCCAGGCCGGCAGCACGGTCCGACGCTCTTCTGCGCATGCGCGCCACGGAACTCGAGCGTCCCTGTCTAGGAGAGACAACAGAAGGACCGCCGCGTCACAGGGCTCCTCCTCCCTTCACACGAGCCGCAGGCTTAAAGCCGCGGTTCACTAATTGGTCGGCGTCCTACTAACGTTTGTGGCAGGACACTGATCAACACAGTGTCTCCCCACCTCGTACTCGGACCTAGGAGCAACCACGAGCAGCCCCAACCAGAGGACCTGCAGATGCCAGTCGAGCCAAGTGGAGTACAACCGCAAGTACCTAGGTCTCACTGCATAGGACCCTAGGAACAGTAACTGTGCCTATACCATAGCTAAGTGTACTTGCTCACTGAACTTTGCTTGTACTATAGCCAAGTGAACCAATCTCATTGATTGTGCTGTTACCTTTTGCAAGATTACTATCTCATTGATTATACTGTTACCTTTTGCAAGATTACTATCTCATTGATTATATTGATACCATTGCAAGATTACTATCTCATTGATTATACTGATACCATTGCAAGATTACTATCTCATTGATTATACTGATACCACTGGAAGATTACTATCTCATTGATTATACCAAGATTTATTGCTGCTTAGTTGCCTAGGCCACTGCCACGTGGTGATAGTGCATACCCCCACGGTGACCATTTACGCAAACGGGGTATGATGTGAAGCAGCAATCTCATCGCCTTACTCCATTCAGGGCAAAAGAGACTTGCTGCATACTGACCCTAATCCATCCTCCGCTGTTGCGATCCATAGCTACACCTTCCCCGAGGTGGGACATTACAGCATCCTTCTGTGCAGGTATAAGCATTCTTCATAAATAATACCAACTAAATAGTAACAAAGCATGTAGGAAAGGATTACATAAACTCCTTTGACCCCTGTGATAATAGTCAAAAAAATAACTGATGCCTTAAATTGTTGGAGTGTTGAGTTGTATATTTACTATACTAATTGCCTTCATAAGTTCAAAGAGGGTACATATTCCAAACGATATACTGTAAGTGTGGACCTAATTATGCAGCACATAGGTAAACAGACTTAGCATTGTGATTAGCACCAGTACACTTATTTATATAATGAGTCTCCAGTGGTACATGTTCCCTGCGATCAGAGCTAGCCAAATTACAAAAAATGGATGCAAAATAATTGCACCAAACTTACTGAGTTCACAGACTTACCAACAGTTACTTTGAAAAGAAATGCTTGGCAACAGGCCACGATATGAGTAAAGAGCTTAGAAGTCTAATTACAGTATACATTTTTCTTACCCAAGATTCACACAACTTTCACACATTCTCTAAAAAGTTGTATAAGTCTTGGGTGAAATGGTCCCATTAGATATGCCTCAAAATAAGGGAAATCTTTAAAGCAACAGATGAATGCTAACCTACAGTAACAGATACTTAAAGGAAACCTATCATGAAAGAAACATGAGGCCTGTCTGCCGTTGATGACCGTACCTTCTGAAAAGGATAGTTACCAGTCTGTGATGTTGACATTTCTCTTACTAGCTTGATCTGTACTGACCTTGTTCAAGATCAGTGGCTTAAGTAAGGTATACACAGTTAGAATTTCAAATGAACGAAATTGATTTGGGAATGTTCGTTCAACTTTCTACCCAATTATACCCTACTTATTAGAAATCACTGTCAGTTGAGCAACTAGCATTTTCAGAAAAAGGTATGTAGTGGTAGTTCCCATGTGCCTCTCTTGACAGGTTTATTGAAGAGGCTGGAAATATGATTTGGCTCAACTGGAGCCGGTGTATACTTTTTAGCAATGTCTGTCTGAATCAAATATATACTATATCATCATTATGAAAAGAGCTGAAACTGTTATAAGCTGTAAAATATGATATTTGGTGGAACCTCTTTCTAGTAGCCATTGAATGGAACCTCCTTCTAGTAGCCAGCTTGAATTTCAGCCCTGCTGAATCGGCTAGAATTCGAGCTGCAGGTGGCCCAGCCTGACATCACTCTGTTTGAAAGAAGTACATTTTTCAGTTGACTTTTGTCAAAGGCTGAAAATTGTCAACCAAACAGTGAGGGAAGGTAATCAGCTGCAGTCACTGTTCAAGTATTCTGAAAGCTGGCACCTGCAGCCACATTAGTGCGGCCTGGGGAGATTCCTCCATTTGTGCTGTTTGGCGTAATTGCTGGAATCAAGTGCTTTTTTGAGCTGAACGAGAAAAGAACTACATGTGTATGGCTAACTTAACTCTCTATTGTCCTCTGTCCCTTTGAATTACAGATTATACTAGCAATAGGTAGACTGAATTGGCACCAGGACTGTTTTACTACTATGGCATAAGTCAGAAGGGCTTGGACTGCCTAACACTCTGGGCTAAAGATCAAACAAACAAATCTGGTTTAAAGGAAAAACTGCATTGAGGCAAATATATACTGTAGATTGCCATTACTAACTTTGTTCCAGGATATGAAAGTTGCCAGTGGCTTCAATAGTTTCACAGCAACAGACCCAAACAAGTACGCAAATAAGAAATTGTGACTTCACCCTCGATTTACTTGCTGCTTACTTGCTATGAGTTTGTGACTCAAAGTAATAAAGGCAGATAGATATGTTCTCCGTACAGGTTGCTTTTAAAAACACAAATACATTGACTGTAGTCTGTACATTTTTTCTTTGCATTGGAACTACTCAGAAGTGCTGTCAATACATTTTTAAAGAAGAACTCCAGGTGAAATTTGTATTGACCCTTGCAGTGGGGCTACCCCTATACTGCAAGGGTCAACTGCTCGTTTTAGTCTAGGAAGGAAAAAATTATACTCACCCGATCCACCGTGACAGCACTCCCTCCTGCCTGTCTCCTCCTCCCATACACTTGTATAGGATGTGATGACTCGGGGAACCTTAGACCGCTGCAGCAGAGAAGCAACAAGGCAGCAAGAGCCGGTGTAAGAGCCAGGCAGCTCAGAGGTTCGGGTGAGTATAACCTTTTTTTATTTTCCTCCCTAGAGAAAACAAGCACTTTCCCCTTGCAGTACAGGGATAGCCCCACTACAAGAGTTAATAAAAATGTTGCCTGGAGTTCTTCTTTAAAAAGTGTAGGTGTTCTTTTTGGCTTTTTACTCATTGTCCATCCCTGGCTGAAATGTCCTAGTGCAGGAAAAAAAAACATTTAATCTGGGATTACAAAACCTTGACCACTGAATGTGTATATAGCTAAGCAAATATTGAACTCCATTTCTCTAGAAGGCTGGGGCACATATATGGTATGTGTTCATGTTGTTGGTTCAGTTTTAGCCTAGTATTTCTAAAGCCAAAACGTTTTTTCTTAATTTTGGATAGAGTAGGGAAGGATAACCCCTGTTAGTATTTTTTCTCCATCTGTGTCCCATTAGGAGATTTCTCTCTCTTAGGTCACACTGTCATGTTACGGTAATGCACGGTAAGTTCACACCTGTGTGTTTTGTCATGCTTTGGCTGTCACACAAGAATGCACAACATGTGGAATCCCATTATTTTCTATGGGGCCCATTCAAACTTGTACATTGCACTGCATTGTGACTTGAAAAAAGGCACAGGTGCTTCTTTTGATGATACATGCAGAGTTATTCACAAAAGGGTGAAGAGTTTGGAGAAGGCAGGAGAAGTGAACAATCTAGGACAACATAGCTGATTTGGAAACATTCTCCGATTCAGCTCACTTTCCAGTTCAGCTATTTTGGCCTAGATTGTTCACTTCTCCAAACTCTTCACCCTTTTGTGAATAACCCCCATAGTGTGTTTTTGGCCTCATAGACTTCAATGGGAGCACATGTAAAACTCATGTATATGCGTTTTAGCATGTTTTTGTGCATTACAACCAGTCTCCTCCTCCCAGCTACATCTTCTCTAGCCAGGCTGTGTAGGAAGGTGGTGCGAGCAGGCCATACCATGGTTGATGTGGAAGAACTAATATGGTTGGTGAGGGGAAAGACATTGCCGTATGATGCCAATTACAAGGATCGCTGCAAGAGGGCCTGGGAGGACATTGCCCTTGATGTTGGGATAGTCCCATCAAAAGTGTGGTAGTAGCTGCAGCTTTTGCCATAACATTCACAGTAGACATGCCTCAGGATTGCTCAGTAAGCCCAACTACACAGCACAACACAGAACTAGCAGGATGCAGATACAAGATAGACAACACTTAATGATGTCTAATCAGATATTGCTTGTCACTAGCATGACAAAAACATGTGGGGAAAAAAAACGCATGAATATGCAGACGTGCAAGTGTAAATGGAGACTACTGCATGTTATGTTCTTTGGTCATTTTGAATAGCACCCCAAAGCACTAAGGCAATGCACCTTCACTGCAGATTGCTGCAACATTCCCATAAAAGGGTCAGGTGAGGTTTTGGCAGCGCAGAGCTGCCTTGACCCAACACACATTAACTACTGTGCATTGATGCAACAGACAAGTGTGAACCTGGCTGCCACTGCAACAAGTGTCCTCATTAAAAGACTTTCCCTCTATGACTGTTCTTGTGACCGCTCATAGGTCAGATTTTTCCATCTCTTTCAGTCCCAGGGACAATGGTCAGCAGGACAATTTGAGAACCTCAATTTCCCCAGTGGAGACGCAGATAGCAAAAAAAAAAGCTGACAAGTTGGCTGTCCTTTCTGTAATCTATCAAAAACTAAAAAAAACAACCCGATATTGATTTTTAGATCAGCTCTGGTCAACCATGAACATTTGCTTGTCAACTGATGGGAATGTGGCTAACTTGCTGAGTGGTTCCAGTTTTCACCTTGGCATTCTTTTTCTTCTAGCTGGATTCCTTTAAATTTCTATACAGTTATTTTCTGAAAATGCAGGCCAGTGGGTGTTCATGGGTGTAAGCACCACCCATTCTCAGTACCCATTAAGGAAGAACTCCAGTAGCACTACACTACATTTAAATTGCCTACATAAATCTGATTTTTTATTTCATTTCAGTCTCATTGACACAACTTGCAGCATCTTGTGACCAGGGGTTTAAAAAGCCTGCTAAATCTAGCTCAAAGTTAGAAATGTATATTTTTTGTATAATTCTGTAACTACAGTACTATTCAAGTTTCAGGTGATCATGTTTTAATGCTATACATCTATTTGGAACAGTATACTAGAGACAGTTGATATTAGGGATGGGGCTTAATACTTTATACAACCTAACATTTAGTAGAACCCTTAGGTATGTTCCCCTTTTAGACCAATAGCATTGTTTTCCAGACCTGAGAGTATCCCTAGTGACACCAGGAGTATTTTTCCCTAACATGTAAGAAATACAACCTGTGAAAGAACTCTGGACAAAAAGTCAGCACTATATACGGTGAATGGTACAATAACACCCAAAAAAAATAGAATCTATATAAAAAGCATCAGGCTTTGCAAAGAAGTTCTAGCAATCATTCAGCAGCATTGGTATCTCTACTGCTGCTGTAACTAACATAAACATGTTCTGAATCAGGAGTAGCCAAACTATGGCCCACCAACTGCTGTGGAACTACAAGCCTCTTAAAGGCATTGCAACACTCTGTCAGCCACAATCATGACTTTCAGAGGCAGATACACAATGGGATTTGTAGCTTTATCACAGCTGAAGGGCTGAAATTTGGCTAACCCTGTTCTAAATTAAAGGCCAAACTCCACTAAAGTGAATGTCAGCTTGTGATGGATGGCAGTGAAAGGGATCATCCACAGTCATTACAAAGCTGTATGAGGAGGTTACATTTAAAAAACATAAAATGCACTTAAAAATGGGGGATCTAGTTTTAAAAATGTGACACCTTTATAGTGATATTAGGATGGATTGGAATTCAGAACTCGAGTGTGTACAGAAGTCAAACATGGTGTTATGCATTTTTTTTAACAGAGGAGATTAGTGCCAAGCATTTACCAAGGTCCATAGCTGTTTATTGTTCATTGAGCAATTCTAAGGTAAGCTTCCACATTAAGCAGTGTAAATTTCCAAACTTCATTCAATGCTAAATTTTCATTGTTTTACCTTTTAACACATAGCACAAAGAGATCATTATCGAAGGGAAAATGAAAATGCTGAATTCCAGTAAACAAAGAAGGGTGTTACGCAATGAAATGCCTGTGCTAGTTTCTTCTGTAAACAACCTCTCTCTGCCTATCAATCACTTAAAGCTCCTATCTTGATTTATTTCACAATCCCAGAATGTATTTCTCAACAGCGTTTCACTGGAATTGTTAAAATGAAAACAGCAGTTTAACTTTCTAACATCTACCAGATATTATATATATAAAAATATATATTCTGTAGATACAGTCACTGTTTGGGTGTTTTGACAGCTGTGGGTTCCAGATGTCAGAACACAATAGCCAGCAGGGAGGTGCCCCCATCCATGCTGTTGGCATGGAAATCAAGCACTCAATTCTCATTTACGATTTACCAGCGACACCAATCAGCTACAGTCATTGTTCGCGCATTCTGACAGCAGTGGATGCTAGCCGCAGAATACCACAGCCAGGGACAGAAAACAGAAGAGCACCAGACCAAAACAAATATTAGAGTGCATAAAAAGTTTAATGATTGTGTTGATCAAACATCCAATGCATTTCAGGGACAGACACATCCCCTTCCTCAGGGCTTGGAGAGGATGAGAATGAAGGATAGGACTAAAAAAAAGATCAGAATTGACATCTTTTTGCAGCTATTGGTAGGTAGATTTCCCAAATGTGTGGATTGCAGGCAGTGATTGGAGTCCCCAACCACTGCCTGCAAACGATACATTTTGGGAAAACTAACCATAGCCACAATAAGATCTAAATTCTTGTTTACTCAATCCCTTTATTCTTATAATATTGTCATAAGGCCCTGACACACACTGGCTGTTTAACCAACACATCAATTAAACATTTTGTTGGACTCTAACATCCGTTTTGGTCTGGTGCTCTTCTGTTTTCCGTCTCTGAGTAGCTCCCAATACCTCCTTTCAGTAACTGTGCATATTTGAGTTGCCTAACCATAAGCTAATCAGCCACCTACAAATCAAGTTGAGTCTTGATTTGGAAGGAGTCCCAATTTGGGACTCCTTCCAGCGTCCCTGAAAGATTCTCATGATTTGAAGAATTCAATAACCACCAAAGGAGGTTCCACCATGCACGCATTTTAACATTGATGGGGGAATCCAGTGTGTCAGCTCAGTGAGAAAAAAACGCTGATTGTATGGCCAGTTTAAAGTGACACTAAAGTCAGAAGTGAAATCCTAAAAATGCATTCCAGTATCTTAACTACAAATGTATCTTATTTGTGTATCACTCGGCTGTAGATCCTCAAATCATCTCTGAATTGGTGCTGACGCTGTCCTTCCTTCTGGAGGGTGGCTACTTTTGTTCCCCATGGTCCCTGTGTGTTGTAAAGTAGTCACCACTCCAAGCTCACTGTGATGGACTACAATCTCGCATTTAGTTTACTAATTTGTATCGAGATTGTAGTCCTTAACCCCTTCGTGACTGGCCATGTACACTGTACGTGATGAGTTATATCAGGCTTTGTAATGCTGGTAACAGATGATTCTCAGCAGTTACCAGTCATTAATGAATGCCTCAGTACTGAGGCATTCATTAATGAAATAATGAAGCTTTTTGTAAATGCTTCTTCCTGTCATTAATGAAAGAATGAAGCCCTTACATGCAAATACAGGACTGCAATTTGCGATCCTGTATTTGACAGCTGAAAATAGCAGAGAGGTAGCAGTGACTCATCTCTCTGCTATTTGTTTTGACAGCTCGATAGCCCGATGTTTAGATACATTTCACTCAAAAGATACAATGTATATCTTTTGAGTGAAATGTATCAGTTCTGATCGTCTAGGCGCGATCAAAGAGCTTTTAGTGAGATCTGAATCTGACTAAAGACAGGATCAGTCTCTAAGGTTATTATTAGCTGTTCCTAAGTTTGGAACAGCCTAATGGCCAAAAATTAAAAAAAAGTTAATTTATCAACCAATCATAGTGACTGCTTGATATAAACTGACAAGAAAAAAGAAAGTTTTTTTTTTTACAACGTGTAAAAATGTTTTTAATAAAGTGTAAAACAAAATTAGGAAAATAAAAATTATATATAAATATATTTTTTATACTATAATTAATATAAAAAAATTCTAATAATAATAATAATAATCAAAACATGTGAAAAAAGTGTTTTCTTCTAGTTTTTTCCCCTCATTTTTTTTATTTTATTCAAACTAAGTGAGGGGTTAGGTACACATATGTGATATAATTATATAGCCCTATCTGTCCTCTAAAAAAACAATATATAATATGTGTGGGTACATTTAGTAAGAAAGTATATTACTGCTGTGGAAGAATCACACAGCAAAAATGTAAAAAGTGTGCCAGTCATTTATGAACAGAAACTGAAAACTAGCTCAGTCATGAAGGGGTTAGTGGGAGCAAGCTTGGAGTGGTGGCTACTTTACAAAACTGGGACCATGGGGAACAAAAGTAGCCACCCTCCAGGCCCATTCACACCACATCCAGATTACCTCCAGACCAGACTGTTTCCGGACCAAAATGCATCCCAATGTATCCCTATGCTATTTCTGGCTTCTGTTCCCACCAGTGCAGTCCGTTCCAGACTATACCAGAAAAATACTGCTTGTCCTATTTTGTCTGGTCTGGAATGCATCAAAATGCATCAAAAACGCATGGAACACACCTATAAGACCATTTTAAGCTAAAAAATAAATAAATAAAGCAGATTTCCAATCGCAAAATCGTGGCAAAAACGCAGTGCACTATGTTCCAGATCAGGTCCGGAAAATGGTGTGAACTCAGCCTCCAGAAGGAAGGACAGTGGCGGCACCAATTCAGAGATGATTTGAGAATCTACAGCCGAGTGATACACAAATAAGATACATTTCTCTTAATAGTTCAGATACTTGAATGCATTTTTAGGATTTAACTCCTGAATTTAGTGTCACCTTAAGGTGAAGCTATGTCCTATTTGAATACCCAATGATGTGCAAAGGAAATGAGGAAAAGCGGAATTTTGCTTGTATATGTTTGGGTGATTGAAGTGAACACATTTAGTAATCAATTACAATAATTAGAGAATAAAGGAAATTACTTAAGTAATTACTTACTTAAAGGAAATATGAAATTCACTGATTACCTCCTCTTCGCAGTTTTCTAACATACAACACACTTAAATAACAGCATGCTTGTGGTGCTTTGACCACAGAAAATGCTTCCATCAAAATATACAGTATACACAATATTAAGAATTTTTTTGTTTTCTCAATAAACTGATTTATTAGTCATCATCCGCTGTAACTAAAGCGTTATGACATAGTAATCAGTGTAATATAAACTGTACTTACCGTTGCAATACAGACACAGCATAGGCTTAGAAGAAACCATACTAAGCTTGACGTCTTCATGGTGATGACTCCTCCAAGGTTCTGAACACTTTTCAACACAAAGCCTCAATTTCTAGAGAATTTAGGCAGAATCGGCTATCAATCTTTAACTACTAATCCAACAAGTTTAAAAAGGTTTGTTTGTACAATTGCTGTGCATATGCAACCTGGAATCTGAACTCAATAGTTGTACAATGCCAATTCAGCCATGGTGATTCTAATGCTAATCCAGTTAACAATAGGCTGGTACAAAGACAGTAGTGTGCTTTTAATCAGTCAGCAAGTTTTCCAAACATTTATTTCCTTTTAACTGAGGTAGCATTGCACCATCAAGTGTTTAACCACTTAAAGACCAGGTGTTTACGCCCACTCCCTGGCCAGGCCATTTTTCAGTATTCAGCGCTGCGGTACTTTAACTGACATTTATTCCATCATGCAACGCTGTACTGAAATGAATGTCATACCATTTTTTGGGGACAGACATAGCTTTCTTTTAGTAGTATTTAATCACCACTGTGGTTTTATTTTTTACTATATTAAGTAAAAATGTATTGAAAATTTAGACAAAAAAAGTTTTCTTTACATTTATGTTATAATACATTTATTATTAGCCGATTTTTTTGTAAAATATAAAAGACAGGGTCACGTCAGGTATATAGACACCAAACATGTCAAGCCTTAAAATTGCGCCCACAAAATCGCAGCAAACGACCACACCCAAAATTTACCATAGTCAACGCTTTAAAAGCTTTTACCGTTTATCAGTTTAGTGTTATCAGTGATTGATGGCCGTAGGAATTATTGCTCTCACTCCGGCATTCGCAGTGATATGTAACATGTGCGGCGTAATGAGCGCAATCGTCGTTTTTGCAGGTATGCACACCCGACGCATGTTTGCACGCATGTATAGCGGATATGAAGAAGTCACTCGCACTCCAGCCCAAGTTCAGCCAATATTTGATTGACCTCTGTGGTGTCACAACATGGCGATGTTTCGGAATCCATTTGGTCCCTTCATCAGGAAAATAAATACTCTTTGTTCATGTCGCTTGGCACCCACCCGATACTTCGGCACCCACCCGATGGTCGCCTGGCACCCACCACACCTGACCGATAAGGCCCCGTTCCCACTGCACGATATGCAAATCGCGCGTTTGTCGCGCGATTTGCATATTGCGCGATATCGCGAGATTTGCCGCGCGATATCGCGTTCAAGCTTGCATTGAGCAAGCTTGAATCGCGGCTAAATCCGCTCCAAAAAGGGTCCTGCTGTAGCGACACACGACCCGCGACAGCAGGACCCTTTGCCCCATTGACATGCATTGGAGCGCGATATCGCGCGGTAATTTGCAGCGATATCGCGGGAATTACTGCGCGATAAATCGCTCAATGTGAACGGGGCTTAAGGGGATTATTCGGTCAGGTGTGCAATGGGTTTCTTTTGATTATTGAACTGGGGGTTGGGACTTTAATTGTGTTTTTTTAAATTCTATTTCATGTGTGGCATTCATTTTTTTTGCAACTTACATTTTTATTTTACTTTTTTTTTCTCCACTTAACGTTATTGTTATCACATAGGGGGATAAGAAGCCCCCCTATGTGATAGCAAAGAGGATGTGACAGGTCCTCTTTTTGGAGATATCAGAGGTCTTTAAGACCCCTAATGTCACCTAGGGACCCCCAAAAAAGCTGATGAAGTAGAGATCTGCTTCATTAGCTTCTGAAGCTGGAGAGTGACACAAGAATGCAGAAGTGATTTAATATACATCACTCCCTGCATTCCGCCAATGGGGAGGATATCAGAGAGAGATCGTGTACTGATCTCCCTCTGATCCCCTGTCACCGACCCACCGCGCTGGTCCCGGGCTTGCACCGGGCACAGCGGAGCTCAGGACCAGTGGGGGGGGGGCGCACAGAACGGCACCTCAGACAAGCGATCCGCTGGCTCTATAGCCGGCGGATCGCTTATATGTAAACAGGCATGGTTGCCTGTTTACAAATTTTGACAGTTTCCCGCTCGAGCGCGCAGGACTAACAGGCCATCTTTAGACGGCCTGTCACAGTGCTGTGCTAGAACTCCTGTTTTGGAGGTGACAGGGTCAATAAAGAGAACCTGTCACCTCCAATTGCTATCACACAGGGGATTGTTTTCCCTGTGTGATAGCAATAAAGTTAAGTGAAATTTTGTTTATAAAAAATAATAAAAAAATAAATAAAAATTACAAAAATAATAAGAAATAATAATT
>NW_017306304.1:1008679-1035558 GCF_000935625.1 Nanorana parkeri
ACAAGCTAAAAATTTAAAAAATAAATACAAATAAAAAAAGGGATAAAAAAGTAAGAAAAAATAAAGAAACAAAAAAAATTAGAACTAACCCTGCCGCCCCTGCCATCCGGTTGCCATTCTCCGTTGATTTGGGGGGGTTCGGTTGGGGGGGAGGGGGCGCATTGCGGAACCTGGCTTTGGGTCGGCAGGGAGAGCAAATCCGGCCCTGTCTGTACTGTTCCATTAATCCACATTCAAAGGTCCCCCCACACACTACTCCTCAAGTCCACTTCCAGAGCCTTTTGAACCATACTTCTCTTATCATCTACCTCCAGCACCCCTCTGTATTGCTCCACTCTTCCACCTACAGTGCCTCACTGTACTACTCCTTTCATCTATCTATGGAACTCCTCTGTATTCCTTCCTCTAATCCACATTTAGCCCCCATGCACACTATAGTAGCAAAAACAATGTGGACCCCATTCACACAGGGCTTTTTTTTTTTCTGTATGTGGATTCCTACAGCAATTATCAGCATATGCTTGCACCAGGCATCCAATGAGGTTCCAGGCAGCTGTGGATGCTCGGCCTATACAAAACAATGACAGACTGTCAGGAGCCACAGCTATCTGCATGCATTTATTTATCTAGTGGCATATTTAGGGTATGGCTGGCAGGGCATGTGCCATGGGCTCCACTTGAGGGGGATTGCCGCACCACTCAGGGGCAGTGGTGGTTTTTGTCCCTTTAGTTGAGCTGTGCCCCATTCAGACCTCCCATCAGCGCAGACCCGCAGTGACACAGTGCAGCTGATCGTTGTTGTCACATGTAAACAAAGAGCTAGAGCAGGGAAAGTTACAATACTCACTTCCTTTCCGTGCTCTGACTGACGACTCATCTAATGCAGAGCCCTGCAGAGGAAGTTAGCATTGTAGGCATTCCTGTGCCCTGGCTGCTTGTTTACAAGTGACAGCAGCGATCGGCTAAGTTGTCTGTCAATGCAATCACTTCAGGTCTGTGCTGAGGGGAGGACTGCATGGGGCACAGCCTTTCACACATCTAGCAATGACCTGCGTTGTACCACACTAGATCGACACAGGTCACAAGCAGCAGCGCATTGTACACTGCTGCCATGCAAGGACCTGAATGAAGTGGTCACATTGTTCACACATTAAGTTGACCACAAAAATTGTATGTTTCACCAGATGGGCTAGTGCATTGTGGCAGCTCCAGCAGTGTGTGTTATATTGCACCCTGCTGGAGTTGTCACTGTTTACATATTTTCTTTTCTTTTTAACTTTACAGTATGTGGAGTGTACAATGAGTACACTCCATTCAGGTCCCCCCATGTGACGACCTGCGCTGACATCCACTGCGCTGCAATAAAATGCAGCATGCATGTTGCAGCATGTATATATTGCCCCACATTGCCCATTATACCCACATAGTTGTGTGATTGGGACACATAGAAAACAATTGTTTTCTCTGTGTCCTTGCTGTGACCTGTGTTGATCGAGTGTGGTACAATGCAGGTCACCACCTCATTCTATATGCCATGCTGTATATTCCCTATTCCACACCGCCTCATACTATATGCCATGCTGTGCATTCCCTATTCCACACCGCCTTTTTCATCTCGGCACGCCCAGCTATGCGAGCTCTCACAAGCTGACATGCCGTAGAGAACATTACATGACACACTGCACGCGAAGGCAGTGTGCCACCGCTCCGCTCTGCAGTGTGTCACGGCCTTTAGTGTGTATGTGCCTGTCTAGGTGTGCCAGAACTGGGGTGTCAGATGTTTGGACAAGGCAGGGATCTCAAGTCTCCCTGATGTTCAGGGAGTCTCCCTCTATTAGATAGCGGCTCACTGACGTCCGCGAGAGAGGCATTTTCTCCCTGAAAGGTGTACTCTGAGTAAACCTTTCCGGTAAGATATCAGTGGGTACAATTTCAGAGTGAGGCTTGCCTCCTGGAGGAGGAAGGTCATGTGATCTCTAGAGTAGCCTCAGAACGAGGCTTGCCTCCTGGAAGAAGGTCATGTGATCTCTAGCGCAATTTTATTGCTTGCCATCCAGCAGTTATCTGCAGCTAGGGACAGAAGACCAGCACTGAACACAATCTGTCTGTTTCCAGGTTTGCATATTTGTCCTTAGCCACAGGTAACCACTATATGTGTAAATACATGGGCGTAGTGGTGAACAGCTGCGGCTCTTGCCAGCTTGTCATTGCTTTGTACAGGCTAAGCAGCCTCAGCAGGCCACAACCATGCGATTCCTGCCTCAAAAAGAGGTGATTTTTGCTTCAGGAATCTGCAACCTATCATAAAAGCCCTTTGTGAATGAGGCTTTATTATGACTTTATAAACTCTGCCAGCTCACTACGGACCTGTACAGGGAACGCATGTGTGTATGACTTTATTTTATTACAAATAGCAGCGGTAGGAGCAGGCTAAGAATTAAGCTGGGCTTCCCACATCTACCCAACACGAGGTAACCTTTATTAATATACCGGTAGTTCTAGTATTACTATTGGAGTGTGGATGTCAGCTTCTGCTTCTTCAATGCAATAGAGTTTAGACGTTAGACGAATCACGCCTGAAACCGTTGCTGAATGTTTACTTGTCCTACAACCATACACTTTATTTATACATGTTTCTGAGCACTCAGTTTCAATAAAGTTTTCCGAAGCCTTCCCCCCCCCCCTCTTTGAAGACGCAATCAGAGCGCGCCGGATGTGAGTCAGACCTAAGGAGCCCCACGTGTTTGCTTGGGGAGGGTGATCGCGGCTTCAATCGGGAGTCAGGTATGATAATGTTAATCTTTTCGGTCCCGTTTACTTGAAATTAAGCTTTCAGTTGGTGGGTGAATTACAGATACCTGTAAGCCACTCTATGTCTGCTCATGATTTAAATTCAATTTAACTAAAACCTTGTTTTAACAGTATGCTGTATAATACCATACCTGCAGTGAGCTGTGTGCTTGTTTTATACTCATAATAGCAATGTTGTATGGTACGGGTGTGTTGTGTAACGTTTGCATCACATTCTAGGAAAGAGAGGCGGCGAAGACAAATCTAAATATTTTCACTGCATAACTACTGTACTTTTTTTAACATGAATGATTGCTTACTGGAAACGGTATTGGTGAAAGACAGGAGAAATGGGTGCATGCAGTGTTTAATGTATTTCATGAGGTGTGTGGATCTCATGGTTCCTGGAGGGGATCCCCACACTTCTAATAAACACTGGGTACCTTTCTCTGTATCTCTCATTGCCTAAAGAGATGTATGATTTCATCAAGGAAGAACAATCCCCCTGACTGATGTGCTGTTAATGCTGACGGATGTGTATCTCAGCACTTTACCAATAGGCCACAGCATTGAGGGTAAAAAACGAACACACACCTGAGGTTACCTGAGTGCTCATTCTAAGCCCTCAGTCACACTGTATCGGCCCGCACGTACAGCTCCCTGCTGCGTGCACGGCTGTATCGAGCAACTCCCGGGAAGGACAGGTGCTGCGTGTGATTAGTACGCATCCACTGTCCTCCTCTATGGGACTACGCGGCCATCCGCTCACCAAGTGCAGGTGCGTGTTTTCCGGCTCTGACGCAGACAGGACCCATCCGTACAGACGTGTAGGGGGCCGTAGCTGCTTGGTACGTCCCTGCACGGAGCTGTATGTGTGGGCTGATTACAGTGTGAATGAGGGCTTAAGCTACCCATATACTGTACACAAATACATTTTCTTGCACCCAGCCCACAGGCTAAGATAAAATCACTTGATTCCCCCATACATGATAAACAGCATGGATGGAGGAATCTTCACTGCCAGCTATTGTATTCAGACAGCTGCTGCAACTTTAGCTGCCTGCATACTCAAACAATGACTGCATCTGATCGGATGCAGTCACTGTTCGGCGGGGAGTTTTCCACCGGCTAAATCCATTTTTCATTTATATTTTGTTGATGGTTGTGCTGTCAAACGTGGCTCACATTTAGGCTGATACTGTAAGGAGCGTTCAACATTGAAGTGTATGGCTACCTTAATTCATCTACCAGCTCTATGGGTGAGTTTATTAGGGTTTGCTTTGGCCAGCGTACTGAAAGGTGGCATTGCCTTAACCCCTTCATGACTGAGGCCCTTTTTTCAATTTTTGCACCCATGTTATATTCCACATTTTAGGCCTGAAAATGACATAAAACCCCCCAACATTATATATTTTCTGAATGCCAAGACCCTATAGAATAAAATGGTGGTAGACCATGGAAGAGGTGGGCTGTGAATTAAAAGATATATGCCATTTCTGGCGGTGGATTTATTTTGTGAACTTGTATGTCTGGCTTCTTACAGTGGCTGAGAGTAGCTTAGTGTATGTGCAGCCAATTTGTGGAGAGTGAAAGATTAGGGAAAGAGTTGCAACCCTGTCAGTTTATTTGTTGCTGTTTGCTATTGGGGCGATTTGCCTTCACTTCCTGTCTTTGATGCAACACAAATTGAGGGCAATTTCCCACTTAGTTGCCACTGTAACAGTTGACACCATTGGAATATTTAATCTCATTTCTTGTTCAGGTGACAACTGCAGAATTTTGGCTTTGCCATCAATTTGTCTCTGCAACATTGGTGACCAGGACAAATGGGGTAAATCTCAACAGCAGGGGCACAGTCGGCAATAAATGTGGAAGAGGGTATAACCATTTCCCGATTAAATCAAAACCAAGTTTTGGCTACTCATACACTTGAATGTGTCTAGTAGGGATGCAGCGATACCGGTTTTCGGTATCGAGTACTGATATATAAACACACAATTGAGCAATTGGGGTTTGCAATTACATATATGATACTTATAGCCCAAAAAAATAAATGCCCTCAAATTATCAAGATCCCAATTGTGAGCTCAAAAATATATCCAAAAACATATTATAATTATAACAATGTATTAATCTCTGGTAAACTACACATAAATATACACACATTTAAAAAGCTATCCACCCCATCAAATGGCTATATTGGCAACATGACTAACCCAATGGTTATAATGGCTCTGCAAGCCTGACATCGATCTGCAGCAGGTTAGGCAAATGGTATACTTTCATTCAGCAATGTATATTGTATTCCTCTGTCAAGAGATAGCACTCCCAAGACACTAGATAGCTGCTTGGATGTTACATAAAATATCAACAAACTGACACCAAAGCAATATAACAGAAGATATACAAGGTAGCTGCTTGGATGTTATACAATATATCAACAAACTGATACCAGAGGAATACAATGTACATTGCTGAATGAAGGTATACCATTTGCCTAACATGCTGCAGATCGATGTCAGGCTTGCAGAGCCATTATAACCAATATTTATTGCTGAATGAAGGTATACCATTTGCCTAGCCAGCTGCAGATCGAAATAAATCAGGCTTGCAGAGCCAATATACCATTAGGTTTGCCAATATAACATACCAACAAACTGATACCAGAGGAATACAATATACATTGCTGAATGAAGGTATACTATGTGCCTAACCTGCTGCAGATCGATGTCAGGTTTGCAGAGCCATTATAACCTATGTGCATTGTTGAATGAAGGTATACCATTTGCCTAACCTGCTGCAGATCGAAATCAGGCTTGCAGAGCCATTATAACCATTGGGTTTGTCATGTTGCCAATATAGCCATTTGATGGGGTGGATAGCTTTTTAAATGTGTGTATATTTATGTGTAGTTTCATACGAGATTAATAATTTGTTATAATTCTAATATGTTTTTGGATATATTGTTGAGCTCACAATTGGGAAATTGGGATCAGCTCGTCGGGCTCCACCGTCTGCTCGTCACAGACGAGCAGACGAGTGGATTTTCGAGCCCTGTATATATATTCTAATTATTTTTTCTTATGGTACTTGCCGGTGCCCCGATTATCAGGAAGTCGGGCGGCGGATCATGACCTGTTGCCCAGCTTCCTGGTTGCCTGACCAATCAGGAAGCCGGGCAGCGAGTCATGAGGTGCCGTCCAGTTTCCTGATTGGTTAGGAAGCCAGGCTGCCTAGTAACAAGTGAAGCCAGCTTTCTAGCCAATCAGGAACCCGGGTGGCATGTCATGACCCGCTTCCTGATTGGCTAGGAAGCCAGCTTCACTTGTTCCTAGGCAGCCTGACTTCCTGACCAATCGGGAAGCCTGGAGGCAGGTCATTACGTGCCGCCAGACTGCTTAGCAACACATAAAGCCAGCTTCCTAGCCAATCAGGAAGCTGAGAGGTGTGTCATAACCCACCACCCAGCATCCTGATTGGAATGGAAGCCGGCTTCATGCTTCCTCAGCACTGAGGCACAGAGATCTCCCTCTGACCCGAAGTTCCGGTATCGGAGCATTTGGGCTAGTACGAGTAAATACTCGGTACCGATACCTCCCTAGTGTCTGGTGAACTGTTCGTATCCAATAAAATGCATATTTGATACAGCCTTTTCCATTTTATAGAGTGTTTACTCACTGAATTCACTGTTTGTTCAGGATGTCTTACGGAGGGCGAGGAGGCTTTAATCGTGGAGGAGGAGGCGGAGGTTTTGGTGGCGGACGTGGAGGAGGTTTTGGTGGTGGACGTGGAGGAGGCGGAGGTTTTGGTGGCGGACGTGGAGGACGCGGAGGTTTTGGTGGAGGACGCGGAGGTTTTGGTGGAGGACGCGGGGGTTTTAACAGAGGTTATGACCAAGGACCACCAGAGAGCGTTATTGGTATGTTGAAATTTAAGTACACTTATACAGTTTTTCATTGCCAAGTCCAGCTAAACCGCTGTTTTCCAGACATGACTTGTGTCTAAAATATTGCTGGCAAAACCTGAATTGATGCTTTTCGATTGTCTGTACATCCCCCTTTATGCCTTTAAAGCAGAACTATGGGGTTAGGGCTTTTCCCCATAGTTCTCCTAAGGGTAACGGGAGGACATAAACTAGCGTCCTCCCTTCACCCAAAGCTCAGTATATTGTGAGCTATAGCTCGTGGTGTGCTGAGACGCCGCAGCTGGAACGGATCCCCACATTACTGTCTGGATCCACCCAGCTTCGTGAGTGACAGCTGGCTCTGCCTATCTAGACGCAGAGCCAGCTGTACCTGCCCCCGCCCGTTTCGCCAGTCAGTGCTGGAGGATCGGACAGGGGGGAATCCCTGCAGGGAGCCGTGAGTGACGGTCACGGCTCTCTGCACGGATAAATCGAGAAGTTAGCGAGCGACAGTATGTGTTCACTCCCCGATCTATTGAGCCGACGTGTGACAGTTTCATTGTCACAGGTCGGCTCAGATTATAAGGCTGAGTGAAAAGCACTTGCCTCATAATTCTCCTTTTTAATGTTCTATCTCCATCTATATGTGTAATCGCTGACTGTACAGTTGTCTAAACACTAAAGATTTTCTTGTTGCAGAGGTTGGAGAGTTCATGCATCCTTGTGAAGATGATGTTGTGTGTAAATGTACAACAGAAGAAAACAAAGTGCCTTATTTTAATGCCCCCATTTATCTTGAAAACAAAGAACAGATCGGAAAAGTGGATGAAATATTTGGGCAGCTGAGAGGCTTTGTATCCTTTTTTTGTCCATACTAATATGAAATCGCTTCATTTTACTATATGAGAAGATGTAGCATGACTGTAAGATGTATGAGGAATGTTTTGTTTCATCAGGCTGTATGTGTAGGAAGCACAGATACCTTGCCCATGTAAAGGGCCTCCCCTAACCCACTTATACTCTCCTTGCTAGGACTTTCCACTCCTGTCCCTTTCACAGCCGTCCACAATACCTAGTGCTTCTGTATAAGGGGGAACATGTGATCTACCATGTGACGGTGCTTGGTACTAGCAGTTAATTGCTAGGCTGAGCACTGTCATGTAATGGGGATAGTGATAGTACTGTTCTCCATATTTGCAAATACAGGTGATTTTAGTACCAGGGAGGGCTGGCAAAGTGAGTGCATGAGGTTTATGGGGCTCTTTTCTTTACAAAGACACTGTCCATTAGCCTCTATAGGCTAGTGACTTTGTCTCTTTTTAATGGATCACAAGCCAGCCCTTGCTAGTCACCCCCCACAACTGTCTAATTTATAGTCCTGGAAAGAAAAATATGTACACATGGTTAACCATATGCATGGCAAGAAACCTAAAGCTCTACATTTTGCCACTTAGCTGCGCTGTCTAATGACCGCTTGATCACAGGCACTCAATTGGTGCACTGGCCCCCAAATGTGTTTTTCTGCAGCACCATTTAAAAATTAAGTTTTTGTGTTGTTTTTTTGTTTGTCTTTTACAAGGGTGCGGTAGTAAGGGGGCTTAGGTGAGTTTTACAAGAGTTTTACAAGAACTCAGTTTGTGCCCTCTGAAGTGATATTTGCTATGCTCTCTAAATTTCCTATACCTTTTTGTTGAGTATTGTTTGATTTGCTTTTGATATACATTTGTATATTCCTTAATGTATTATTTCAGTATTTTTCTATAAAACTATCTGATAACATGAAAGCATCGTCCTTTAAGAAATTGCAAAAGGTAATTATTGTTTCAAATGTTTACATTTTCTCCATTGTCTCACTCCATTGCCACCCTTTGCAAAAACAAGCATTTAACTCTTGCAGTGTGGGAGGAACCCCACTGCAAAGGTAGTTTTTTTTTTAACATATTCACAGGCTCCAGCTTTAAAGAAGTATTCTGAGAGTAAACTATACTCTAATACCTGAAGCCGGTGTGGGACACCTCCAGCTGGCTCTATTGATTGAGAGCAGCGCGATCGTGTGGCTGCTGATTGCTCTGCTCACTGTTTCTCCCTGCAGAGAGTGGTGACTCAGTGACCGATCATCACAGGGATTGCCCCCTCCCCTCTCTATTCCTCTAGCTTAGTCTGGAAGAACAGATGGGGAAGGGGGCAAGCACAGCTGGCTCTGCCTCCTCAAGTCAGAGCTTTAGTAAATATACTCCTGTGACCCAAAAGAGAAGTAAAGCCAAAAAAAGAGTTTGGCTTTAGTTCTCTTTTAAGATAAGAGCTAAGTGTTCGGCATAAGCTTCTTTACTTGATGTGCACATAGTACAACTGGTACTGTACAGAAGAGGCCACATGTAGGTTTAAACCAAACCTAACCAGCTCTTTTTTTTTATTCCTTTTTTTTTTCTAAACAAAGTGGAGAAGGGATACAATCTCTAGTAGTTGTTTTTAAAAAAATTGCTTTCTGTGTCCATTTTTGTGGTAAATCACCTATCCTCCTGTTCCTGGTGCATCCTGTATTCTATAGCGTTGGTGGGATAGGTGGTACTGCAAAAGGGACACAAAGCACTGAAAACAGGACAAAAATGAATCCTTTTTCTTCTATCCAAAAAAATAAAAACCCCAATATTTTGACCACAGTTGGGCTGTAGGGGCTGAAAACTCCATTGATAGTATAAAATGATCTAAAACTAGTCCTAAATATTTTCATTGCATTGGCTGCTTTGGTCTGGGGTTTTGTTCAGCCCTGGTATATTACTTAAGTTTTTACAATAACTTTTTGTTTTTTTGAACTGCTAATTTTTCCACTCCTTTTTATGAAACAATTTCTGCTTTTTTTTTTTCTTCTAGTTTTATATAGACCCAGCAAAGCTGCTGCCATTGCAGAGGTTCCTTCCTCGGCCACCTGGTGAGAAGGGTCCTCCACGTGGTCGCGGAGGAGGAAGAGGGGGCGGACGCGGTAGAGGTTTCAGAGGAGGTGGTGGAGGAAGAGGAGGAGGTTTGTATTCTGAATTTGAATGTGAATTTCTAAAGGCGAGCAGTGCATCCTTAAATGTTTTTTTCTTTATTTTACTTGCAGGGTAATATGAAATATTTCTTATTAATGTGTTTTTTTCTGCCATCAGTTGGAGTGCTAGTCTCCTTTGTCATGTAGTAAATATTAATAAAACAACGTTTTTATAAAGTTAAAGAGAACTGATACAAAGCAATGCAAAGACTTAAAATAAAAACAACAAAATACCTCACGTTAAAGTGAAGCTAGACAAATTCCCCACAAAGTGGGGCAACTCAGTTGTGAGTGATATAGCACTTACAGTAAAATATTTGCAGCTCTTCATTTTGCTTAGGCCTTTTTTATCTATTCACAAGGTTGTGAGACAACTGCTATTTTAATTGAGGTACAAACTATCATCCGGCAGCTCTTTCTGTGCTTAGACCCAACCTAACTGATATGCCGATGATGATCTAAAGCGCCTTATTGGTTCCTGTGGGGCTAAAGATTACTTACATTATATTTTACCAAAAAAGCTCTATCTGTCCCCAAAAAAGGGTATAAAATTCATTTCAGTACAGCGTTGCATGACAGAATAAATGTCAGTCAAAGTACCGCAGCGCTGACTACTGAAAAATGGCCTGGATGGGAAGGGGGTTTAACAACCCAGACTTCAACTGGTTAAATAAACTCCTACAGCGTTCAGCCTTCCTCGCTCTAGGTATAGCAGCCCATTTTCCCGCATCTACCTAGAGGAAGGATGGTTGGACATCGTATGAGGTGATTCATTGCAGTTTGGAGGAGAGCTCCCCTCCAATCTCTCCTAAAACTCTGTACGAGCTCTGCCAGTTTTAAAATGTGCAGAAGCCTGAGCTTTGCAGCTGTGATCGAGTGATCAGGATTGCAATGCTTTCCAGGCTTGAATGCAAATATTAAAGAAATGCATATTTTGTAATATATTCTGTATTTCTTTCATTTTTGCAAAAGGTGAACTTATCCTTTTAAGTTAATTTTAGTGCACATAAACACAATATATTACCCAATTTTTGCTATAATATGAAATAGGAGGTTGCCTCACTGCCGACGTATGGCATGTGTCGGCACCAAAAGTGTTAAACACACTGCAAGAAATACTCGATCCTGCCGTAAATGCTCTGAGCTCATTATTTTCTTTTGGGGGCAGACAGCACAGTGCCTTTGCTGCACTGAAATATTGAGGATTGTTGTCAGCCCTGCCCAGCTGTTTTGCGAAACTAGAAAATATATCTCCTTTTATCTCTGTAACATAAGGGAGGAGTGTTCTGTAGTTCACTGGAAGAACTGATTAGATTCCTTGAAATTACCAAGTGCACAGGTCAGTTCTGGGTTTCTGATGGGAATAACAGGCATTCTTTGCATATATCTAAAAGATAATGTATAACATAATGCTCTTAATAGAATATAACAGGCCAAAAGGGAGCGAAAGTTCTCTAATAGGGTATACATACATTTTAAATGTTCAACCTATGCTTTCAAATCTCTGTACCGTATCAGGCTTTGATGTTGTTGTGTTTTGTTTTTTTTAGGCGGATTTCGAGGTGGACGAGGAGGATTTGGTGGAGGTGGTGGTGGTGGAGGCTTCAGAGGAAGAGGTGGGGGCGGAGGACGAGGTTTCAGAGGTAATTGAGACTGGTCCATATCAACCCTACATTTCCGCATTTTCACTTGGGTCAAATAAGAACTTTGGGCTTGTAAAAATAACAAAATAAAATTGTATACCCCTCCCCCACCTAGGCAAGTTGTTTTAGTTTTTTTAAAGACCTTTTTATATGCCACATAATGATCTGATGACTGCAAAATCAGGTAGTTTAAATGAAGCTCCTGCTGAATATTATGGCCCTAAAAATAAATGTAAATCAAATGGAGTAATGTGCTTTTGTTGTGTGTTTTTTTTTTCTTAGCTTGCAGTTCAACTTTAAAGATTTGATACGCCATCAGTGGTTGAAAGTCCCAGACTTTTCAGCTGTTTTAGAGTATATTTGATCTTTTCTGTGAGATGCAGGATTATAGGGAATTTCGAGTCTATTCAGTTATTTTCTTTTTTATAAGACAAGATGGTAAGGAGGGCTCTGCACCCCCAGGGCTTACAATCTAAAAATGTATAGCCAAATCTTTTTTTTTTTTTTTAGTAAAGCATGGAAGGGTTAACACCCCTATCAGGTTGTGTCCCATTTCCCTTCACTTCCTTTCTTAGAGATGTAACAGGAAATTAGTAAAATCTCATGGAAGTGTGGGAATTGCCATCTTGTGCAGTTGTCATTTAAACATTCCCCCCTCAACATTGGATGATTTCACCGCACCTGTTATTTTGCTGACTATTCTATGTTATATTTGGCCCTCTTGGCGACAGTGGTCAGCAGGACACAAATGGGTGAATCCCAGCAGGGACACAAACGGCAATAAAAATTTGACATTGGGCCTAACTATTTCACACTATTCAAAACAAAAAGCTTTGCCTTTAAATCCACTGAGTGCTTGCCATCTAGTGGCCAATCTACAAATTGCTGTTTAATAGACTAACAGAAATATGGAATAGCACTTTGTTGAAAAGTTGGTGTGATCAAACATGTACAGTCATGGCCAAAAATATTGACACCACTTTGCGCAGAAAGTTGTTGCAATTACAAATGTTTAAGCATTCTCATGTTTATTTTTTTTGTTTTGTATTGCTATGACAAAAAAAAGTGGAGGAAAAAAAAGCCAATCCTGACACATTCCAAGCAAAACTCCAAAAATGGACTGGACAAAATTATTGGCACCCTCAATTAATATTTGGTAGCCCAGCACTTGGAAAACATAACAAATCAATGGCTTCCTGTAACCATCAATGAGTTTCTTGCACCTCTCTACAGGAATTTTGGAGCACTCTTTTTTTCGCCAACTGCTCCAGGTCTCTCAGATTGGAAGGGTTCCTTTTCCCAACTGCTGTTTTGAGATCTTTCCACAGGTGCTCTATGGGATTCAGATCTGGACTCATTGCTGGCCAGTCCAGTACTCTCCAGCGCTTTGTCTGAAACCATTTCTGGGTGCTTTTTGACATGTGCTTTGGGTCATTGTCCTGCTGCAAGACCCATGACCTCTGACGAGACCCAACTTTCTGACACTGGGCCCTACATTGCACCCCAGAATTCTTTGGTAGTCTTCAGATTTCATAATGCCATGCACACAGTCAAGACATCCAGTGCCTGAGGCCCGCAAAGCAACCCCAAAACATCAGTGAACCTCCACCATGTTTGACTGTAGGGACTGTATTTTTTTGTTTAAAGGCCTCACTTTTTTTTCTGAAAACAGTAGAATGATGGGCTTTACAAGCTGTAATTTTGTTTTGCCAAAAAGCTGTTAATTTTGTGTCGTACCAATACAAACAGAAGTAAACATGAGAATGCCTAAACATTTGTAATCTCGACAATTTTGTGTGCGAGGTGGTGCATTATCTGACAAATGCAAGGGTGCCAATATTTTTGGCCATGACTGTATTTCTTAACGAACACTGTAGTGTTCACAATGTTTTGCTCACTAGAAATATCCAGTACTTTGCGCTTAGGGTTTTAAAGACCAACGTTGTGTCAGATTACCCAGCAATTGGATAGAAGGGGAAATCCTCTGCACACCTTGCAGCAATCCAGGCCTATGTAGACAATGGTGCTTGTAGTGATGAACACGGATGGCACTGTGCAGACACAATGTAGGAAGAGGAATCACCAGCACTTAGTAGAATAATCCAACATGTCCATTTATTGGACATAGACATCACAAGAGCCAACGTTTCGAGACCCCATCAGGGCATAAAGAGTCACTCTTTAAAGAGTCTCGAAACGTTGGCTCTTGTGATTGTGTGACGTCTATGTCAAATAAATGGACATGTTGGATTATTCTACTGAGTGCTGGTGATTCCTCTTCCTAGATTAACCAGCAATACGGAGCTTTTATTGCTCATGAAATGGCTCGGTGCATGTGTTTCTAAATGGGGTCTATACCACTATGATGTCATTTTAGATGTATAGTTGCTCACACAGTGAATCTTTTTTTTTCCCCCCATACAGGAGGCCGGTAGTAGAAGCTTTGACATCCAGAGGTGGTTGGTGGCTTTCGGAGACATCCTTTTTTGTGGAAATGTAGCCTGGTATTTTCACAATGTGTAAAATCCTAACCACACATCATAAAGATGACATCTCATTGTGTGTACATACAGGGACATTGTGGACCTAAACCAGTCATGTTGAGGTATTTTTCATGGAATAGATGAAGATGTTACCTGAAGAAATAAACATTTTCTTGTTTTATAGGACTGATTTTATCAATGTTCATTTTTTTTAATGCTAAACAATTTATGTAAATATGGGAACATTGTATTGCTAAAAGGTGCTGAGCCAATAAAATGTTTCTACCCCTCTTTGCACTTGTTTTTATATTTATTATAGAGGTTAATTGGTATGTTTTTAGCTGATTTCAAATACAGAAGTGAAGTTAGGGGATCATCGTTATTTCCCCCCCCCCCACATGCAGTGTCATTTCCATTCTTTGTGTAGGGGTCTTGGTGGTCATTCAGAATGAATGGTTACAACAGTGCACCAGTTTGACTGTGCAGTACATGTTCATGACCGGTACACCTTTTAAAAAAAAGAAAAGTTTTTAATGCAGTGACTGAGTAAATCTAATGTGGGCATCCACTAGACTAGGGGTAGGAAAACTCAGGCTCTCTAACTGTGGTGAAACTACAAATCCCATCAGGCATCTGCCTCGGAGTCGTGGCTGTCAGTTTTGCAATGCCTAATGGGATTTGTAGTTCCACAGCAGCTGGAGGGCCAGAGTTTGTCTATCCCTGCATAGATGCATCTGGGTCTGTAATTCAACTAAAGTAAGAGAGTTAGCATTAGACATGCACCTACTTAACATTTTCAGAAAGAGAGGTGGCCATCTCCATGCTTTTCCTATTCTCCTATGGCATGTTTTGTGGGGGGTTTTTTATTACTCAATTGTAGCTTATCGGCTACAATTATACAAATCAAATCGGGCTACCTCAGGATAGTAAGTGATTTTACAGTTTGTTTGTAAAGCTTCCCCAGTCCCAGCAGAAGAGTCCTATGCTCGGTTTCCCTGCAGATTGCAGTCATGTAGCTCTGACTCAGCATGAGGTTTGTCAGACCTCTGTAGAGAGACTGCTGCTTCCACACAGCATGTCTGTCTTTGCTGCAAACTGATGTAATTGGGCTACCAGTCCAAGGATCCAGGATCTGCTTAGCTGCACTATTTCCTTAGGACCAGTAGCAGCCAGAAGCAATGGGTCATGAGACCAGCAAAGAGCGTTCTCTAGAAGAACATCAGGAGAGGCAATAATCTAACCTTACCTCATTCTTATACACTGTTAATATCCTGTTTTATTTTGATATGTTCCCAAGTTTGACTTGAGACCTTCTAGGTTGCTTTTGTGCCTTGTATTAACGGTCTAGTAAAGGAGAGAACAAGGTTTAGTTTTGAAGGAACTTTATTTAAGCTCAACCCCAAAAAGAAGCATAGAGGCTGCCATTCATGAGTTTTCCTTTATAATAATATTGTTTACCTGAATGTCTTGCTTCAACACAGACACACAAAGGTTGAACTTGATGGACCTGTGTCTTCAACCTCAAATACTATGTAACTATGTAACACTTTGAGTCAATGGAACAAGGATTTGTATAGGGAGTTCTAATTGGTATTAAAGAAAACTTCCTGAGAGAAATATGACACTACCCTGCCATTGCTGATGCAGCACCTTGCAAATACTAGTGGCCTGGCTATCTTTCTTTAATATTTTGAGTCCTTAACCCAGAATAAGAAATGCAAATAAGGACTTTGACTTTTCTGACTGCGTAGTTCTTCGAGGTAAGTCTTGGGATTAGGTCAGCAGAGCTTTCAGACAACTATCATGTTTAGTTGGTCTCCAATGGCTGTTCCTTTCAGTAATGGCTTACAAAACCTAGTTACCAACAGCCAGACAACTAGTACTTTTAAAATTGGTTTAGCGATGGGATTTTTGTTTTGCGATAACAGGTTTATACTAGGGATGCACAGATACTTTTCGAGTACCAGTGCAGATACTTGGCATTTTCATGAGAACTACCAGGGTTGCAGCTGGGACCTGGCTCTGGCACTCCACCACTGTCCTGAAATCAATAGTCTGTATTGTTTTAGAAAAACTGTCACATGACAATAAACAAAAATGTACCAGTACTTGTAAGTACTCGTACTCGCAAAACTGGTATCTGTGCATCCCTTTATTTATAAAAACAAAATCATACATTAAAACAGATGTACAAATCCCAGGAGCTCCGTGTGCTCCTTACAAATGACAGCTGCCTCCTAACTTTTACATCTTTCTCTAGTCTAGTCTTGGAGCTCAAAAGTATCGGTACATGTACTTGTACCGAGTACTGTACTTGGTATCTGTGCAACCCTAGTTTATACTAAACTTTTTGGAAGGACAGTCAATCTCGTGGAACCAAAATTTACTCGAACACTAAATGGCTCAGGCTTGCTCCTGTTTTTTTTTTTTTCCACACACATTCCATGTATTTGTTTTACAAACTCCTTTTTCTACTGGATCAGCCAGTATTTGTAGATTAGCACCTCCTAAAGTGGACATTTTGAGTAAATTTCTGCTCACTTCTACAAAGCCAGTTACATACCCAACGAATGTTTTATAGCGAATCTAAGGCATGTGCCATCACCATGTGCATTGATAAAGGCTGTCAGGGCAGAACTGCAAATTCTAATGGGTGACATTTTTCTCCAGAAAACCCAAGGGATAAAAGGAGCCAGGCTTCTATGCTGCTTGCCAGCAGCTACGCTATACAGAAGTTCCCGTTTTCAATGGTGATTTTTTTTTTTTTTAAAGAAAAATTGCAGCCCAGATTTATGTTTAGGTGTCCCTAGAAGATGATCACAGGAATAGCTTTCTGTGTTTATGAAGGAGTATTTAGTGTGTCACATTCCAAACGGTTTGATAATAGGGGCATGTGATGGGATTAAAGACTCGGTAAAAGAGGCTCTGAATTAAAACTAAGCAATTCATTGTGAATGTTCCAAGTTCTGTGTTGGTCTTTGTTTTAGTTAACAAGCTTTGCGCAACACAAACGTGGCACAAATCCTGCCATTTTTTCAAGCAGTTTAATGCCCAAGCAGCCCATGAAATAATGACCTGGAATATCGGTGGACAGTCAGTACTGTGAGACACATCCATGAGAACAAAAGGCTTGCGATGGACAAAACACCGGACGACAAAACATCGACCTCCACCTGGGCAGAGTCTGTGAATGGTTCTACTGTTCCAACTGAGGTTCTATCTGTGTTCTCCCAGCATGAACATAATATTGTTGCAGCCTATCTAATAACAGCAGGTATGATCTTGTCCTTTCAGACTTTGTAGACTTGTGTATTTTTCCTATTTGTCTGTATGGTATGAAACTCCGAACTATTTAATATTTTATTAAAGGAGAACTATGAGGTGAGTGCTTTTCACTCCCCTCATAGTTCTAGCCGACCTGTGACAATGAGACTGTCACAGGTCGGCTCAGTAGATCGGGAAGTGAGAGAACACATAGCGGCGTTCGTTCACTTCTCGATCCTGTCACGGCTCTTTGCCGTGACAGGGGAGGGGCTGGATTCCCCACTCCACTCCTTCAGCGCTGACTGGCGGAATGGACGGGGGAGGGGGCGGGTACAGCTGCCTCTGCCTCTAGATAGGCAGAGCCAGCTGTCACTCATGCAGCTGGGCGGATCCAGACATAATTGTCGGGATCCGCTTCAGCTGCGGCGTCTCAGTATACCGCGAGCTGTAGCTAACGGTATACTGAGCTTAGGGTGATGGGAGGGCGCTAGTTTGTGTCCTCCCGTTACCCTAAGGAGAACTATGGGGAAAAGCCTTAACCCCATAGTTCTCCTTTAAAGGAAAGCTATTATTGACACCTCCTTCTGACGTTAACTGGTTTTCGTTTGCTTCCCTCTTTCTCCAATAACTTAAAGTGAAACTAAACTCCAGCACTAAATCTTACAAATACATTCAAGTATCTTAGCTAATAACAAAAATGTAACTTATTTGTGTATCACTCGGCTGTAGAACTCTCAATTGGTGCTGATACTGTCCTTCCTTCTGGAGGCTACTTTTGTGCCCCGTGGTTCCTATGTGTGTTGTAAAGTAGCCATCACTCCAAGCTTGCTCCCGTGATAGACTATAATCTCGTGTTTAGTTTACTAATTTGGATTGAGATTGGAACAGTGGCTACTTTACAACACACACAGGAACCATGGGGAACAAAAGTAGCCACCCTCCAGAAGGAAGGACAGTGTCCGCACCAATTCAGAGATGATTTCAGGATCTACAGCTGAGTGATGCACCAATAAGGTAAATGTTTGTTAATAGTTAAGGGACTTGAATACATTTTTGAGATTTCATTCCTAAGTTTACTGTCACTTTAAGTCACAGACTTAGAACGTGTAAATAAGGACCTCAAACTTTTCCCAGTCTTACTTATCTGCATACTTGTTTGAGGTCAGACTCAATGTATTGTAGCCACAGGGTCAGTATAAGAGCCGGACAAATAGCATTTTCAGGAGATTTTTGTTGTCATAGGCTTACTTTATAAGGTGCTTCAAAGTAATGTTATTTATAACATGAAATTGCAATTCCAAGCTGTAGTTTGCTATGTGCAGGTCAGTAAACCGCATAAATTAACATTACACATATTTTATTTGAAGATTGGTGACTAGGCCAAGCTGCTACATTTTTTTTTTCTTGGCACTGACATCTTAATTATACACAGAACACAAATTTTCATAAAAATTGTTGTTTTTAAATGGATAGATGTGCTAATGAATGGAAAGCCTGTTCACGTTCTGTATTTTACCATTATTTGTGATGTCAAGTATTTTTCCTCTGAGCTAGTCACTTTTTTTTTTACACAGGGGTAATAAGCATTTTAAGCAACATTGTGGTTCTGGGAATTTTTGTAAAATACAAGGAGCTACGCACAGCAACCAATGCCATCATCATCAACCTGGCATTTACTGATATTGGAGTCAGTGGGATTGGTTATCCTATGTCTGCTGCTTCTGACCTTCATGGAAGTTGGAAATTTGGATATGTAGGATGCCAGGTATAGAACACGATCACATTTTGTCTGGTGTATCTTCATAGACATACTTTACTAGATTTGTCTCCTTGCACTAGACACTGCTATAGCTATCTGGATTGGTCCAGCTCAGGATCAAATAGACTGCCAGTTTGTCCAAGCAGATGCTAGACTCTTTATGAATATAATAAGGCAAACTAATGCTACCCATAGACTAAAGGAAGTGCTTTCCATATGCAATTACAATTGTTTCCATCAAAAACATTTTTTTGTGACCAAGTTTTTCATATTCACGTCTCCCAGTGGGTTTCGCTCAATTTAAAATCAGATTCACGCAAACTTTGACTCCAAGAAATAAGAAAATTAGCAATACTGAACATGAAACATTCAAATGACATTTAACTTGGCAACATTCAGTTATAAAAGATTTACATGTCAGTTGCCTGCATAATAAATAGAGTGAATGTCCGCAGAAATGAACAGGCAAATCCTTTTGTACCTTCAAATGAATCTTTAGGTCAAATTTTCACTGGGTGAAATGTTTTGATAAATATATCTTTAAAAACTGCATTTAATAGGGTGCCAGAGAGTACTGTTCTGATGTCAGCAGGTATAAGATATGTATAAGCATACAGTATATGATCATTATATTTTGCTAAAGGGAAACTTTAATTGTTTTGGTCAGTTTAATAACTTTATTTGATATGTTGTATAATGTTTCCAATATTTATTTTATGGCTTTATTTTAAAAATAATTTAAAGCCAGGTGCTTCCGTGTACTCTAGTAAAATAATCCAGCACAAATTCTGCAGAATAAAAATCCCATGTGTGCTAGAAGAAAGGGAGGGGTTGTTTCTCCTCTGACTCATTTAGTTGTATGTGTGTGTCTAACCTCATAGCCTTTATTCAGGTCTTTTTACAACAAGAGCTACACAAAGTAGAAAATCAGTCTTATGATTATGTGGCTCAGATTGGTTCATGTGAAATATTCATGTGTAATTTACCTGGCAAGCAAAATTATGTTTTTTTTCAAGCAATATTTTTTAGTCCTGAACATAAATCATTAAATTATAATTTATACAAAAACACCCTACATCCCTGATAGAACACATAGCCGTGCGAAAAGATTGACAAAATTCTAGGTGCACTAATTTCATTTTTGGCAGCATTTGTGTATGGAAAGATCTAAATTTAGGATGATCTTTCAAAACTATCTTTTGTTTGTGGGCCTTTGTCACTAGATGGCATTAAAGCAAAGATGCAGGTTTGTAAGTATCTTCACCATAACGACTGGCTAGACACATTCATTGTTTCTAGGGATTATAATGTACGAATACTTGCAAGTCTATAATGATGCTGTCTAGGTTTGCTAATTTATGAAAACCAAGGGGAACTCATGTTTTTTGCCTGATTTGCTAGACCTGTATGGCATTCATAAGTTATGGTGGATTTTTTTGCTTTCTGTTTATTTACAGATCTATGCTGGCTTGAATATTTTTTTTGGCATGGCAAGCATTGGACTGCTGACTGTGGTTGCTATTGATCGATACCTGACTATCTGTAGACCTGACATAGGTACTAATTAAGATCAAATTCTAATTATGAGGGGGGCGATTTTCCTTCTCAGTTTAATCTCAGATTTGTAGTACATGCAAACACGATGAGCTTGGTGTATGAGAGCTTCTAAACAAACTGTTACCTACTGCAGCAAAAGCAGTATTTAAAGGTGATCTAAACCCAATCACTAAAATATAATGTAGCACTCTTTCTCTCAAGGTGATGCAGAATGACCCCCTAAGTAGTGTGACAGGTAAGGTCAGTACAGTCTTCCTTAAACCGGAGTGGCTCTCTCCAAAAATCTGGCTCTTGACCCTTTCAGAGCAGTCAAAGATACCTTGACCTGTGGACAATGAATCCATCTTTCAATGTCCAGCAGTAACTTCTACCCAGCTCCTCTGTAAAACTCTTCGGCATAAAGATTCTTTATAAGCCCAGGTCCCTCCAGATATCCACTTCATCAAGCAGGTTAAGTCATTGAGCTTCTAGCACATGCCCCAGGCTGAGGCAAAGCCGACGTGGAGATCCTTTTAGACATATCCTTTCCAGGCAAAAGCCCAGGAGGTAGAGAACACTCTGCAATAGTGTCATGAATATTAATCATCTTCCCAAATCGTACCTCTGAACAAGAACCTCAGGGATTGGTTGGGTCAGATAAATATTCATAACTCAGTGATAGCCCTTCCCACACCGATTACTGGGACCTCCTTCACAGCAACTAGCAGAAGCAATTAACACACTGAGATTGGGAGATCCACAGAGCCTAGAAAAAATATGTAAACAGAGCTCAGGCTGGTTACATCCTAGCTGCACACTAAATGTAACTAAGGACACATTACAATCATGTACATTTTTACAATTCAAAATAATTTCATAAGTAATGTTAAGATTATTTAAATCTGCAGCTTCTATTAAAAAAATACCTGGTGATCTTGCCACAAACGTTCATGTTCAGACGACACCTGTTATAGGTGTCTCCCAAATAGTGCTCTTGTGTTGTCATCAATGGAGACTACAAGCAGCTATACCATGGCATTCTGCCTTTTTCCATCCATGTCCTCAATATGAAGCCTGTCCTGAGCAATGACATACAGCTGCCCTGGAGCACATTAATGTAAACTGGAAGTTGCAATAAAGATGCAAAAACTGTTGTGTTTTTTTTGGTAAGAGACGCAAAACTGGATTTTTATTTTTTTCTTCAATTATAGATCTACTTTAAACCAGGAACTTCAAATCCATATCTATTTTTGGAATCATGCCTCATAGTATTCAGTTTTCAGATTCCAGAGATGCTGCCAGTAACAGGGCTTCCTGTTTCAGGTGTTATCAGCCTGTTATGCATATTCATTCCACTGGCTGTTGGTCTGTCTATCGGATCTTCAGAAGGCTTGCACAGACCTGACAGGCAGACCAACAGCCAAGTGAATGAGTGCACACGGCAGGCTGACAGCCTCAGGAAGGGCTGTTACTGGCATGATCTCCAAACATGAAACCATGCAACAGATTCACCAAAAATGATTTGCTTTAAAAACACGGTATGGTGAGGCAAGGTGCCTAATATACTGGAAAAAATGGATTTCGAGTTTACATATACTTAATTCTGCAAATACCCATGGCACTAAATTTACACAGAACATTTGGCTTCATACTAAGAAAACCCAGTACTGCCTACATACTTAAAAAACCTAGCACTTCTTGCTTGTTTGCAGTCTTTTACTACAGACTAAGACAGAGGGAGGAGGAGGAGGACTGTCTCTAAGCAGACACCTGGTCCCGAGAAAATTGTTATTATTATTATACAAGATTTATATAGCGTCAACAGTTTGCGCAGCGGTTTACAATATAAGGAAGACATTACAATCACAAGACAAGATGGTAAGGAGGGCAATTGTTAATCCTAAAAATGTCTATGCTATATTATACCTCACCAGGCTATCAAGTACAATATGTAAATATATTTTCTCTGCAGGAAGAAGAATAACAAGCTATAATTATGCAGCCATGATTATCGCTGCATGGATAAATGCAGTTTTCTGGTCTGTCATGCCTATTGTGGGATGGGCAAGTTATGCTCCAGACCCTACTGGAGCCACGTGTACAATTAACTGGAGGAAAAATGATGTGTAAGAATTATCAAATGACTTTTTCCACAGTTGTGGTAACAAATAGACATCTATTGTAATTGTTCAGAATTTTTCTTATTGTTCAATAATTTTTAGAACTAATTGGCTGTATCAGCCTTTGGTTTCTTATATATCTTGAACTCAAACAGTGAGACCTCTCTGTTATGATTACCGTATTTGCCACCGTATTAGGTAACTGGGCCTATAAGACAACCCCCTAATTTTTCTGGTAAAACATAGGTTTTGGGCTATACTCGTCGTATAAGACGAGTATAGCCCAAAATAATGTTTAAATACACCCACTAACATCCATGGCGGTATTCCCGAATATGGCTCGGGGTTAATTTTCAGTACCATAGGCGGTAACCCCGAGCCACACTCGGGATTACAGTCTCTTACCTTGTCCACGATCTCCTCTGCCTTCCGTGTTCCATCGTTTGCGAGCATCCGCGTCGCAGGGGGCGGAACCTGCGGAAATGTTAAAAGTTAAAAAATCAGACCGCCAGGGAGGCAAATCTGTCAGCCCGCTGGATGTGCGGTAATACTGTATGTACGGTAGCTTCAGCTACATACAGTATACCGCGCTGAGCCAATCACGGCAGGCTTTGTATTCATTAATAGAATACATCGCTCGCCGTGATTGGCTCAGCGCGGTATACTCTATGTAGCTGAAGCTACCGTACATACAGTATTACCGCACATCCAGCGTATACCCGGCGTATAAGACGACCCTCGATTTTTTGGGGGATGTTTTTAAGTCCAAAAACTCGTCTTATACTCCGACAAATACGGTAGTGTTGGGGTGTTCCAGGCCCACATGTTCAAGTGAACCCTGTTGCATTCTTTATAAAATAAAATAACAGTTAAAGTGGGGATCCTCATGATGGCGTGAGCATGGGTGCAGATCCAGGAACTCAAACACAGAAATTTAAATCTGTCAGCTGGATTATCTCTCTAGCATCCACCAAAAATGAATGGAGTGGAATAATCACCCAATTCATTCCAGCTATCATTTGTTCATGGGCTGCTTTTAAACAGCAACCTAATGCTGTATGTAATTGTCTGCTTTTGCCATTATGAAGGTTTTCAAATGTTAATGTGCTCTGCATTTGTCTCTACTCTGTCTTTTTCTGGGCAGCACAGTGGCTTAGTGGTTAGCACTCTGCCTTGCAGCTTTGTGGTTCTTGGTTTAAATCCTGTCCAGGCCACTATCTGCATGTTCTCCCTGTGCCTGTGTGGGCTTTCTCCCACACCCCAAAGACATGCTGGTAGGTTCATTGGCACCTGTCTACATTTGGCCATTGCATGTGAGATGGGGACCTTAGATTAGATTTAAAGCTCCTTGAGGGTAGAGACTAATGTGTATAATAAATGCCTGTAATAATCACGGTATAACAGAGATCATTTACTGTAAACCATTGTTTAACATGTGTCATAAGATTTGTGCACAATTAATGTTTCCTCTAATTTGCGGACACTTCTCTCGCAGGGCCTTTGTTTCATACACAATGACGGTGGTCGCAGTAAACTTTGTTGTGCCTCTGATTGTAATGTTTTACTGCTATTACAATGTGTCTACCACCATGAAAGGATACGGCAGCAGCAACAGTCTAGGGGGCGGCAATGTAGACTGGTCTGATCAGGCGGATGTCACAAAGGTATGGCCTCAGCTCCAAGCATTACAGTATAAAGTTGCAAGAAAAAGTATTCAACCCCTTGGAAGTTTTTGTGCTTTTTTTTTTTGGTTAAAGAGCATTGTGTCACAATCTATTTATCTACGTTTTTTTAATACACTTAATACACAACGAATAACAATATAGGTTTCCATGTCAAAATGAAAAGCTCTGCAATGTGATTGAAATTAATAACAATCACAAAACAACTGATTACACTGATACAACTGATACAGTATACAACCCTTTAATATAACACACCTAAATCATCACTGGTGCAGCTTATTCTTAAAGTCACATGATAAATCAAATGGCAGATTACCTGTATGCAGTCAAGGACTTCCAAGTGATTGTAGTATAAATACATGTGTTTCTGGAAGGTCCAACGTCAGTCAGCATGGTACCATAAGCCAAAAGTTCACTCCAAAAAATGATATAAAAAAGGCGAATAAATATGAATTAAAAAAAATATATATTAATTAGAAACTAATGCCCAAAAAGTATCTCCCACATCAGTGGGGACAAGTATGGAAAAAGTACCACCAAATCTGTATATATCAATACAAAGTATTGTACACAAATCAAATAGAAAGAGGAATAAAAGCAATAAAAAACTAGAGCTACAGCACATTAGGCTTTTGAGGGTTGACTCTGTGGGCTCTAGTGGGCAGATATCCACCCACATTTGTGCCACCATGCTTCATTTTCTAATGACTGATTTAGCTGTGCTTCACTGAATATACTGTAGCTTCTTGAATATAGTAATTCATTTATTTATTTTTTGGTAGAGGGTGGGGTTTTTTTTTAGGGTGTGAAAAAAAAGTGATTTGACTATATTTCCACTCGTTATAGCGGCTTGAATATGTTATTGTATCTATCCCCTGACATGCTTTTGATTTTCAGTGCGAAGAGACAACTTTACCTTGCCTATGCAGAGGAATGTGAAACTCTCTGAAAACAGCTTCTTTTACCCCTTTATAATTATCTTACCTGCACTCAATCGCAGTTTCTTTCTCCTCTGCAGCCCAAACTGAATTTGGCTGTGTTGGTGACATTGTGCAGTGCTGATGCACCCCCTTGGTCATGTGACAGTGTTCGGGCTTAGCAATTGGCTGCTAGGCCAGGGTACACTCACAGGGCAGTGGATCACATGGTTCGCCATACCTGGAAGTGCCAGGTATTCTTGCTGGCTGAGGAGAAATAAGTGGCTGTGGAAGAGTACAGGTAAGGCGAGTATAAAGGGCCAGGGATGCCTTTTCCAGAGACACTGTGATCTTAACCAACATGGGCAAGGTCCCAGTGACTCTCTAATGCGTGGTAAATGTGCAGTGGGGTGCAGTATTTTGTATAAAAAAATCACGTTTTAAATCTGTTTTTTATCTACAATCTCTCACAAATAAGCATTTAATACATGAAAAAGGATTCCCAGAGCACTAGTGAGAGACCAGCTTTAGTTATCGCCTTTCAGACTTGTTGTCTCTAATTGAAATTCTGATGGAGCTACATAGAGCCATGGGGAGTGAGGGGGAAGACACTCTGCACTAACACATTCACTTTTGTCTGTCAATTATAGCTGTTGTAAGAACAGGTATTTTACAACAGGAAAAGTGGAAAACTTGTAAAAGGCCAGCTGGTTTAAAATTGCAACTCTAGACTTTTAAAAATGTAGTTAAAAAAATTCCCCATGATTTTTTTAAAATAAGATAATTCACCTTCCTTTTGGCACTGTCCCCCAAAGACTCACCTCTCTGCGATCCAGCCCGAGTTTTTTTCTAGATAGAATGATTCCCCTGTGTCATTCAACCCATTTGTTGTAAACCCAGTGCTTCAAGGACCTGCCCCCTGGGGGTACGTCATCAAGCCAACCTGGGCTTACAGCAGAAGTCTGCAGAGAGTGGCGCTATATCATTAGCGGTCTTCATTCTTTGTAGTATTCAGGACCCAGCTCCCATCGGGGAAGGAAAAAGAGGAAGAGGACCAATGACGCCACACAACAAGACTAAAGAGATCTGGAAAAAAGTATATATACAGATTGTTTTTAAAAGGGGGTGAAGGGCTGAAGCTGGACTTTCAATTACATACAGTATTATATTCATATGCAATATTTTTTATTTATGCCTACCACAAAAAATTGCAATAAAAACAAAATACTGGTTTATGAGAAACAGAGTCTCTCAATGACTATAATTTTATTTTGCAAAATAGCAATTTCACACCAAAGTGATTTTTGTGAATTGAACATTTTGATGTGAAAACGATCATGGGATGACAACAAACTCATGTAAAAGGACTAACACGGTTTTGTGAATTAATGCTCATGAGAGATATAAAAAAGCAGCATGCGATTTTATGTATCAACTTAAAAACTGCAACTCCCATTTTTATCCCAATAGGTCTTTAAAAACGTTTTCACATTTGTCTGTCTCACAGATGTCAGTAGTGATGATTGTCATGTTTCTGGTGGCCTGGTCTCCCTATTCCATTGTGTGCTTATGGTCATCTTTTGGGGATCCTAAACAAATCTCACCAGCAATGGCTATCATAGCTCCTCTGTTTGCTAAATCCTCCACTTTCTACAACCCATGCATATATGTCATTGCAAATAAAAAGTAAGTATTTTAATTTATTTTCTCTCTCTCTCTCCCCCCCTCTTCCCCCCTCTCCTCCCCCTCT
>NW_017306304.1:1035621-1048544 GCF_000935625.1 Nanorana parkeri
CCCCTCTCTCTCCCTCCCTCTCTCCCTCCCTCCCTCACTCCCTCTCTCGCTCCCTCTCTCTCTCTCCTCTCTCTCCCTCTCTCTCTCTCCTTTATACCTATACCAGTCAGTATTCTTTGTTTGCTCTTGTGTATACAGTATAAAATGGATTATACATCAATTATCTCTTTACATTTTACTACAGGTTCAGGAGAGCAGTACTTTCCATGGTGAGATGCAAGTCACGTGGAGAAGTAAATCTTGATAACCAGTTTGCAATGAGTGTCTCCCAAAATCCTTTGACAACATAGCACATAATCAATATGAAAGGTTCTGTTTATATGGAGACAATATTAATATTCAGCACAGGATGCTGCTAGCTTGTTTTCTATGTGAATTATCTTCACAATGATGTGTAACCAACAACAGATAAAAGATGAATCATGGAGTCAAGGTACCAACTGTCTCACCGCTACAATCTTAATACCCCTCTTTTGTACTCGCATCCAAAAAATCTGTCTCAAAGTTCCTAATAAAGTTGAAAAGCATTCTAGCTTGATCTTTGTTTCTGTAAAACGTGCCCAGTAATTCCATTGTTATTTCTAGTACTTGCCCTTTGCTGAGATGTCCTCTTCACGGGAACTTACAACTGCTAAAGCTCCTTTCATACAGACACTGTTCTTTCCGATCAGCAGGGGATCCATGCACAGGTCCCCTGCTAATTAAAGCAGTACAGAACAGGTCTGTTCAGTTTTTCCTCCATCTTACGATGCAAGAAAAAGCTCAGCTGTATGGACCCATGTTAGCTCTATGGGGAGTCGGATGTAAGCTGATGTCTGTTTACATCAGAATACCTCTGATCTGTCATGATCAGGTCCATCATAGCAGAACTCTGTTCCGTTGTTTTTTCCATACCTAGATGGAGTCTGGGGTAATCGGATGTAAATGGACGAAGAACCATTTGCATCTAGCTGCTCATACATTGAGCCTCCGATCAGATCCGCATGAAAAACTGACAGGTGGATCTGATTGAACCGCCTGTGTGAAAATGGCCTTAGCCATTTGTAAATTAAATGTAAAGGAATTGGATTGCGATGGGAATGGCTAGACCCTCTATTTGTCCTGATGATCATTGTCACGAAGACAGAAAATAAGGGGAAATCCTACATGTTAGAGTTGTCATGAGGGTAAGAGGTGAGAGGAAATCTTCCATTGAGGACATGCTGTATATTCTGGAATTCTTCCCACTTTGGGAAGCGTTCTCCTCACTTCCTGTTATGTATCCAGCAGGGCCGTAGATAATTTTTTTTCCTGGGGGGGGTTCAGCTTCCTTAAATTATAAGATTTTATGTAGCAGACACACAAAGGTTTGAAAAAAATATACCCTGCTATCTGATTGCCTGCTCTGTCTCCATCCTTCTGACGCTGGTAGAACACCCTGCCCCCTGCAGAGCCCGCACTGAGGCATGTACAGATCATCCAGGGCCAGGCAGGAACAGGCACATCTGAAGGGATGCTGGGGATGCCCTGTTTGATAAAACATCGGTGTTCGTAAAATACAGTTCTCCTCCAGCCGTCACCGATGTTTTATTAGACAAGACATCCCCGCATCCCTTTAGAAGACCCTGCCTGTCTGTGGATATCCTTCAGACGGGCGCTCGGGAGCACATTCACCCCTTCTGCCCCCTCTCACAACACCACTGCCAGGACCCTCTGGGGGGGGGGTTTGAACCCCCCTATCCCCCCCTTATCTACGCCCCTGGTATCCAGGTCAGGAAGTAAAGAGAAATATCACCAGCTGGACCGAGGCAGCAAAAAATAACCTGATGGGTTTCAACACACACACACACACACTTTTTTCAAGGCTAAAATAAAACAGTTTGGCTATACATAGATTTTAAAGCTAAGCTCCAAGGGGTATACTAAAGAAAAACACCAATAGATGCAGTTCTTTATTTTTAAAAAATCAATACATGTATTTTAATTAGTATAAATATTGGGGGAAGGAGGGTCATTGGTAGGAGCCAATAAGCTGTCCTGCATTCACAAGGAACATGACCTCACTTCACCACCAGTCACAGGCTGGGGGCAGGGAGCAGGGAGGTGACCAAGCTGCACTGCTTAACTGCAGCAGAAAAATGTCAGGTCATCAGCTTGCCTATACAGTGTGCTAGAGCTGAGTAAATCAGGACTGGATGGACAGAATTACTAATCCTTTAACTGGTAAGACAGTTCCTAAATATGTATTTCAACTGTGTCTTTAGATGTTTTCCTGAAGTTCAGCTTAGAATAAGGATGATTTGACCCCTTGGCAACTGCACAAACTGTTAACATGGCCACATAACACTACAATAGATTATTTTGGCTGCTTGCATTTTTATCCGTTATTGAATAGCTTTAATAGCAAACACAATATGGTTACATAGTATAGAAAAATTCCAAGAAGTAACATACCACAAACTTAAAAGATAAGGGTAAAGTATGATGCCTGTCCAAAAGAAGTCAAACACTTCAATATTTCAATGGACCATCTTTAGCTTTGATTACAGCATGCATCATTTCCATAAGCTTATGCAATGTCACAACATTTTATTTCCGTCCAGAGTTGCATTCATTTTTTACCAAGATCTTGTAGTGATGATGGGAGAGTTGGACCACTGTGTAAAGTCTTCTCCAGCACATCCCAAAGATTCTCAATGCAGTTAAGGTCTGTATGCTGTGGTGACCAATCCATATGTGAAAATGATGTATCATGCCCCCTGAACTACTCTTTCACAATATAAGTGTGCCGCCCCAATAGGGGCATAGAATATGAGATGCATAGCCTCAGTTAATATTAGCATTGTTATATAGGTTAGAATTTATATAGTGTGATTTGCCTAACTATTTTCTCATAGCTAAATTCATGTGTTATCCTATGCTGCCATCTAGTGACCTTTTGTTGTAATGTACATGTTTTTCTGTAATTATTCCTCATGTGACGATGTATTTTCCCCTAGTGTACGCCCCTTCCTTCTTCCTGTGTCATGGCCACAGTGAACAGCCACATGTAACAAGGACACATATGTAATCTGCACAGTACGTAGGAAAGGCATCATCTTTTGACCGCACAATACTATAACTGTTCAACTGCTGTTCCTATCATCTGCTGTAACCTGATGTTAAAGAATAAACACCTCTTTTGAATGAATCGGTATTGACGAGTTCAGCTATCTGACGAGGATTGTCCGCAGTGAGTATATCTGCTTATACAGGCCAGGCATAGAGGTCTCAGCAAGGGATATATTTCGCTATCACAACGATCGGAATCAGAATAATAAGCCCAATGAATCCTGGCATTGACATCTTGGAATATGTCCGTGCCAATAGGGAAGAAAAAAACCAATTGATTGAAAAACCTGGTCGATGAGTATATTCAGGTAGGCAGCTGACCTTGTTTTCTGGGACATAACATTGCTGAATCTAGACCTGACAAACTGTAGCAACCCCAGATCATAACACTTATCCAATGGAAGGCTCCTATTTACTTGGCTAAATTCAGGTGATTACTTTTTCTTTTGGCCAGGTAGTATATAAGTCACACTTAACTTCATGACATCTTTTGCTAGTATGCTGAAGCAAAATCTCAGTTGACCTCACCATTCACCCACTGCCCACATGCTCCGGGTGTCTGCGCTCTGCTTTGGGTGGTCAGTAAATCCCCATAGGCTTTTTGTACAGCAAGGCACATAGACCGGAAGCATGTGGGCTGTGGCTGAACAGTGATGGCAGCTGATATCTAGCTGTAGAATTATGCTTACTTAAAGTGTTGTTCCCATTCACAATGTAAAACTTAAAAAATAAATTAAAAAATTGCTGCTTACATTTTTAAGTGCCTCAAACTTGCTTAAGTATCCTACCTAGCCTCCGCATACGTTAAAAAAGGGGTTGTGCATGGTTATGTGTACTCCAATTAACCCTGTCTGTACTGTACTGTGCTGTACTGGCAGATTTCATTATCCGCTGGAAACTAGATTTGAACACTGTCTGTCCAAACGAAGGGTTAAAGTCATTGTGTGTTAATGAGACGCAGTTCCATCTGACCTCAGTCTTGCCCTCTAGTTTCACTTTCAGGCCTCGTTCATACCAGATGCAGTGCGTTCCGGCCCGATTCTAGCCAGAACGCACTGCCTCGCATTGGCACCGTAGCCACGCCCTGGCTACGGTGCCAATGCCCCCTGCACGGGATCGCATGGCACATTATGCCTGCAGTCTGGTCCGCTCTGGTGCGATCAAAATAGTAACAGTATCGGGCCGAAACACACTGCATCTGATGTGAATGAGGCCTAAAACTGCCCAGATTATCTAGGAATCTGCACAAAGGCCAAATAGATATCTAAAATGTAAGAAATATAATTGTAATATTTATTTTTTTACTATGCTGTGTGTGTAGGAACACAGAGCAAACATATAGATTGCTCGCCACCAGTTGCCCCACCTAGTACAGAGATCAGTAACAACGCGGAGTCGAGATGCCAGCGGTGTGATGCACAGTACAAAGGTCAGCAGTACAGAGGTCAGTAATGTAACTGAGAGTGCAGAGGTCAGCAGTGTTAAGCTGGCCATACACCTTACAACCATCGCACGACTTTCGTTGTGCAATGGTTGTAAGGTCATTAAAATTTTGTACGACCTGCCCATCTTGGACAGGCAGATCGTACTTGTGATCATTGCAAGCCCTCCCCGCTAAGGGGAGGGCTTGCCGATGATTGCAATGCTGATGCCATGTCGGTATGGCATGTAAGGGTGCTTGCTGTCACTGACACAGCTCAGCAGCGGCGTTTCCCCTCACAGCCGCTGCGGAGCTGTCAGTGACAGCCAGCAGCTACGGCAGAAGAGGCCAGGATTCGCAGTGAAGGGGGAGGCGGGCCCGCCTAAGAGCAACCCCACCTCCTCTTACATCACTGGCCGGCGACCTAAGAGCAGGTGGGGCCAGTGATGTAAGAGGAGGTGAGGCCCGGGACGGAAGAGGAGGCGAGGCCCGGGACGGAAGAGGAGGCAAGGCCCAGGATGGAAGAGGAGGCAGGGCCCGGCGACCATGGAGGAGAAGAGCACTGACAGGTAAGAGGTGTGTAGCCCATCTGAGACCCTGCAGAGCCCACTATAGAGCGTCTATGGTGGGCTCTGCAGGGTCACTCTCAGGTGGGCTGTTTGGTATATCAGGTGGGCTCTGCAATTGGCATAACTAATCACGGGGCCCCATAAAAAATTTTGCTATGGGACCCTGTGATTTCTAGTTACGCCCCTGACGCTGGGGGTACTCTTGTATTACTCATCATGGACAGTACACACCCTATTACATTAGAAGTGTTTCAGTGCTCATCTAAACACTACTGCAGGAGAACATTAAGCTTGATAAGTAAGAGACACCTCAGGGGCAATTATCAGCTCCTTCTTATGGGAATATGTGGCACAAACTATTCCTGGCATGCTGTAGGTGAAGGATAGGAATGAATTATTGCAGCTACACAAACACTGAAGGATACAGCATGTGCATTGAGCAAACCTGGAGAATTGGCACTTATATGCTATCCCATGGAACATGGTGGCTGCCTGTGAAATGGATCAATCACAATCATGTTGCTCACATATTCCAGGAGGGTGAAGGACCCTATAAATCACCAGCGTTCCGTGTATCAGTATATTATTACAGGAGACATTCAGATAGATTCATTGGAGCCATTATTGACAAATATGGAACAGAGATGTGCCCATTAATCTGCAAAGGATTTGCTTTGATATTGAAACCTGACTGTCAAATGAATAGTAAATGACAAAGCTACACTTCCAGTGTAATCAACTAACTATACCACTACAACTGGGATATAACTTTGAGTGATGGGCCCCAAAACAAAACCATTAGGGGCTCCTTGCCACTTTCATCTCCATCTCAAAGACAACCACCTAATGATGGAGAATCCTATTTTCTCAGTTTCGCAGAAGTTCCCAAACTATATACAGTATACATCCAGAGGCGTAACTATCGCCATAGCGACCCAGGCGGCCGCTATGGGGCCCGGGCACAGGGGGGCCCGGCCAGGTCATCCCTCTGATACCATGTGGGCCGCTATGGCATGTAAGGGTGCTGGCTGTCACTGACACAGCTCAGCAGCGGCCGTGGCGCGTTTCCCCTCAGAGCCGCTGCGAAGCTGTGTCAGTGACAGCCAGCAGCTGCGGCAGAAGAGGCTGGTGTTCGCAGTGAAGGAGGAGGCGGTGCCCACCTACAAGCAACCCCGCCTCCTCTTACATCACTGGCAAGCGACCTAAGAGCAGGCGGGGCCCGTCGATAGAAGAGGAGGCAGGGCCCGGGGACGGAAGAGGATGCTGGGCCCCAGACCACGGAGGTGGACATCACAAGAGATAAGAGGTCTGCAACCCATCTGAGACCCTGCAGAGCCCGCCATGGAGAGTCTATGGCGGGCTCTGCTGGTTCACTCTCAGGTGGGCTGTTTGGTATATCAGGTGGGCTCTGCAAGTGGCATAACTAGCAATCACGGGGCCCCATACTAAATTTTGCTATGGGGCCCTGTGATTTCTAGTTATGACCCTGTATACATCCATTGTACTAGGTATGTTCAGATACCAAGTACCGTACTCGGTACCAGTAGAAGTACAAGTACAGATACTTTTCCAGCTCCAAGACTAGATTAGAGAAAAACTCAAAAGTTAGGAGGCAGCTGTCATTTGTAAGGAGCACACGTAGCTCCTGGGATTTGTACATCTCGGTTTTAATGTATGATTTTGTTTTTATAAATATATATAAGGGATGCACAGATACCAGTTTTCCAAGTACAAGTACTGATACTTGCCCAAGTACTCACAGATACAAGTACTGAAACATCTTTATTTATTGCCATGTGACAGTTTTTCTAAAACAATACAGACTAATGATTTCAGAACAATCAAGTGGAGCCAGGTCCCCGCTGCAACCCTGGTAGTTCTTGTGAAAATGCCAAGTATCTGCACTGGAATCTGAACTGGTATCTGAACATCCCTACAATGTACCCAGTTGTACTTGCCTAAAGTCGGCTATACATATGTCTAATTTTTTCATCCAACCTGCGGGCTGAATGGAAAAAATAAAACATGTATGAGCGTGGATGGAGGAATCCCCCTGCTGTTGTCATTGCATTCTGACAGTGTCCAACAGCTGATTGGCTGCAAGCTCCATTTAGCTGAGAATTTACCAACCTGCTCCTTCGATCAGCTGATGGAGGGATGCCAGTCGGAAAGGTGCCGAAAGCGGCTCCCACTGTACGAATTTGTACCATGTATACCCTACATAAAGCTTTTGCTAACAGCATGCTTGCATACAACAGTCACCTGTACAATAGTGCACATCACACATAGAGAGGACATGACAGTGAGATGTCTCAGTTGTAGAGTTTAGCTGGCTAGATACTTTCTCATGGCTAGAAATGATGCCTCTGGTTTAAGTACACTCATTTTATGCCATGTAATTTCTAGATGCTATTACAAAGCATGCCAAAGTAATCCAGAAGCATTCCATTGTCCCCTCCACATTAACCCAATAGACATGTCACAAGAGAAAATTAAATCATTTCTGAATTATTGAAAATGCAAGTCATGTTCATCCTCTGTCAACACATCTTTCTGGGTTACTGACCCACAGCAAGTATGCAGCAAGTGAACTCATTACTCCTAATTCCCATAGCTTGTTCATAGTAAGTGACTCATTAAAGTAATGGAATGTAAGAGGAAATCTCTGCAAAGCGAAGGGAAATCCTCTCTTTGAAAGTTGTCACCGGAACAGATATACCCATGCAGAAGATTTCCCTCTATTTCTGTTCTGGTGACAACTCTTTTTGTATGATACCTCAAATTTTGTATGATACCTCACTTTTTAGTCCTGATGACAGTTGTGAGCAATCTGCCTGACAGCAACACAAATGGTGATGGGAGACCTGACAAGGGTTCTAACTCCTCTCCATTCTGTCCATCACTAAAAAAAAAAAATGTTTTGGCTTTAGATACAATATAAAGAGGGACTTTATCATAATCTTTAAAAATGACAACAAAGACTCCTTTGGAAATGTTTAGTTATGGTTGGTAATCTACAAACAGACACTTCTAGATAATTCTTTGCATACCTTACTTTTCTTTTCCTCTCCGATCTTCTCACAGTGACCTTTTTTTTTACTAAGGGCAGATGAATCCATCTCCCTTTACTTCCTAACAACTCTGGCACATGTGACTAGGACATGTGACCATGCACATCATCTCAGGAGAGAAAAATGCCTTTCCCAGAGATCTCAAGATTTTGCAGCTTACAGATTAGATTCCCCAGTAATGCTCTGTTATGTAACCTTCCCAGGATGTATGTCTCAGGCATGGGCTGCAGCACTTATGCCTAAGAGGACCAGGAAGTAGAAAAAACATATTTGTGAATTAGAAAATATGTTTTTTTAACTATTGAATGTAAGATGGTTTCATATCAGCATGCATAGCAGGTCCACTTTAAGCTTTGAAGCCATAGGAGCAGCATGAGAACCAGGTAGCTAGCAACTTCATATATAAGATGTCAATGACAGCCTGCATAATGATCTCGTAGCACATTTACTGTAAAGAGAACCTGTCACAGTAGCTGCTACCAGCCGAGACGTTTCAGTGCTTTCGGCTGCCACGGCAAGAGGTGCAGTTTTGAGCAGAGCAGGCCTTTGTTGCATCACATGCTGTGATGTATCTACTCTGAACGTAGCACGGTCTGTGGGAGTTAGATAATGGCAACTTCCAGCAAAGGATTTGAGCCTCATCCTGTTCCAGCAGGCTCCCTTTAATGGTATCTTCATGTGCTCTTACAAACTTAATAGTATTTAAACTGAAAATCTATGAGGTTTACAATAAATGTTTAAATGGAATGATCACATTTGGTGATGATCCTTTCAAGTGATACCGTTACTCTCCTGTATCTCCCAGGGTCTAACAGGACTGTGTGCCGCTGTTATAGAGTTCACCTGCGCCTGCTGGTAAATGGAGGTACTTCCGACACTATACAAATACATTGATTTTATGGGAGCACCATTGCATCTGAAAGGTCAAACTACAGTTCATCAACCACAGTCAACAAAAACTGTATGAGGGTGACACTGTTTTGGGGTACAATAGGCAGCCTACTCCAAAGACATGCTGGGAGGTTCAGTGTCTCCAGTCTTAAGCCAGCCCTGTATGTGCATATATGCATATGATAATAATCATAGATTGTAAGCTCCTCGAGGACAGGGACTGATTGTGCATTATCAAGCACTGTGTAAATTATTGGCACTAAATAAATACCTGTACAGTCAACCCCCGAAATTCGCGGGGGTTATGTTCCTCGAGCAACCGTGAATTGTGAAAAACCACAAATTGTGAATGTGGTCAAAAAAATGCCTACAAATGCCTATTTTTATAGTTTAAACCCTAAGGGCTCATTCACACTGGAAGTGGCCGACACGTAGAGTTCTGTGCTGCCCGCAGGGCCGTATCGAGCAGCTCCCGGGAAGGACAGGTGCTGCGTGTGATTAGTACGCAGCCCCCGTCCTTCTCTATGGGACTATGCAGCCGTATGCCCCCCTACGCTCACCCACCCTGTACGCCCGTGCGGGTGTCCGTACTCGTACGCTGACAGGATGGATCCTGTCTGCGTCCGAGCCAGGAAACACGCACCCGTACGGACCTGCACTTGAGGTGAGCGTAGGGGGGCATACAGCCGTGTAGTCCCATAGAGAAGGACTGGGGCTGTGTACTCATCACACGCAGCACCTGTCCTTCCCAGGAGCTGCCCGATGCGGCCCTGCGCGCAGCACGGAGCTGTACGTGCTGGCCGATTCCAGTGTGAATGAGGCCTTAATCTGCATCGTCTCCTGTAGCAAACTGCTGGTACAATATTCTTATTTCTTACGGTCATTACCCTTTTTGGCACTATCACAGAAACCTACTGATACGGTACTCCTGATCTTCGTTCTTCTTTATGTAGCGTACGGTGCTTTTGTTGATACTATAATGGTGCGCTACTGCGGCATAACTTTTTAGTTCCCGAAGCAAATCCAGTAGTTCAACCTGCTCCTGGAGTGTCTTAATCTTCTTCTGGTGCTTAGGTTTATTGCCTTAGAAGGTGCAGGGCGTTTGGGTGGCATCTTAGGGCTTTAAGAAGAAGAAAACAAAAAATACAAGAACACTCAGCGAAACACTCGAGATAGCTACACGCAGTTGATATTTGTGGTTTCCACAAACAATTATTAGTTAGGTTCTAATGGAAAAATCCGCGAACGACTGAGGTCGCGAACTATGAACCGTGACTTCGCAGGGGTCGACTGTAATGAATAAATAAACTGAAAATTCTATTTAACAAAGCATTTGGATGGGCCATAGGAAAGTGGGAGGTTTTACGAGAATATATGACATCCAAACAGCATTTGTGCACCATGTAATACTGTGTGTGCTAAAAGTTATATTGCATTAGTATTAATGCGTAACCATATCTTTTCCCCACATTCTTCAGAAGTAAGGCAGCACTAGACTGAAGCAACCAATTCTGTAACTAGACTGTACTTTTTAAACCGAAGAGAAACTAGTATTCTGTGAACACTGTATTTTATATTAAAGTGACACTAAACTCAGGATTTAAATCTTAAAAATACATTCAAGCACCTTAACTATTATTAAAAATGTATCTTATTTGTGTATCACTCAGCTGTAGATCCTCAAATCATCTCTGTGCTGATGTTGTCCTTGGTTCTAGAGGGTGACTACTTTTGTTCCCCTTGGTCCCTGTGTGTGTTATAAAGTAGCCACCACTCCAAAAGGTCACTCCAGTGATGGACTACAACCTCAGGTTTAGTTTACTAATTTGTATGGAGATTGTAGTCCATCACAGGAGTGAGCTTGGAGCGGTGGCTACCTTACAACACACAGGGACCATGGAGAACAAAAGTAGCCACCCTCCAGAAGGAAGGAGAGCATCAACACCAATTCTACAGGATCTACAGCCGAGTGGTACACAAACAAAGGTCATTTGTTTTGTTGCAGGCTAGCTGGCAAGTGTGCTGGGGAGTTTTTTGTGTGTTTTGTAATGATTTGAGGATCTACAGCAGAGTGATACACAAAAAAGATACAATATTGTTAATAGGGTACATTTTTAAGATTTAACTCCTGAGTCTAGTGTCACTTTAATGATGTACATTCCCATATAATGAACAGTATTTTAGAACGGATACAAGAAGACAGTTCCATTGGTATGTGGGTAACAGTTGTGTCATATGATTAGCTTCCCATTGGTATGCAGTGTATAGCTTGTAGATGTAAAATCACAAGTTGTAGTGGTATGCAGCTGCATAACTTCTAGAAATGAATCTCCAAAACACACCAGTATGAAGCTGCATAACTTCCACAAATGACATTAGAAAGGACCCTTATATAAGTGTTTCTAACTGTTCATTCAGGAACTCTCTGATCAAGGCAGGAGTAAATAGCATGTTCATAGTCTTTATTACTAAGGAAGCACTGCAGACAATATTGGTAATGGGTATCTACGGTCAAAAGATACAAATACATTTTTTTTTCCATATTCAATTTCCATAAGTTCTATCCCAATCCTAATAACCATAGTGATTTAGAAGTTTGTAAACCCTTTTATTGAAGATGCCCATAAGCTGTACTTCCTCAATGCACCGACACACTTTCACTCATACCTGTAAATATGCACTTCCTTGTGCCACCTCTCTCAGAGAGCCTGCCTTTTAATCTACAACTCAACGTCTGAACACTGTAACATTATCCTTGCTTGCTGGAAGCAATGCATTATGGCATATGTAGTCTTGAGAAATTGAGGTTGGATCACATCAAGCAACAGGGAAAGAGGTAAACCAGGAAGTTGTTGAAAGTGAGGGCCAAATGGAAGACAGCACTCACTACACTTTCAAGTAAGCTCTGATTGCATTATCCAAAACAACTATAGTACGTATTCCTTTTACAATGCTGACGTTATAACAGGATTTGCTTTGACTTTGGAACTCTTTTAAGAAGGCATGGCAATTCTGACAAACTAAATGAATATGGAAGAAAGACTATGGTAAAACTGATCACTGAAAGAGGAGCACATTTACTAAATATAAACAACTTCTCAGCTTATTTATCCATATTTGAGACTGGAGGGCATATTTATGAAGCAGGAAATGTGACATTTACCAAATAGTCACTGCAGGTGAATCCATCAGCATTTTAAAACATATTCACCAGGAAGATTCGCCTGCACAGAATGTTTTGGTGAATGGCACATTCACTGCTTTATAAATTAATCCCTGGATTTTTAAAACTGATAACTACATCTCTTGTTTTAAATGTTATGTCACAGTCACACATATAAAGCAAACATGGGTGAAAAAGCAGCATTATCTAACGCAAAGGGAAATGAGCAGGGACTATAGGGTGCCAGCACATGCAATATATCTACTATTTTATATCCTAGCTCTCCAGAGCCCCAGCAGTGTGGCTATAATGTGGCTATTACGCCATATACTGCACATTTAAAGAAAACCTGTGTAACAGGCGTTAGTAGAGTATCATTGCATCAACAATACAGTGATTCTCTGTACAGACCCAGAAAGAACCAAAGTCCATAGTTTTAACACAAAATCAGCACTTGAAGGCTTCTTTCAATACTTTTTAAGAAAAAGCATGCCCTCCAGGGACACAAGCACTCAGAAAAAAGTAAAAGCTGCCTGTGATGGCGGGGCGGCGGGGTTAGTGCCAATTTTTTTTACTTTTCTTTATTTTAATTTTTTCTTTAATTATTTCTTCTTATTTTTTAAATTTTTATATATTGAATTATTTTTTTATCAATTAAATATTTTTTTTAATCTTATTATTGTTTATTTTTTATAATTATTTTCTTATTTTTTTAATCA
>NW_017306304.1:1048571-1053546 GCF_000935625.1 Nanorana parkeri
TCACCTTTTTATTTTTTTTATTTAATTATTTCTTATTATTTTTTTTTAAATTTCATTTATTTTTTTTTCCACCTAACTTGATTACTATCACACAGGAAAAAACAATCCCCTGTGTTATAGCAATTGGAGGTGACAGGTTCTCTTTATTGACCCTGTCACCTCCAATACAGGAGTTCTAGCACAGCACTGTGCTGGAACTCCTGTGACTGGTGAGAGAGGAAGAGCACAGCGCTCCCCTCTCACTGTCTACAGTCTACAAGGAGCAGCAGGGTTACTTATAACCCTGCCGCTCTGATCACTGCAGTGAGAGACTCGGGACTCGGCGGCAAAGGACAGAACCAGGAGGAGAGAGGTGAGTGCAGGGGAAAGGGGAGGACGGACGGACCGGCTGCACACTGTTTACATGTGATCTTGGCGACATCGAAAACGAAAAATCGGCTGCCTCACTCTACATTTAGTCCTGCTTGTACAAAGCAGGACTGAATGTAGAGAGGGCAACTTCCCCACAAGGACACCGCTGCCGCCCCTCTGCGCCCTGAGGCCGGGCCTCGGTGGCCTTGTGGGGAATATGGGCCTGAACATATACTATATTGCCAAAAGTATTGGGACACCCCTTCAAATCATTGGATTCAGGTGTTCCAATCACCTCCATGGCCACAGGTGTATAAAATCAAACACTTAGGCATGCAGACGCTTCTACAAACATTTGTGAAAGGATGGGTCGCTTTCAAAAGCTCAGTGATTTCAAGCGTGGTACAGTGATAGGTTGCCACCTGTGCAATAAGTCCATCCGTGGAATTTCTTTGTTACTAAATATTCCACGGTCAGCTGTTAGTGGTATTATAACAAAGTGGAAGCAACTGGGAACAACAGCAACTCAGCCACGTAAAATGACAGAGCAGGGTCAGCGCATGCTGAAGCGCACAGTGCGCTGCAGTCGTCAACTGTCTGCAGAGTCAATAGCTACAGACCTCCAAACTTCGTGTGGCCTTCAGATTGGCACAACAACAGTGCGTAAAGAGGTTTCCATGGCGGAGCAGCTGCATCCAAGCCTTACATCACCAAGTACAATGCAAAGCATCGGATGCAGTGGTGTAACGCACACCGCCACTGGACTCTAGAGAAGAGGAGACGTGTTTTCTGAAGTGACGAATAACACTTCTCTGTCTGGAAATTCGATGTATGTGTCTGGGTTTGGCATTTGCCAGGACAACAGTACTTGTCCGACTCCATTGTGCCATGTGTAACGTTTCGTGGAGGGGGATTATGGTGGGGGGTTGTTTTTCAGGGGTTGGGCTTTGCCCCTTAGTTCCAGTGAAGGGAACTCTTAAGGCATCAGCATACTGAGACATTTTAGACAATTTCATGTTCCCAACTTTGTGGCAACAGTTTGGTGATGGCCCCTTCCTATTCCAACATGACTGCGCACCAGTGCCCAAAGCAAGGTCCATAAAGACATGGATGAGCAAGTTTGGGGTGGAGAAACTTGACTGGCCTGCACAGAGTCCTGACCTCAACCTGATAGAACACCTTTGGGATGAATTACAGTGGATCCTTTGACAAATCCCATCAGCCACTGGAAGAGGAAGAGGAACTTGGAATGCAAGTGCAGTGATGTCACCACATTTATACTCCATTCATTCTTCCGCCTGTCCCTGTTATTGAATGCCCATACCTTGGTATAGACAGTGATAGCTAGAAGAGTGTGCAGGAGATTAGTGTGATCCACTAATGGTGGTTTCAATGCTTTGCTGGCTTCAGTGCATTTATTACTTTTATTTAAAAGGTGGACTTTGTCTCTGAGAATTTAGTTTTTTCCTTGCAAACTCTACGCCTAGTGAGCTACATAAAATGTTATTGGGATAAATTTGGATAAAATATTCCCCCACAAAATGACCTTTTACGAATTATTAACATGATTATATTTTGTAAACACATGGCAAAAAGTTTGATTTACACATATGTTGATATGTGTGAGGATGCCAGCAGACAGTGACCCCACAATCCTTTCAAGAACACATTTGAAGGTTAAGTAACTCTAGATCTCAGTTAATCTCATGTAATCTGGTATTACTAAAATGAGCATACAACAGACTAGTTCCCTTTCTCAGAATGCCACTCGCAAGATTCGGACAATGAAGCCTCAAAATTGGTTGATTTTCCCCTAATCACACAGAAGCCATGTTTCTTCTCCTTTATTTTTTAATACATGTTTTTAGTACACTTGAAGCTTTCTGTCCATCACAATGCACTTGTATTTTCCATGGAAGGAGTGACGGTACCGGGACAAGGTATGCAATGACTTTCGTTGTAGATGCTTGAAATTACACAGGATTACTGAAAAAAAGAAAACGAAGATGCATTTTATATTTATGTATACATTTATCACTTTTTGTTCTGCAAATTACTTTTATAGGCTTTATAGCAGTTTAAAAGGAGGAGCACTCTTTAAAAGGTTACGTCACATTTTGCTTGGTGCTAATCCATATCTAGGTTACAGAGAATATATACCTGTATATCTATCATTAACAAAGCGGTGCATTGGCACTTGCACCTTGTTTTCCTCTAGTGACCTAGTGCATGAGTCCTAAATACTTTACTTTGCTAAATCTAAACTTAGCAGAACACTTAATGATTAAAACAAATAAATACAATACATTTTTATAAGTACCAACATACAATCAAAACATATGATGATTAACACAAATTAATACAATACATTTCTATAAACACCAACTTACATTCAAAACTCATAATGATTAAAACTAACAAATACATTTCCATAACAACAGTAAACAAATCTATTGATCTTTCATTCCTGTCTTTTTCATGGTAGCTTCTTACCAGACTACCCATAGATGCATAATGCATGCTGATTTGGTATTCATTTAGGCCTGGTTCACACCTAGGCATTTTTGAGCAGTAGGAAAAGTGCTTTTAAAACACACAACACAAGCAATCCCATGATTTTCAATGGCTCCTGCTCACACCTGAGCAGCAAAACACCAGCAAGAAAATGCCAAATGCAGAAAAAAGTACATGAGCTTCTTTTTGGCAGTTTCAAGCTTGTTTTCCCCCCCATATACTTCAATAGAAACACCAGGAAATGCACCACAGAAGCATGTTGCACATTTTCTTGCACGTTTAAACGTGTGTTCGTCCATTGACTGCAATGTTTCTTAAGCTGCCAGTCAAAACGCATGGCTTCATGTGCGCGCGTTTTCATGCGTGTAACAAAATGTGCCAAGGCGCTCATAAACGTGCAAATAACCGCATGCTGATCCTGCATATACAAACACCCAAAAACAATGCCGCCTAGGTGTAAACCAGGCCTTAGACATTAAAGTAGCAGTATAAACCTGCCTAAGCAGTTGATGAGATGATGTATTATGTAACCAGAATAACAAAACATAGATGGAAAGCTGTGCCATAAAGCCATACAGCTAGCTCAACAAACACCTGACAGTACATTCGGTTTCCATTACACAGAAGTTACATATCTGGTGATCATGCATCAGCTGACAAATGTATGAAGCCCATTATTTTCTAGAATCCTTTGCTACTTTTATAAAATTTTGCCCAATCATTCCAAGCACAACCAGTATGGGAACCAATTATCTAATAATTAAGGCTCCATGAACATTTAATAATGTGGTTATAACTAGCTTGGCTTATCAAGGACATTCTCTGACATTTTTGTTTTATTGCTTGGGTCTATCTTTAGCATCATCAGCTTGTTTCTTATTGGCCATTGTCTCCTTTATTTTGTATCTGTATGAAATGCAAAAGGATTTGTTCTGCATTTGGCAGAAAATCTAGGTATACACTGTTAGATTTTTCTGTCCAGCTTTTGGGATGAACGGAAAAAAATCTAACAGATTCCTCTATCCACTCTAAATAGTGTGGATGGAGGAATCCCACACTGCGGCTATAGTACTTTGCCAGTGGGCCAATGTTAGCATAGAGTGGGATTCATTCTCATTGCTTCCTATAGGTTAATGTACTTTGAACATTGCAGTGAAAACCACTAAGCACATGAAATGGAGAGGATTGTGAGAATATATGGCACAGTAACACCTATGTATAATGAATGAGAGTGAAATTATGTTTTATTGTAACATCCCAAATGTATTCAAACAAGTGAGCAGCCCAGCAGTGATATCCCTAGCTGATGCTATGTGACCCTAGTACATCCCTGCTGTTGGGTCGGCCTTTAGGTAAAGAGCTCCCCTGTGTTGGTTATGTGTTAAGATGAAGCACTGAGATCTTGAGGAATGCGGAATTAAGTTTGACCTGCTTAGGAGAAAATGATATCAGAATACAGTATTATACAGGATACAGAGAGAACTTCCTGTGTATATCATAGATAAGTATGCACACAAAGACTAGCATAGACTAGTATTGCACTACAACGCCATCTACAGCTCAAAAGCCATTTTACATCTCAATATGCTGTTGCATTTCCAACACCCTGAAGGCTCTAAATTATGTGGGCAGGTTACAAGAAAACACAGTCCTGCTGTCATTCATTATACTGAATGGATGTCTTTTATTCTGCCATCGTAGAATACATTTGACTGTTCCCTCTATAGAGAGAGACGTACCTGGTATCTGCCCAGGCCAAAAAAAGGAAAAAAGTATAACTTAGTTTTCATAGGAAAAGGGCAGGTGGCAGCCTTTGCATCACACAGACATCCATGCCTCTTTGCCTTATTAGAGAAGTCCTAGATGTTGTAGCTGGCCGTGGCCAGAACATGAATATCTTTAAATGAGCGTTCTGATTTTAGTGAGCACATGTTGCAGCCCAATGTTGATGTTTTAACTGGTCTGTACGTACCTCTTCTTCATTAAGCTTCCAACAGGAATGCATTAACAGTAATAAAAACATTGTCAGATGTTCTAAATAATCCTCACTCTATTACAAATATGTTTTTACATTTGTCTTTATTTGCTTTCACTTCCTAGATGCTGACAG
>NW_017306304.1:1053562-1167089 GCF_000935625.1 Nanorana parkeri
TATGTATTGGGGGGGTTTACTTAAAGTTTTAAAATACTTAACCCATTCCTTAAAGTTATGATTTAACCCCCCTTAAATCCCTACCCTAAACCTCCTCCTAAAATTTACCCTTCATCCTGACACCAAACCACTTAAAGGCTGGGTTCACAACTGCATATGATGGGAACGCGTGTCTTGTTCAAGCATGTTTGTGTACATTTTCACGCGTTTGTGTGCCTGCTTTTGCCTTGCATCCTCATTCATTTCAATGGCTTGATATACGAGCAAACGTGCCAAAAAAGCTCCTGTAGTATTTTGCTTGACACGCGTTCTGTGCTTTTTACTGCTGCGTTTCTGTGCGTTTTCACGTGCACAAACACACAGAGCAAAAACGTCTTGCTGGCCGCGTTTGGGGTGCCCTCAGAAAATAATGAAACAACAAGTGTGTTGCGCGTTTTAGCGCGTTTCCATGAACTTGTGCAGCACACACACGAAAACGTGCACTTTGGTGTGCTTTCACGGAACGCGCAGGTGTGAACCGAGTCAAAGTGTATCCCAAAACATTTTTTTCAGTATGTAAGGGTTACATTTCCTGTAATTTTATATTTTGCGGTCTCTCCCTGCCCTTCACTTCCTGTGTGAGAGGAATTCTCTACAAAGTGTAAGCAGTCCCCTTCTTTAACAGTGGTCATTGGAACAGGTATCCACATTGTAAGATTTCCCCTTGCCTCTTGTTCTGGTGACAACTAAAAAATTCTGACAAAGGGTCACCAGGACATTCAGAGGGGTGATTCTACCTAGTGGGGACACATACAGCATTAAAAGCCTGATGGGGTCTAATTGTTACCTACTCTATCCAAAAAAAAAAAAGTGCTATGCATATACATGAACCAAATTCCTGACACTTATTGAACCCCTAAGGGACCATACCAACCTTATAATGTGCCTGAAGTATCAACACTGAAAGCTACCAATCCAGCACCAATATCTCACATTGCTGAGACCTCAGAGCTGAAAATGAATGGCTGGTATCTTATCACAGCTTGTGCATTTATGTATTTGTTGCACAGGAGCATTCAAAGCATTGCAATCACTTTCAGTGGATTGCTGGTGCAATGCTCAGACTCCTGCACATTGTTCCTCCAGCCCCAAGTCCGTACTTAGGTAGGGGCCTTCATTTATGAGGCTGGAGGAAGTTATCAATGGTGTACACATAGAGTTATGTTATTCCACTTTTACTGTGCTCTATTGAGAAGTATGAGTCCATTTGTCACATTGGCAGATGTACTCTTCCATTCACAGATCCCTGTATATAATATAGAAGACTGTGGGGAGAAAACACCTGTGATTCAGTTATATAGGAGGGGGCACATTGAGGGTGGTGGGCTGGGGAAGCGACCATGTTCCATGTGACACCATAAATATGGGTGTAAGTTACAACATAGTGTGAAAAGTTGGGTATACTTTTTATTCCTGCTCTGAATAACATCAGTTTAATTGTGACACTTTTATTCATCTTCCTAGGTCTGTTCTTTGTAATGATCCAGATATGTTTGACATACCTGTGAATGTTCCTCTTGATACCATAAAACTTCGAGTTGAAAAGACAGTCATTCGTAAGATTCCCACTGAAGCCTTTTACTACCTTGTCGATCTGAAGTATCTCTGGGTGACCTACAACAGTATTACTAGCATAGACTCAAGTAGTTTTTACAATCTGAAACAGCTGCATGAATTACGTCTGGATGGAAATATGATATCTGTTTTTCCTTGGGAGTCTTTATTAGAGATGCCTCGTTTGCGCACTTTGGACCTACATAACAACAAGATAGCAAGCATCCCCGCAGAGGCGGCGCGCTACTTAAAAAACATTACATACCTGGATGTGTCTAGCAACAAGCTCACCACGCTGCCTTCAGATTTGCTGGATATTTGGCCCCCCTTCTCTGAGCCGGTATCCAGGAATACAGAGATGTATGCTCAAAGAGCAATACTTGGTAAGTTATGCTAATACCTATTTTATATACTGAAAATATTGAACTCTTATTTTAAAAAGAACTGTTTAGCAGTTTTACATAATGTCGGGTTTTATAGACAAAAGGCCTATATGACATCCAAGGTGGATCACTTGTTTAACAACCCTCTTTAGTTTTTTTTATCACTAATCATGAAATCCAAATAGTAGTAAAAATAATAAAAAAACAAGAACAATAATAATAATTAAAACAATAACAATGTCCAAAAATGTAACTCAGTGGAAACTGGAGGGCGCCCTTATCAGGGAGGACTGTGCAGAGAGGCATTTGACCCCAGGCCTGTAAAAATAATACATGTTGAGCTTTTGTCCCTAAGTGAAGATACTCCCATTGAGACCACAAAGATGGACCTGTAGTCAGTGACAGCTGCTGGCAATTGTAAAGGTGCCCATACACTCTTCGATTTTCATTCAGAAATCTTCCAGTTGATATGACACCAACGATATTTTTTGCTGTAATCCCACTCGAATTTTCTCAAAGGGTGAGGCTGAAAAACTTGTTGCGAATCGATCGAAAATCAATGGATTAGTGGTGTTTTCGCACAAAACAAATCTCAGCAAACGAACGTCCGTTCTGTCGATCAACAAAATTTGGTGAGTTAGTATTGCTAAGGAAATCGACATTGGTCGGTGCTTGATGGGCTACTTGAGCTAGAATCCAACAAGGGTTCTTGGCAGCAGCGAAAATTTCCAATCGAAAATCTATAGGTGTATAGCTAGCTTTAGTCTTCCAGCATTGTCTTCCTTTGTGGGTCTGAGATGTTTTTGCGATCAAATGCAGAGAGCTGCAAAAGAAGTCAATGTTGGAAGAACACAAAACTGTGGGGTTTGTCGCTTTATTAACAAAAGTTTGATTGATAAAGATTATGTGTGATAATGGCATGGTATTTTATTTAGTATTTTGCGTATGTAGGTGAGTCCATGTCATTTTTACAAAGCAGCTTTCATCCTGTTTAGTTCATAAAGTACTCTTTATTTAGAATTCATCTGTTACGATTGCCCTTTTTTTACACTCGGGTTCCTGCTATCTCAAGGAGTATGCCACTGCTACCCGGGGGGTTTGCAAGTGTACCTGTTCTGCAGAGTTGAGGAAAAGAGTGAAAGTTCATGTGGTGGTCCTACATGTGGAGTAAACAGTCTTGCAATGTATTTTTTGAACTATGACGTTGAAAAAAAAAAGTGATGTTGAATACATGGAAGAGAAGCATTGCAGTAAAGAAAGTTTCTTGCTAAACATCAACTCTTTTTTTAGGGACTCCATTAAATCCTTACGCATCATGAAATACCACCTGTCTGAGGTAATGTGGGCAACTACAAGGGGAATATGTTGGCAGCGAGGCTAAGAGTGTGCAGTCCCTGAAGCTTAAGGCTGGGTTCACACCTGGGCGTACGGAATATGCGCGTTTGCAGCGCCGCTCGTTTTTACCGCGATTTGCGGTAAAAGAAAAGCGCAACAAATGCTAGTTTCCGAGGGCTATACGGCTGTATCCTAATGGATACGTGCGGCAAATACACCCCAAAGAAGCTCCTGTACTTCTTTGGGCGTAGGGCGTTTTTCAGCCTGTTCCTACGCGCTGTAAAACGCCCATGTGGGAACCATATCCATAGGCAATTATTGGTTTTCACATGTTGAGTGTTTTACAGCGCATAGGAATGCGCTGTAAAACGCCCAGGTGTGAACCAGGCCTTAGGGAGAAGCAGTGGAGCAGAGAGAGAGTTTGAGGAGCAAGTTGACCAGATTTGGTGACCTTCTTTATCTGTAATACCTAAAGAGAAAAATGGGTGTTGATTGCTATCTGCAGCTGAAGAAACTAGGACAGAGGTGCTGAAGGAGCACCTCTGTCCTAGTGATGTCTGATCCATCATTAACTGAAGAGGCAAAGATGGAGTGGTGATCAGCCTGAGAGTCCAGTCCACTCATGGCAGAGGACCAGGGGCATAACTAGAAATCCCAGGGCGCCATAGCAAAATTTTGTAAGGCCCCCCAACGAAACTCCCGCCCCCATTTTAATAGATAATTCACTCAGTGAATGGGAAGCACTCAGTACAGAAGCTTCCCATTGATTCACAAACTGCTGATAGTAAGATATCTACTATGAAGCAGATGGGGAAAAACCTCTGTACTGAGTGCATCTCCCCATTAAGAAATTCATGAATGAACAGGAGGTGATGTGAATGGGTCTATTCACTAAGCTGCCGTAGGCAGCCGAGTGAATGACCGACCTGAAGTGAAGTGAGCCGAACACTGTTACATGTCCTGTGATGCATAAAAGTCTGTACACCCAGAAAAGAAACAGGCATGACACCCAGGGGTAGCTGTATACTGGGATTTGTAGTTCAACAACAATGGAGATCTGCAGCTGCACAGACCTACAATAGCTACACAAGAAAGCAGAAACATAAGCTACAACAGTATCACAACAAACTTTAGATGCACCACATGTCACATGCACATGTTTTACCTTTGCTGTCCTTCAGAGAAGGAGGGAAAGATTCCCATTCTGGCCAAATCTGGATGGCAATATTCATCCAAGCCCCGCCTCCTCCTTCCTCTGTTTTTTATAAAGGGGGTTGCGCAGGTCATACAGGCATGGTTGTGCCTATATTAGCCTAATAAATGCCTCAGAATCGAAATTTGACAGACATGAATCATCCATTTTGTTTCCCAGTGTGCTTTGCAGGTGGTCTTCAACAATGTATATGCGCCTTAAAATCGCGCGTTCTTTTTGCACAAAAACGTGCAAAAGCACATGAAAAGAGCAAACGCGCGTTTTTGGCGCGTTTTCCATTAAAATCTGTGGAGCACAAACGTGCTGGATCTGCCTGAAAGAAGCTCATGCACCTTTTACAGCTTGCTGCTAAACTCTCAGATGTGAACAGGGGCCATAGAAATGAATAGGAATTCTTGTGTTGTGAGTTTTGACGTGTTATCTTTGAACGTCAAAACAGGGACACTGAGGTGTGAACAGGGACTAAGAGTGCTGGATATCAGCAGTGGACAGGCTGGTTCATCTGCTGCTTTTTGGCTGAAATAAAATAGAAAGCTGTCATTAGGGGGCTAGAAGACAATTATATTACATTAGTGTGTAAGGTTTTGCTGTACTGAAGCTGAACTCCATGCAAATGGCAAAATACATAGCTGAATTATTACCCTATGCCGAGAAGTGGGATAAGACTACAGAACACATCATTCTCATTTCTATAACATAGGGGGAGATACATGTAGTTTAAATAGGGCTGGTAACGATTCCAGTAGAACAGAGTAAAGTGCGCGATTAGGAGCTCAATGGATTTCTGGAAGGATTGACAGTTATTTTTCTGTACTTGCAGAAAATATGCTGAGCCTGAAATAAGAAAACTAATGCACCCAAAACATCTGAGGACTAGTAAGCTGCAATATATTACATTGTTACATGTATATTAGATTACATAGGTATAGGCACAAATACTAATTATATGTACAAAAAAATTAAATAATGAGTACATAACTGGATACGATTATGTTTTTTTTTTCTGCCTGAATTTAAGCTTTTAGTTCTCTACACATTGGTGTAAGACTCATCTATTCATCCTTGGATGGTTGTGCTCTATTGTATCAGTTTCTCAGTAAGAGCTCATTCACACAGCCACAGAGGGCTGCATAAACACATGCCTGTATGACCCTCTGTGGCTGTGTGAATGAGCCCTAAAGTTATTCCATGTAACAAAGTATGTAGGTAATAGTTTCATCCCAGAAATATGAAGCCAAATGGCAAAGCTTTCTGTACTGCCGCACTGTACAGAGTTAACTAGGCTATGAGAGTCAGGATTAGCAGGGATTTCCCAATTAGTAGTCTTGTACTTCAGAAATCATTTAATCTTAGTCATGCGTTTAATGCAGACACACATTACTTCAAACAACGTGGGTCTTAATGCTTCATCCTTATTTCACCTTGTTTTAGACCTTTTAATTAATGAAATGTGCCATTCTGCAATCCTTTGTACTACACCTCAGGGACCTAAATCTAAATCCATTAAAGAGAAGAGCCAAAGAAAAACGTGACCGACGCTCTAACTGCTTACGTTTATGCAAAACAGTTCAAAGCCCTCTTTGGCAATATGTAGTCCATCACTGTTTCATTTTTGCTACAATGTTTTATAGCCGTAGCTCTAATGTTAGCCATACACAGGGCAATATTCCTGCTAACTTCCACCACTTGCATTCAAATTTGTATTGCCAGAACAATCAAATGGACCCAGGCAACTTACTAACATTCTTGCCTTATAAATATACAAAGTGTTGATGTTGCTTTTACTGAAGGTGTTCAAAAGTTGTACTTAAAGTCCTGCTGTGAAAAAAGTGCAAGGGGCTAGACAAGGTCTTTTTTACCCCCCAAAAGCTTTGCACATTGCCTTGCAATTATCTGTAAGTACACTTCATGGCACATGATGAGAACATAGCTGGGGCGTTGGGGACAATGTAACTCTTGTACATATGTACAGAGGATACATCGTTAGTGGCTGTCCAATGGCCAAAGAGGAGCTGTGCTCATTGCACATTATGGTGAGAACCCCCTCACCCTAAAGAATTAAGAAATGATCTGCTATAATGCTCCACCTGGCATCTTGTCTCCAATCCTGATAGTAAATAATGTGAACCTACTACTCAATACCTAACAGTATGTAGTGTATTTCAAGGGCCATCGTTATTACCTCAAAGGTGTAAATAGGGTCAACATTATGCACATGGAACAAAACCAAGATTTTTTGTGGAAAACGTTTGTTTAAAGAGACACTGTTACTCTGCCCATTCAGAGCACATATAGAGTGCCTCCTGATACCCACCCTTTAATGCGGGGGTCAGCAATCCCTGACACATGTGCCCAGATGGAAAACAATGCCTTTTTCAATGGCACCTGCTGTTGTCTCTCCTGCACTGATGACACTCCTGCCAGGGGGCAAAGTGGTGGCTCTGGCTAAATGATGAACCTCCTGAAGATTGTCTAAACACAGATTGTACCATAGTCTTGTCCTCATATAGGTATACAAGTACCATAGTCTTGTCCTCATATAGGTATACAAGTACCATAGTCTTGTCCTCATATAGGTATACAAGTACCATAGTCTTGTCCTCATATAGGTATACAAGTACCATAGTCTTGTCCTCATATAGGTATACAAGTACCATAGTCTTGTCCTCATATAGGTATACAGGTACCATAGTCTTATCCTCATATAGGTATACAAGTACCATAGTCTTGTCCTCATATAGGTATACAGGTACCATAGTCTTATCCTCATATAGGTATACAAGTACCATAGTCTTGTCCTCATATAGGTATACAAGTACCATAGTCTTGTCCTCATATAGGTATACAAGTACCATAGTCTTGTCCTCATATAGGTATACAAGTACCATAGTCTTGTCCTCATATAGGTATACAAGTACTATAGTCTTGTCCTTATATAGGTATACAAGTACAATTGTCTTGTCCTCATATAGGTATACAGGTACCATAGTCTTGTCCTCATATAGGTATACAGCTACCATAGTCTTGTCCTCATATAGGCATACAAGTACCATTGACTTGTCCTCATATAGGTATACAAGTACCATAGTCTTGTCCTCATATAGGTATACAAGTACCATAGTCTTGTCCTCATATAGGTATACAAGTACCATTGTCTTGTCCTCATATAGGTATACAAGTACCATTCTCTTGTCCTCATATAGGTATACAAGTACTATAGTCTTGTCCTCATATAGGTATACAAGTACCATAGTCTTGTCCTCATATAGGTATACAAGTACCATAGTCTTGTCCTCATATAGGTATACAAGTACCATAGTCTTGTCCTCATATAGGTATACAAGTACCATAGTCTTGTCCTCATATAGGTATACAAGTATCATAGTCTTGTCCTCATATAGGTATACAAGTATCATAGTCTTGTCCTCATATAGGTGAACAAGTACCATTGTCTTGTCCTCCTATATTGTGAATAATCTATTTAGGAGTGTGTTGGCATATTTGTTGTGCAGGGAGAGGTTACTTAAATAATGTCATACTTCTCCTTACTACTAGTGCCATTGTCTGGTCCTTGTATCTTGTGCAAGGAGTGTGTTGGCATATTTATTGCCCAGGTCTACTTTAATGCAAACAGAAAAATGGTGACATCTAGTGGTACCATGCATTACATTTTAAAGAAATGAATAATGCACAATATGAGTGTAAGCCTCCGTTCACACCTCTGCTATTCTACATTGCAGTGGTGCTGCAGGGTGCATTGTGGTGTGCTGCGGTAGGGAATCCTACTCATTTTAATGGGCTGCCTACCACAGCTAAATCATACTAAAAAAAGTTCAAGAACTTTTATGGTAATAGGTTACCATGCAATGCAGTGCGATACAACACACATGAGATGGCTAGGTGCGATGGGGTGCTATTAAGAAATAATGGCACCACAGCGCACCTAACATTGAAAATGCAATGCAGGATCCTGCATCACAAGGATGTGAATGGAGCCTTACAGTAATAAGAATGCAAAAAGAAATGCAGTACATCGCTGCAATACATGCACATTTCCACATATTTTTCACTGTATAGACCCTGCAAGTTGTGGAGTGGTGTCAGACCTGCCAAGTTGTCTTTTGCTAAACTACTCCAAGCCTCCTAGTTTCCTCACCTCCACAACCTAACCACTAATCATTCTATATTGTGAGGCAAGAACAAGGAGGGCTAGTTAGATCTCTTGAGATAACACGGGAAGTATGCACAGGACACAGGACAGCTCTATATTTCTGACTTGATTTTTTTGCACGTTTCAAAAATAAATAACAAAATACTTTCAATTCTACATTTAATAGACCAAAAGGTAGCAAATACTTGCCTTGTTAAGGTTTACATTGGACAATGTGTTTTGTATACTGGCCGCTATGTTGTCAGCTCAAACAGTTAGGAGTTGGTATTTTTCTGTACTTTTAACATATTTAAAATGGGAAAAATGGAGAAATATGCATGATAGATGAACATGCAAGAATAGCAATCAGTAAAGCACCTACCCAAATTTACAACTCCCCCATATTTTCCCGAAACGCCCCTCATATTTGGGATCATGGGGCTTTTCCACTAATAACTTTTTTCGTCAAGAACATTTAATCTATAAGATGGAATCACCGTCTACCAAATGCCCCAATCTGCCAAGGTCCTGGACAGTTGAAAAGTACTATGGGGTAACATGGCACACTTTACCCAAAAATGAAGTTACTATTAAACCGCTAATCTTATAGTGTAACTATATTTTTTTTGTTTAGCTTGACATTTCAACTTTTACTATGTATGGTTTTCGATTTATTATTACATATTATTATTTACATATTATATTGGTGGTACAAATTTCCATCTACAACTGTTATAATTGAAACATACAATTATTTTGAAAGGTCTGCAAGATAATCCTTGGTTTTGTGACTGCCGGATTTCTAAGCTGATTGAACTATCAAAGATTGTGGACCCACAGGTGATATTCCTGGACCCTTTTGTGGTGTGTAGTGGACCTGAATCTTTGACTGGAATTTTATTTCAAAAAGCCGAACTTGAACAATGTCTCAAACCTTCTGTGATGACATCAGCTACAAAAATTACATCACCATTGGGCAGCAATGTTCTTTTAAGATGTGATGCCACTGGTTATCCCACTCCACAGTTACTATGGAGCAGAGTAAACAACACGAATGTCAATTACACAGGTAAGATTTGGTGGTACAGTCATTTTATGTTACTAATGGGTCCTAGTAGACATGTGCACTGGCAAAAAATTAGTTTTGTTTCGTTTTGATTCGGATATTGTGTTATTTCGTTTTTCAGGACTCTGGTGTGAAAGTCAATTCGGATTCGGACTAAATTCGTTAGCGGTAGTTCGTTTGAACATTCGTTTCGTTTTTGTTTCTTATTCGTTTTGTTCGTTCGTAGCAGCAAAGTGACATTTGAGGGGAAATAAATGTTTTTCTCCTTCTCTAATGTCACTTTGCTGCAACGAGCGAAACGAATAAGAAACGAAAACTAATGTTCAAACGAACTACTGCTAACGAATTTCGGAAACAGAAATTCGGATCCGTTTGCATTCGTTATATCTGTAATTCGGAATTCGGATACATGCGAATGTCAGAATTTCTGAAAATTAATCCGAATTTTGATTCGGAACGAAACGAATCGCACATGTCCAGGTCCTAGCAGCTGTGTAATACACAATTTACAGTAGACTAGAGTATAAGCCCCAGATGTACATATTTTAATGATGGTTTTGACAGTTGAAACACAAGCCTTGCGATTGTTTTTCTTACAGTTAATGTTTTATGTGATCAGAGGTGTTTTATCAGGTCATTTGTCATTTTGAAGTAATATTAACACTAATCACTTTAAAGTAGACCTGTACTCAAAACATTAAGATGATAATATGTTAAAGGGAATATCTAGCAATATTACAGCTATTTTTATCTAACTATATTGCTCAATAGCGACAAATAATATAAATCCAATTTATATGTACCAAATGCCTTTGCAAACCCTGTTATTACCATATAAAATGAGCAGGTACATCATCATCATTGTGCTGCACATAACATGTGGAAAGAGCAGAGCCGTGGCAGGTACACAGCAGTTCTACCCACTACAGGCTGTCTGCAGATACCTGCTGGGGTGGATACAAGACTGTTCACCTTGCACAAGTTGAGAGAACAGTAGTGACTGATCTTAATACAGGAAGCTCCTGCATAGAGGCAAAGTTTCCTGCTAGATTATTACACAGATCTGAAAAAAATACACATAGCACACCAACAAGATTCAAATAAGAATACACATGTATCTTGTATTTAGACAATATTTGCATATACTGGAATTCGGCATTAATTGTATCAAAAGCAGTATCCCCAAAAATGTTTTAACTATCCTTCTTGCTGTAGAGTAAGAAGTACCTGAGGACCTGCAGTGCAAGGATTTTATATGTGCAAGGGTAGTATTTTTTTATGTGTGTGTACAGCAGCTGCATGTAAATGCCTGCACGCCGCATGTAATGGTAATGGATCCTCAGCCTGGGGTCCAGTATGGGCTGCTGTGTTGTGACGGAGCTCCAGCCACATGTTCGTTGCTTGTACTAGGCTAAATGCTCCGATACCTTCCCCGATACCAAGCTGTTTGGCTGGCTAGATGCTGATTGGCCGGGAAGCAGGCTTCCCAGCCAATCAGCATCAAGCCAGCCAAACAGCATGAAGCCAGCTTCCCGGCCAATCAGGAAGCCGGGCAGCGAGTCATTACCCACCGCCCAGCTTCCTGATTGGGAACCCTACGCACATTTTTTTGTTTTAACTTGGGGGGTCCCTCCTAACATTCAAATGGGGGGGAACCCCACACTTTTTTTCCTCTTCTGCAGACTATTAAAAAAAAAAGTTTTTTTTCTCTGTCACTTGCTGCAACGAAATTACGTCCACAAACAAAATTTCGTACAGACTACCGCTAACGAATCAGAAATTCGGATTAGTTTGCATTCGTCATTTCTGTAATTCGGAAATTTGGATACAGTATATCCGAATCTCTGAAAATTCGTACGAATTTCGATTCGGAACGAAACGAATCGCACAAGTCTATAATTTTCTTATATCAGTGTTGTAACATACTCTATATGTTTGAGTAATAGTATTTGTCAAGCTGTGGAATGTACAGCAGAACTTAGAAATCATTCTGGGGCACTTTTTACAATACCCTAAATGTTCCAGTATATTTGTAGCTCATGTTGAGTTAAAGAATGAGTATTAATGGTTAGTGGTAGTCACAAAGGCTTCTATATAGAAACAGAAATAGAGCAATTTCTTACCTTTGCATATACTGAATTTTTGGGTAGAAAACAGCTTCAGACCCCCAAACAATGATATATTTTCTGAAAGCAGAGGCACCGTAGAATAAAAAGATACTAGTTGCAATTTTTTATGTCGCACGGTATTTGCAAAAATGTTTTTCCCAAAAAAATTTGTAGGATAAAATACACTAAAATTAAATTTAGTGCACAGAAACAGAATATAATGCCCAAATGTTTTGTAAAATATAAAAGATGGGGTCAGGCCGGGTAAAAAGATACCAAACATGTCAAGCCTTAAAATTGCGTGCGTACGTGAAAACGCAAAAAACTACAATAACCAAAATTTCCCACAGGCGATGCTTTAAACGCTTTTACAGCTCATAAGTTTAGTGCTAACAGTAATTGATGGGCTTAGAATTATTGCTCGCACTCCGATGCTCACGACGATATGTAACATGTGTGGCGCAATTTTTGTTTTTGCATGTAGGCGCCGTATCACTTGTACGGTGCAGCAGCAGCCGTGTTCTTGGTATAACCACTTCCAACGGAGGACGTTCATTTACGTGGAAGTGGTTAAACAGACCCTAATTCCACACCATTCAGTTCAACAACAGTCTTCACAAAGGATTATATGTGCACTTAATGTATTTTATCCATGTTATTTACTTGCAAAAGCCTCCCTTATTTAGATATCCTCAATGTCTGAGAGTGCTCATGGGAGCTGACATCCTGTATGCGATGTCAGCAGGCCCAGTGGACTGTCAATCAAGTGACACTCTATAATATTCACATTCACTTCTTCCTTGGTAACTACATAAAAGGTTTGGGGAGGTGAGGGGTGAAGGAGCTGGGCCAGCACAGAGAGCAATTTGGCACCCCAGAAGAGGAGAGGGTTATGACGTAGCAGGAAGGAGGAGATGCTGTGGCTGTTCTAGAGAATAGAGACTGCCTGGAGTGGTTAAATTCCTTAGCATGTTTATGGCACATTGCAAGTGAATAAAAAACAATGTTTATGAAAAGGAACAACACTGCAAAGAAGCATTTAAAAAGCACATTGCAAGTGAATAAAAAAATTGTTTATGGAAATGAAAAACACTTCAAGGAAGCACTTAATTTACACTTGATTTACTCTATTGCCCATTAAGTGACATCTCTGAAGAATTCTGAGACATAGGGTTATGCTGCTGCTTCAGGAGAAATTAGACACCAGGCAAACAATTCAACACTCTCACGTTAAGGCAATAACCCCTCCCACTTTACACTTGCCAGTTTCTCTTAGTGTCCTCAGGAGAATGGTTGTCTCCTTTTCTGCTTCTTTCTTTAGGTTTGTTTTGTTTCTATGGTGAGATTCTACTATTAAGAGCTGTTAGTTGATTCATGCCGGCTAATATTAAATCCTGGAAGTTTCTCTAGCTAGCCGACAAAACTGAGAGATACATACCGGATAAATTAAATCCTGGAAGTTTCTCTAGTTGTCAGGAAACAGGTCATTACTAGTCTCAGGACTGATGATTTGTCCTACGGTGGTCTGGAGTTCCCATGGTCATCTCTTCATTTAAAGAGTGCAGGCCTTCCCAGTCATCTCGCTGTGGATCCGACCTGCAATAGACCTGTGCTCCTATCTGGTGAGGTATTTCAGCTACCATTTCTGAGAGTTAGGCCAGTTTTCTCTGGGGATTCCTTTTTATGTTGGAAACAAGACAATGCAGGTTGTGAGTACTCTAACCATGTTCTTCTCCCTGCAGTGGGCTGGGACCTTCCCTCCTTTTCATAATTCTGTGGACAATTGTTTGTATTTTTTACACTGTCTTTGACTTTTCCAGCCATTAAAAAAACAAACTATCACGCACTTGCTTTTTATTGCCCATGCACGTGCACGCATGCTCCCTCAGCACAGCCTCATTGAGTCTCTTGTTACCAGAACTCTAGTGAGGATACACATGCCACCACAGCTCTTCTCCCACCCTCATTTCACACAGCTGTGAGACACCTGCAGCATTAAGGAAAAGCTGACCCAGGCTCTGAGGGAAGAAGGAGGTAGAGACAAATTCTGCTCTATATCTCCTATAGGCTCTGTAACATCATCCTGCTGTCCTCTGTAAGAAGTGACACTGTTTTTTTTACTATTTTTCTTCTGATACTTCACACTGGGTGAGTATTCTAGGGAAAATGCTATGTAAAAGGTACATTGCCCTTTATATTTATCTACTCCCAAGCAGAGAGACAACTGCACTGGGACATCTGATGATGTATACGCTCTGGTCTCTGTCTGTTCTTCCTGTAAGTTGGAAATGACCAAAGGGAAAGATTGTGTTGATTGTTTATCTGCTTTATCTAAAACTGATAAATCTTTAGCAGTGGCTGCTTCTTCACTGCTTCATTGTATATTGATTCTTCTTCCCCTTTTCTCACAAAAAGTGATTATTCTGTAATTATGGAGGTTTTGTCTATCACGGATAGATAAAAATTGTTTCTCATTCGGATTCCCCTAAAAAGGGTAAGAAACTCCCCCAATCTTCCTCTCCTATAGATTTGAATGAGGAGACGCCAGATATTTCCAGTTTAGCTGGAGAGCTTCCAGTAGATTCTTTATCTGATGATAAATCCTTATGGTTTTTGGAGGAAAGCATTACTCCAGCTGGAAGGAAATCAGAGTACCTGGAGGAAACCCACACAAGCACAGGGAGAATATGCAAACTCCTTCCAGATAGTGTTCTGACTGGGATTTGAACTGGGGACCCAGATTTCTGCAATGCAAAAGTGCTAACCACAATGCCACTGATTTATATACAAAGATTGGAAATCTCTAGATATATGGTTTCAGTCATGTTATCCCTTTCTGGATGATTTTTTTTAAGAAGAAAAAATGGTATGTTCCCCTTGAGGTTGACTTTCCTGTTACTCGCTTTGATAGGGCTTTGACTATTGATAATACCCTGTCATTTAGAGACCATACTGATAAGAAACTGGAAACTCTTTCTCTCTCCATTTACTCTTGATGGGATGAGCTTTTCTACCCCTGTTAGCCATGGTTCTAATTTTCCAGACTCTAGCTACCTGGTATAAAATTGTGCTGACCAAGCTTTATTTTTTTGTGTCAATCAGATTACAGTTGTGTCTCATTTTGTGTGCAAGTCTTGATGACTGTCTAAAGTATTCCTTTCCTCTATTCAGGCCTAGGTGTTAGTCGGCGAAGCCTCAATATATGAAGGGACTTTTATGTGTTTCCTATGTGGAAGACCATCTTTTCGACACATCGCAGGATATAATTATTAAGTAAACTACTAGAGGTTTTTAGTTCCCAGGGCAGCAAGTCTCCTTCTTTTAGACTGTCAGGTTCTTCCAGACTCTCTTGGCAGTCCAAGAACTCTAAATCCACAGATAAGTCTGCTCCAGCATGAAGGTCAGCCTATGCCTGTTGTTTGGATGGGGGGGGGTGTCTGTTGGCCTTTGCAGAGATCTGGAAAGCAAGCATTTCATATGCTTGGGTTCAGAATGGGGTGTACGGTTACAAAATAGAATTTCAACTTCTTCCTCCCCTGGGATTCTTTGATCTTTGCCTTCCTGTGTCTTTGCAGCGCTGGGCAGACCTTTTGACGGTCATGGGATTGTTAAATCAGGGAGTTATTATTCTCTTCCCCTTAACAGAAAGTTTTCTGGGTTTCTATTCAAACCTGTTAACTCTTCCAAGGACCAAAGAGAATTTCATCCCATCCTGGATTAAAAAGCTCTCAACACTTATGTTCAAACTCAAAGGGTTGAATAAAATCTGTTTGTTCAGTTGCTTCCCTTCGTGTAGGGGATTTCTTGGTTTCCATTGACATCAAGGACACATATTTACATGTTCCTATCTTTCCAGCATTAACATTCACTTTGCTTTACCCTAGGCGAACTCCATTATCAACCTGTTGCCTTTCCCTTTGGTCTAGCCGTAGTTCCAAGGGTTTTCACCAAGGTCCTTACTCTGATTCTGTGTCTTCTTCACCAAAAGGGAATTCCGATTATCGGATACTTTGATGATCTTTTGTTTTGTGAACAGTCTTCTCTGACTTTGGGAAACCAATGTGTCCACAGTACTTAGAACCTTGCAAGACTTGTGATGGATTCTGAACATCGAGAAATTGTCCCCGATTACATTGCATTGCCTGGAGAACTTGGGTCTTCTTTTCAATGCATCCCTGGCCAGGGCTTTTCTTCCCCAGGAACATTCAAACAAGTTGTAGTGTCTGCTTCGTTCTCATCAATGATCCTCTCTGCAATTCTGTATGAAAGTTCTGGGCCTAATAGGGTCCACCTTCGAAGCAGTTCTGTTTGTTGGTATTTGTTGCTGGGCAGGGCTATGGAAGTTCAAGCTTGAAATGCTGCTAAGCAAAGACGACTTGTGGCAAGTACTCAGTACAGACAGACCCAGTAATGGACCCTCGGAGGAATGGGACAAGAAGAACAGGCAAGCAAATACAATAATTAGTCGGTTAGTGGAGGATGACCAGCTCATCCACATAAGAAAATGAGAAAGCCATTAAAGGTACATCATGAAGCGCTACCTTTACAGTGACTCAGAACAGTATAACATGCGGATGGTGTATTGACTTAGGCGCAACACTCTTTGCTCAGTTTCACTCCAGGATTCTTCAACGGAACATTCTCACATTGTGGGACAAGTCTAATCTCTCTCTGGTCAAGGAATAGGGACACACAAGGGGCCCCACACATCACAATGACAGCTGAAGCCTGCAGTGTGTCCCCACACCAAATCCAACAAGTGAAACGAATGGCAAACACACTCATCAATTCATAACTAGCTTTAAAGCAAGGTGCTCATGGAAGGGCTTTACACAGTACAAAAACAAACATTGCCAGCGCACTCAAAAAGAAAAAAAAAACCTGCAAAAAACAAAAATAAGTACACTGTCTAACTACTAAGGTTAAAAACAGAGGTTTTCGTTGCACAACTTTTGCAAAACATGTGGAAGCTGGGGGCTTCAGCTTCACCCAGGCAGTGTGGCTTCCACATGTTTTGCGAAAGTTGTGCAACAAAAACCTCTGTTTTTAACCTTCGCAGTAACCTTGGTAGTTAAATAGTATACTTTTGTTTTTTGCAGGCTGGCTGGTGAGTGTGCTGGCAATGTTTGTTTTTTTTGTACTGTGTAAAGCCCTTCCATGTGCACCTTGCTTTAAAGGTAGTTATGAATTGATGAGTGCATTTGCCACGCAATTTTTCCATCGTTCAGGTTCTTTCTTTCCTTCATTTGGGGGTAGACCAAAGTTTGGCTCTCAGTACCATAAATGGTAAGGTATCTGCCTTATTTGTTCTTTTTTTCAATGACCCCTTGCTGCCAATTCTTTAGTTTGGGGGTTGCACATGTGGCTTCCCCTGTTTGATCTCAATTACATCCTTGGGATCTGAACTTGGTCTTATCAGTTTTGCAAATACCACCGTTTGAGCCTATTTGTAATATTTCTTTGCCACTGTTGTCTAAAAATGTTGCTTTCCTTGTAACCATTACTTCTGCTAGACAAGTCCCAGAACTGTTTGCCTTGTCTTGTAGGACCGCATTTATTCTACACAAGGATACAGTTGTTAAGACCGTGTACTTTCTTTTTGCCAAAAGTAGTCTCTGCCTTTCATATTATTATTGCCCTCCCCTTATCCTACTCCAGTAATCCGGCCAACGTTTCTCCACATTGTTTAAATGTTGTGCGGCCTATTGGAGTTTATCTTTCTGCCACATCTTCCTTTAGACATACGGATTCTTTTGTTGTTGTCCTCCATGACGGTCCTAGGAAAGGTTGTACGGCTTCTACTTCCACTATTTCTAAGCGGATTCCTCAGGTTGTTGCTCAAGCCTATGAGCTGTGGAATACAGTACCTCCTTTTTCTTATTTCTGATCACTCTACTAGAGCAATTAGTACTTCTTAGGCTTTTCACAATCAGGCTTCGGTTGTACATATTTGTAAGGCTGCAGCCTTGTCTTCTGTTCACATTTTTGCAGGTTTTATTAAGTTGATGTTTCTTCCACTTCTGATGCTAGCTTTGGCAGAAAAGTTCTTCAAGCGGCTATTTAACACCCTTGTTTATTCTTTTTTGCTGGGCTGGATCTTCGGATTATCCACCTACTCCTCTGTTTTGGACTGCTTTTGAATGTCCTTATGTCTCAAAATTCTTCAGAGCTGTGCCCCTGAATGGACCATAGAGAAAATAGGATTTTGTTCTTACCGTAAAATCCTTTTCTCTGAGACTATTGAGGGCCACAGCTCCCTCCACCTCATTTCCTTTTATACTGCTTACTACAACTGGCAGGTGTGAGTTGTGAGGTGTGAGGAGTTGTTGCCCTAAAGTGACATTTAATTTTTTGCCTAGCGTCCGTTCTTCTGAAAGCAAGAGAATAACCCTACGTCTCAGAATTCTTCAGAACTGTGTCCCTCAATGGACTCTAAGAAAGGGATAAAAGGATTTATAATAAGAATAAAAATTCTGTTTTCCTGTGCTTTTACCTGCAATTTGGTGACAGGGTCTCTTTGACGATATGCTTCATATATATTTTAAAAAAGAGGTTTGTGACAATGTAATGAAAGTGAAGCACAAAATCAGACTGAAGAATCTGTAGCTGATAAAGGTAAAGACAGCTATCAGAAGTCATCACAAGATGTTTACAGACTTCAAAGGTCACTGTTTGGTTCAGGAAAAGACAATAAACAGTCAAGGTATTACATCAGAATCCAGGGAAATGTTCCTGGACAAAGGTCAGTCAGGGCAGTCGTCAGACATAGCAGGTTAAAACCACATATATAAAAGTTATTTTGGAAGGTTTCCGGGGCATGTTCAGTAGAGGTCATAGTTTAGTCTGAATCCAGCCCTCCTGATCTTTTGGTACACTCCATAGTTTTGTTGCCACCTCGAAGTTTTAATGATAAAGTTTTACACTACAAGCCAGAACTCAGAGCAGCCTGAGGGGCCCAGGAACATTACATGCGTATCGGCCGTACAGGTGACAGGTGAGGAAGTGGAGGCAGCCGGGGCCCCTGCAGCACCGGAGGAGGCCGGGGCCCACACACTCCATATCCTCACCTGGGGTACTCCGTACGGGCCTCCGGTGTCCCCTCTGTCTCCACAGCACATTCAAATTTTAAAGATGGCGCTGTGAGTAGCGGTGGCCATCTTTAAACCTGGCAATTGCCTATATCCCATTTCATATATTGCCGAACCGGCAATATATTAGATGAAAATCATTCCTTGGTGGTCCAGTGGGGAATCAGTATGATCTGTATCTCTTGCTGATGCAGACTATACTGTTCGCTCCTCCATATTGTAGTGCTGCTGCTCACAGGCAGGGAGCGATTAGCATGGTCTGCATCTGTCAGAGATGCAGATCACACTGATCCTTCACTGGACCACCAGGCTATGCCCTCAGTGCCCCACTGGACCCCAGCAATGCAGACATCTTTTATTTATTTATTTTTATTGTTAATAGTTGTGTGAGTGTGTGTGAGTGTGTGTGTTTAATTGTGTGTTTTTTAATGTGTGTGATTTTTTTTTTTTTTTTTATGCAGCTATGTGTGTGTTTCATTATGTGAGTGTTTTTTTCTAACCACTTCCCGCGGGTTCACGAAAATATACGTCCTCCGCTGGAAGTGGTTATAGTAAGAATACGTACCGTTTTAAACAGTAGACGATTGCTGTTTAAATACAAGCGATCCAGCGTCTGTACAGGTGCTGGATCGCTTGTACAGTGCGGTGCTGTGTCCTGGGCCCGGCGTGGAGGGTCTCCCCTGGCAGATTGGAGGAGAGATCAGCGGCTTCTAGCCGCAGATCTCTCCTCCTATCACTGGACCCAGAAGTGATGTGCATTATATCACTTCCGGTGTCACTGGGCACATTCTTGGGCTACTAGCGCCAGAAGAAGAAACTGGTGAAGCAGATCTCTGCTTCATCAGCTTCTTTGGGGTCCCTAGGTGACATTAGGGGTCTGAAAGACCCCTGATGTCTCCATAAAGAGGACCTGTCACATTATATTTGCTATTACATAGGAGACTTGTTTGCCTACTATGCAATAGCAGTAAAGCTGAGTGTAAAAAAAAAAAAATTGTAAAAATTAAAGCAACATACAAAAATAAAAAATGCAAAACACATTTTTTTAAGGTCCCCTGCCCATTCAACACAAACATGTGTTGTATACGCCTACGTGCAAAAACAAAAATTGCGCCACACCTGTTATATATAGTCACGAGTGTCGGAGTGAGAGCAATAATTCTAGGCCCATCAATCACTGTTAACCCTAAGCTGATGAGCAGTAAAAGCGTTTAAAGCGTCACCTTTGGGAAATTTTGGTTATTGTAGTTTTGCGGTTTCAAGGATGCACACAATTTTAAGACTTGACATGTATGGTATCTATTTGCCCGGCGTGACCCCATCTCTTATATTTTACCAAAAAATTGGCATTATATTCTGTTTCTATGCACTAAATTCCATTTTAGTGTATTTTATCCTAAAAATACTTGTTTGATAAACATTTGCGCAAATACCGTGCAACATAAAAAATTGCAACTAGCATCTTTTTATTCTACAGGGCCTCTGCTTTCAGAAAATATATCATTGTTTGGGGGTCTGAAGCTGTTTTCTAACCAAAAATGCAGATTTTATCATGTGTGTGCAAATGTAAAAAATTGCTCCGGACAGCAAGTGATTAATGAGTGTATGATTTGTGTGCTATGTGTGTGTTTTAATGAGTATGTTTTATGAGTGTTTTAATGCGTGTGTTATATATGTGTTTTAATGAGTGTATAAATATTTGAATATGTGTGTTTCCCTACTTTGCCTAAGGCAGTGATACTGAACATTTTTAAACCCGAGCTCCCAAACTGCAACGCAATACTAAAGTTATTTTAAATGTTGGCACTTTGAGATACATAAATTGATTTTTGTGTGGCAGTTTGGGCACTCGGTTCAAAAACGTTCACCATCACTATCCTAGTCTGACAACGGCGCAGACGAGAGCCCAGAGGTGGCGGGGGAGGGGCCGTAGATACAGGGAGGGTGTATCTACAGCTGCACCCTGTGGCTGCACGAGGGATCGAGGCTGGGGGTACCCACTGAGATCCGGTCCCGGGCCCCTCACTGGAAGAATGGTGCCAACATCTGCCCCTGGTGAGAACTTTTTGGTTTTTAAAGTTTATTAGCACTGGTAAGAAAATGTATCATGTATAGTGGCAGATTGGGTTCATGTAAATATCTGATTGGTTGTTGGGGCAACTGTTTACTTTTCTTAGATTTTTTAAAGATTTTACAACCTGTTTAATTTTATGTTGTGTTATGTTTTATATATCTGTTGTATACTAGTCAGATTATATCGTTTGGTGTGGTTTGTAATAGACGTGCAGGGCAAACAAATTTGGTTCAGACGAAACAAATGAAAATGAGAAACATTTTTATTTGTTTCGTCAAAGGAAACAAATTTTAATGCCGGTTTGGATTTGGAGACAATGAGCCTCCAAATCCGAAAACACACAAAGACATTGCAGATCAAACGGTGGCCGTACCGGTCGCCAGCGTGTTCTGCGCATGCATGCCGCCATTTTGGAGTATATCTTGGTATACACCAAGATGGCGGAACCTGAACATGTGGGCGCTGCCATCTTTGTGTATGCCAAGATATACTCCAAAATGGAAGTGCGCATTCACAGAACACGCAGGCGGGCCGATATGGCCACTGCACATTTATGCAGGTGGGGCTTGTATATGGGCGGAGAACAAGGGGGACCCATTATCTTGTATTGCCTGGGGGCCCCGTGTTATCAGTCCACCCCTGGCTGGGCCCCAGCAGTGCTGATCCTGCAGCTTCAGCGGAGGCTGGGGCCCCAGCAGCGGCACAGGTGTACTGATCTCGGACCTGCGGAAGGGACATCACTCCACTTCCGGCCAGTCTGGCGGCAGAGGCCGCCAGACGTCACTTCCGGCCAGTCTGGCAGCAGAAGAGGCCCAACCAGCCCACCTGAGACCCCTGCAGAGCCCACCATAGAGAGTCTCAGATGAGCTGTGCAGCATGTATGGTGTGCTCTGCAGGGTCACTTTCAGGAGGGCTGTGTGGGGTCTCAGGTGGGTCCTCTGTCCAGCGCGTTACTAAGCCCTGTGTCCAGCACGTTACTAAGCCCTGCGTCCAGCACATTACTAAGCCCTGCGTCCAGCTTGTTGCTAAGCCCAGAGTCCAGCACAATACTAAGCCCTCCGTCCAGCGCATTACGGAGCCCTGAGTCCAGTGCGTTACTAAGACCAGAGTCCAGCACATTACTAAGCCCTGAGTCCAGCGTGTTACTAAGCCCTGAGTCCAGTGCGTTACTAAGCCCTGAGTCCAGTGCGTTACTAAGCCCAGAGCCCAGAGCATTACGAAGCCACTAGTCCAGTGCGTTACTAAGCCCACAGCCCAGCCCATTACGAAGCCCCAAGTCCAGTATGTTACAAAGCCCTGAGTCCAGCGCGTTACGAAGCCCAGAGTCCAAGTGCAAACACTTTCCTGTGTTTGCACGGCGCCAGCCATAGTAATTCATCACTGCGAGCACCACTTTTTTCTTATCTGGCCGGGACTGCTGTGAGGAGTGCGGAGGGTCTCTCCATCTACTTACAATTCATATACTGTTCTCCATTGCTGTATAAATGTATTGCTGGGATAAACTTGGTACTTCCCCCTGATGCCCTACTCAGTAATTCTGTTCACCACATTGATAAACCTGTGAAGAGCAAAAGGCAACAGGAAGCCATACATACACTTCCTAGTACAATCTGCACATTAGAACTCCCTGAATTCGGAGGTTCTTGGTGCACTCCTGAAGATAAGAAGACTATGTGGGTGCTTGCACTAACCTGCAGTTGTAAATTTATAATGCATTAGATAATTACAGATGCTGTTTTCCACCAATGTCAAAATGCTTGATGTGGACAATTTTATTCAAGAGTACAGGAGCCACTATAGTATATTAAAATTACATGTGAATGTGACTTGGCTTGTTTTCTTCACTTTGTAGTTATCCGGGAGTCGCCCACAGACGGAGTGAGATGGTCAATCCTAAGCATGAATGGTATCTCATATAGAGATGCAGGAGAATATCGATGTAAAGCTAAAAATTTGGCAGGCATATCAGAAGCATCAATAACTGTGATCGTAGTTGGTGTTGTCACTACAACATTAACACCACAACGATTTGGAAGGAGACCAGAAGCAGACCAGGTAAATAATATGCAATCAGAGGAAAAGGAAGAAACAGCTACAATCAGCACAATCTGGTCTCCAGAGATATTAACATCCACATCATTATTAACAGATGCAACAGTAGAACCCACCATAGCACCAACTACTGCTACATCAACCACAGTGAGAATTCTAGAAAGGAAACCACAAAAAACAAAGGGGCAAAGCCAAGCTGCAAACAAAAAGTTTCAGGTTGCAAATTCAGGCAACAAAGAAGAAGTGCTTAAAAATATCTCAGATATTACAGAAACCAACGCTGTTGTTCGTAATCTAAAGGTCACTACTGAGACAGAGGAGAGGGTCACATTAACATGGAGAACACTCAACACCACTAACAGCTCAAGTTTGACTGTGCTATATTCAAAATATGGTGAAGAAGGGATGCTAAGGTTGAGTACAGACCCTAGTAAAAATAAAGTAACAATTGATGGTTTACAGCCTGGAACAAAATACATGGCCTGTGTATGCCCCAAAGCAGCTCAGCCAAAGAAAGACCAATGTATCGTGTTTTCTACAGACTATTTGCTTAAGAATGAAGAAGAGAGCAGTTTCCAGATGACTATCTTAATCGTGGCTAGCAGTATAGCTTGTGTCATTGTTGTGCCCATCATTTTCTTCTTGCTTTACAAAGTTGTGAAACTGCAACGTAAACCGCAGTCTCCTAATGCAGAGGACCTTTTAAAAGAAACTTATGTCAAGTTTGAGACTTTGTCGCTCAGGCCACGATCCATACATACTGGAGGTGAACTGTGGACACGTAGAGACACAACTGAATCAGAAAGACTTCTTTTATGTTCTAGGTCAAGTATGGATTCTCAAGGAACTTTTAGTGAGGGATCGCGGCCGGAATACTACTGCTAACATTTATGTTACATTTTACAGGATTCTGTTTTGTTCTACAACTATTAATTGATGTGTCTTTTTTTCTGGATTTTAATAAACTACATTTGAAATTTAAAGTGTTTTGCTATTTTTGTGAAGAAAATGTTTGCTATATTTTTTTCATTAGGATAATGACGGCACAAAGAGAGGGGGAGCAATGCCAGTTCAAGGGTGCAGATGTTCCCAAGATTAGGAATAAACTTGACTGAAACTACCCTTGATGGACCATTAGGGCCACTGTTCATCATTGCTGACTTATGTCTCCCCTATTTATCATGTATGTAGACATAAGTTTAATCAGAACAGAAATTGGTTAGAAGGCATGGAGGTCAGCAATGTGTGTCCTTCAGGGGCTGCATACAGTATACTGCATACTAGTTGTGTATGCCATTTTCTTGGAGGCAAGCATTGTGGCTTTTATATATTCTACATTTCTAAATTTACCCAACAATATGTCTGCCCCCACAAAAGGCAAGTAAATTACATTGGCTGTTTTTGCTAGTAGGTTCCCCTACAACATCCCCTCCTTAAAAACCTTGAGGATGTAGTCACATCTATTGGGGATGTCACTGCACGTTAAGTTAATGCAGGCCATTCGATATGCATGGACTGCTGACGCACAAAAACAAAAGCACACATGTGCAGGTGCATGGCCCGCCCGCTTTATGACAGTGCACTGGGGTGCTATTCAACATGGCACCACAATGCACCACCATGAGGTTTGCATTTTGCCATATGTTGCAGTAACACAATTATTTGCAAGTTTAACTGTGAATGACCTTAAAGCAACAGTGTGAAAGAGGCCTTCATTTATTGATGCAGGGAGATGCCAGTGCTGATGCCTGCACAAGTCAGTAAGATGTTTTTAGTCCACTACTAGCAGCTGTACTGGCCCACAACACATACCGTGTTGGAAGCCCCTATTTAGCTTTAGCTACTTTAACGCTAACACTTCATCTTTAGTGTCGGGGGGGTTCACCTGAAGAAGTGTGATACTTACTTCTGTGCTAACTGCCTGCCCTCACACACTTTTTTTTAGTTTCTAAGTGCAGAGTAGTTTCAAAAAGCAGAGTCTTACTAGGGCTCATCCACATTTCAGAGGAAATAAAGGAGTATTTTCATACAATGTAAAATATATCTGTATTTCAGAACCCAGGAGCTGCAGTTGCTGCAGCTTTTTTGACCATAGCAATGTATGGACAAAAAAATGCTGTACTCCTGTCCATATATTGCTATAGACAGAAAAAAGCAGCAGCTGTGGCTCCCGGGCACCACAAATACAGGCTTATTTTACACTGTATAAAAATACGCCGGCATTTGCTCATTATTTGACACTGCTAGGGTTAGTGTGCATGGCATCAGGCTCAGGGGGAAAAAAGACAAATGCAGCATGTGTTCAGTTACCTTAATTTGAGACATTGAGGGGAATTTATCAAAACTGGAGCTGACAGAATCTAGAGCAGTTGCCAATAGCAACCAATCAGCTTCTCTCTTCAGTTTGTTCAGTTAAGATTTGAAAATGAAAGAGGGAAGCTGATTGGTTGCCATGCACAGCTGCTCCAGATTTTCTCTGTTCCAGTTTTGATAAATTCCCCTCAATGACTTAATTCTGACATTATGGGGAAAAAAAGTAACTTATGGCATAGCAAAATAGTACATACTAGGCTCAAGTCACAAAGCTTTAACACCAGCCTAAGGAACTTTATTTTCAGCAGTGTGGCCATAATTTTAAAATTTCATCGAGCTCACCTGAAAATAACTCACTTTAAAAAATAAAATAAAGATACTTATCCTGGAATGTTAGCGTTGAATTGGTTCAAGCTGCTTTTACCCAAATGATAAGAACTGGAGTAATGTAACGTAAAGTAAGGTGAACAAAGTTTCAGATGATCTACTTTAAAATTCCAATATTGCATTCCAAATCCCTCCCGACTGCTCTCAAAGAAAGATCAGAAAAACGCCTTTGTACACTAATTCACTATTGGCAGTTGGGAGGCAGTGATTGAGGTGAGGCAGTTAGAAGATCAGCAACAGAGGATGAATATTAAACCTTTCACAAGCAAGTCTGCACAAATATTAAAATATAATTTAAAGGATACCTTCCCCGAGTGGAATTTGGACCCTGCCATTGCTGACTTCTCCATCTACAAAGGCTAACTTGTAACGCCCTCTAGTTGTGGGTTTTTAAGCCAGTTCCCACACTGGGGTCTACTGAATAGTTTCCAGCAATGGAAGGTCTGAGACCCCAATTCTATCACTCCAGCTCCACACACTCCAGCCCATAGGCCATGTCAGGGAACACAGAGTCATAGTTATGAGAGGCCCCTCTGAATCAGTGCTTCCAAATCCAATATGTCAGGAACCTGCTAAACACATGGCCCAGAGTCACAAGTATTTTAGGTTGCAGACCCCCTACATGTCTGAAGGGTCACACTATTGAGAGTGTGGGCTCAAAGGAAGTAGGTTAGATGGTGCTGGCCATCACTCAACCTGGAAGACAAGCAGTGCGGGACCTTGGAGCGTTAAGTCTGAAGGGAACTCAGCAAAAGGAAGCATATTTAAAAGACCAAGTTTTTTTCTTTTATAGCGTAAAATGCCTGAAATAATAAAAAACACCAAAAACGCAAAACAAGCTGTAAAGGAGATATATAAAATAATGAAAAGAAAAAAAATATATATTTTTATTATTCTATTTTATATACTGTATTTTAATTTGTTATATATTTTTTTTATTTGTGACTGGATCTGTGTTTTTAAACAAATCCATTCACAGTACTGACCTATGAAGTGAGTACAGTGGTAAGTCACCATTGTCCTGCATCATCCTCATCACTTTTACCAGCTGACAGTCATGTGAATGGCTTTGTTTACCTTCAAACCCATTCTTACATTATGAATGTGTATGAAGATAAAAAAAAAAACATTCATACTAGCAATCCCTGCTGCTGTGTGTGTTGGAGAAGTCAGAGGAGCCAGGGGTCTGGGAGTGATCTGACTGAGACCGGAGTCTCAGGGAGACTGAGAACAGGGAGAGAGAACAGGGAACAGGGAGAGAGAAGCGGTTGGCGGGCAAAGAGGTGGCCAGGGAGAATGGCAGCAGAAAGGTGCATGCGATGGTATAAGCAAACCTGCAAACTGTTTCTTTACACAATTTGCTTATATAAGAGCAAGTCCTGATCTGTTATCATTTCTTGAACTATCTAGCTGGTGGCTATATTTACACTTAGTGCTCATTCATATGGGTGTGCATGTCATGCAGAGGCCTGCTCCCGCAAAGGAAAGGTACTGAAAGTAATTGGGTAAAGCCATCTGTACCTCCGTATGTGAGGACACTGCAGCATGCAGCTACATGTGCATATCCAGGTGCCCGCACTTGGACGCACAGTGTCTGCCGTATGGATGTGCAAGCCCCTGTGAATGAGGCCTTGTAAAAAAGTGCATACAAGAGCTCCTGTAGGATTGTAAACAACCCTGATTTCCAGACCTGCACTGGGCTCACATGCTGAGCACTGGTGGGCTGCAAAATGACCCCCAGAGCCCTGAGCTAAAGTGCTTTTAACTCTTGTGGGAACCCCACACCCCAATGTGGGGTGTGGAGTTAATACAATTGCATACAAGAGGATTAGAGGGGCCCTGCTTGTTATCACTCTGTGTCATTTATTTTATTTTCTATAGTGAAGAATTTAAAAAGTAAAAGGGAATTCAGGTCATGTATTTTATTCTTCATACTTTTAACTTGTACCCAGCACCTAGATATTCCATTGTTCCCCCAAAATAACAGAGTCCAAAATGTTATGCAAGATACAGAAATGGCTAAGTGAAAGTACGTCACTGGAAACAAAGGAGGTTAATGGACATATTTAGGGTATGCATGGCCAGAGAAGCAGATAGATGTTGTCATTGTTCTGCAGTACAATGTTTCTGCTGTGCTGCAAAACACCAGAGAACAAAGGATCTTCGTAGATTTTTGTATGTTCTTTCAAGAATGTATGTGGCAGTGTACACACGATCAAATGCATTCTTAATACTTCGCAGCTACTCAATGAGCACAGTTGTAGAGCAGAGAGGTTCACATTGTACATAACCTTTCCTTGTCCTTCCTTCCCTTTTTGAACAGCATAATCTGCAGCTGTGCCCCCTCACAAGGGTGTGTTCGGTAGCTAAGCTTGAATGCCAAGCTCTTGGATGTCTGTTACTTCCCACAGTGGCATTTGGGTCACTGTCCAGTTCTTTTGGCTTCCTTTGCAGGCAGCTGGTGAATGTGTCCTACACTGCTCAGGGGTCACACCATGTGATCAGCCTTGAAAGCTGAACTTGAAAGTTCTGTGTTACTTTAATGTCTGCTCACCTTTTACTGGAAAATCTTAAAGTGGAGGGAGAGGAGCCTTAGAACCCAGATAGGAATTCTGCAGAGCAGATGCTAGATGGGAGCTATGGAAGAAGAAATGTTGGCGATTGCAGCACATTCCCATACTGGTGTCATAATTTAAGCACGACAACTAGCTTAGAACTGCAAACACACCCTATAGTGCGTTCCCTTGCCCAGCTGGCTGACTATGCCTTTCATGTTGGACTACTGCTTTATGACTTCGTACTGCATAGGTAAGCTAAACATTATATCTCTGGTAGTAATATTATACATTGCTTTAATAATGCTATAATTAGATCTGCATACCCCAATTTAGTTAAATGTTGTGTGAGCAAAATTTTCATGTCTTGTCTCTTCAGGAGGACAGAGCAATTCTTATTCAAGTGATATTGCAGAATAGTGTTAGAAAGACCAACAGTCACCCAAGGATGTCTTTGGTGAGTATTACCTAAAGGTTTTTCAATTCAATTAAATTGGTGTTAATAAATATTAATGGGATATTACACATGAAATGATTAATCAAGCATATTTAACAACAAATATGTCAAAAAGTCAAATCAGCTGGGACATTTCAAGGGTCTTAACAGACCAGGGGAAACTATGGGTGCTCTTTTATGGAAAAATGGTGGCACTGAGTATAGTGTAGCAAATGAAGGGGTATGTTCAAACTTTGGCAGTGTTTTAAAGGGGTATGGTTAAATAGCTTATAAGCTGCGTGTTGCAGCCCCCCATGATGAATAAGGATTCAATTTGTGCTTCATAGTGCTCTACTCTGCCTCCACTTTTAAATAGATTTAAGGGTATGTAAAGGCAAAACATTTTTAGCTTGAGATAGAGGAGGAAAGGGTTAAAACTTCTATTATGTTATTTTGTGCTGCCTGTGTCCTGCTGAGGAGATTTCCCTTTACATTTTGACTAGGAGATGCAACAGGAAATGAGGGGAAATCTCTTCAAAGTGAACAGAATTCCCAATTTAGAGAGTTGTCATAGGAACAGGTGCCCAAAATGGGGGATTTATCTTGATTTCTTGCTTTGGTAACAACATCTGATTTTGCAATCCCCTCAAAGTTTACCAATAATTGTGTAGTGAGGGGGCCTGCGTGATTGGATATCAGTTCATTAGATTGATTGATATCAATTGATTAGATCCCTAAGAAAGCCATCACGCTACATAGTTTTTGGTAAATCTAAAGGTTGTTTTGTAAGGATTGTAATGCACGTGGTCAGCTTCAAGCAGATAGTTCCCTTTTTTAACTGTAGATACTTTAACTATGACCATCGTCCTTTGTTAATATTCACAAATATGTTTTTGCAAAGTGAAAGGAAATTTGTGAGCTGCCATTGCTGATCTTTTTCAAATGCTAATTGCCTGGCGGACATGTTGATTTTGGCTTTAATACTTTGTGAGTTGACAGCGAGGAACAAGTATGCAACACGTAAGGTCAGGGCTCCTGATGTATTTATTGAAGCCAATATATCTCTATAGCAACTAGGCAACAAGTATTTTCCATAGAAAATACCGTGGGCAATGACAGCCAACTGTATATATTTTTCTCATGACAGGTTTCCTTTAAAATAGCTTATGAAACCTGGTCAGTGACTTCTATGAACCTAGTTTCTGACAGTTTTATAATGTGTAGTCTAGCCTGCGCTTTGTTCATTGTAAGCAAAGTAAGAGGTACTTTCCATGTGTTCCCATACCATCTCAGTCTGCTGCCAGACCACGGATACTCAGTACTTCCATCTTCTCCAATGAGATAGTAAAACTGGAAATGGAGGCAGATACAAGGATGCTCAATGGATGTACAACATGAGGAGTGCTTTGATTTTTACAGCAGCTGTATAACATATACTAGAATGTCAAAGGTTTCCTATTGTGGTCAGAAAGTTCCACAGAAATGCTGACGCCCATGTGTCAAAGGCAGCCAGGGATGCCTGCAGAATAAAGCTGAACTCTGTTTTTTTTAAAAGTTACTGTTGCAGTGGAGCCTCCCTGCACTGCAAGGGTTAAATGATCATTAAAGGAGAACTATGAGGTCAGTGTTTTTCTCCATAGTTCTCCTTAGGGTAACGGGAGGACACAAACTAGCGTCCTCCTGTTACCCTAAGCTCAGTATACCGCGAGCTAGTCTAGGGGAGTCTAGGGGAAGTCTAGGGGAAGAGAAATAAGCTGAAGTAGTTACCTTACTCCTCACTCCTGCAGACTTCCACCATGCTATGTGACCAGTCCCCAAGAGCATCTTTGATGCTGTGGCTGAAGGTTGCACTGATGACTTTATCAAACATAATGCAGGTCCAGCAGTTCTGCATTGTATTTGAGGATGGCGAGGGCCTGCCTACAACCCAGAGTGTTGAGTTGAGTCGAGGAGAGCTCCAGCTGCTGGGGAAGTGAGGGATGGGGTAAACTGCATCTTATGTTGCCCCTAAACCAAAACAAGCATTTAACCATTGGTAATTGCAGCAAAAAAATAATAATTGCCATGTAAATGCAAACGTTAAAACCATGTTATAAACTTGTTGGAGTTCATGTACAGGAGAGCTGAGGCCAAGCTATGAACATTCAACTATTTCCATAGTCTTAACAAGTTGTAAAAATGTGCCAAGTGACCTGTCCAGGCACCCTAGAGTAGTTCATCCACAATACCCAGGGAGCCTTGAAGTTGAAAATGCTTGGTCCTGACCTTCTGCATCTCACTTTTGTTCACTGAAGCTGTCCTTTATAGTGATGGGCCTGTAGTGAGGCATGAGAGGTAGTAAACAGTGGGGTAAGCAATACATTAAGTGAACCTGTCTTAGGTAAACCTTGTATGAAAAAGCATTAAGGGCTGGTGCAGACTTCAGTGATCCCGGACGTGCGTCCTGGCACCGCGCGATCGTGTGCACACAGCGGTTGCCGCGCAGCCCCATTGATTTTAAACCATGATAGTGTGCAATTACACGGGTGGTATCGCGGCAGGAAACCGCACAATCTGCCTGGAGCAGCTGGGGTGCCATTAGAACATCGTCGGATGTTGTTCGGTTCCCGAGATTGCGCAGCCATCAGAGCGGTTACGTGCATGATTACCAGGAAGTCACGGATTGCCCAGGTGTGAACCTGGCCTAAAAGGTGCCTGCACTTAACGTAGCCACTGCCAGTCACCCCTATACCCATGCAAATACCAACCTTCTGAGTCCACAGAAATTTTGTGAGAAATTTTTACAATTAGCACTTCGCGACCCATGAATTGTACTGTGTGTCCAGTGCATCTGTAAGGATTTTATTAATTAGCGCTGTGCCTGTAACAGAAGTGTGACCAACTACAGAAACACAGCTGATAACATTTGTAAGGTTGTTGTAAGGGAATCTATATACAACCAGTGAACTTTGATTGCTGAATTAATATTGAAAACACAAAGCATGACAACCTGTCAGTAAAAAGATGATTGATCCAAATTCTTGGCTGATTTTGTATGGTGCTTCTTTATTATTTTATTCTTTGCCAATAATCTCTTTGTAAATGTCCATAGCAAAAGTATTTCTAAAGGCCAGTACATATGTATGGTCAGTACTCACTGAACACATGTACATTTTTTAAGAAATCCTTTATATCTTTACTACTCCTTCTGGAGGAGTTTTCAAGATTTGCTATTTGTAGAAACATTAATATGTCAGACTAATGCTATTTGAATGATTTTTCAAAAGCACAGGTAAGCCAGCAAAAAGTTTCCCTGGTTGCGTTTCGGATGTTTCGTTATTTTGTTTTTCGGCATCCAGGTCTGAAAGTCAATTAGTTTAGTTTATTTCAGATGAGTTAAATGATCATTACGAACGAACATTCCTTGCAGAAAAGTGACATTAAATGTTTACTTTGTTTCTTTTTAATTTCTGACACTCCACAAAAACAAACAAAAAAACAACAAAGTGGGGTTCCCCCCAACAATTCATAGCAGACCCTTTAGCTCTAGTAGGAATGTTAGGGGGACCCCTGATGTAAAAAAAAAAAAACTGTGCGGTTAAATTGGTAGCAATTTATACCAGACCCTTTAGAGGAACTCCAATGCCAAAAAAATGAAAATAAAAGTGGGGTCCCCCTACAGTCCCTTACCAGATCCTTAATCTGGGCAGGGGGGGGGCGTCCCCCCTCCACCATACCAGGCCACATGCCCTGGTATGGTGGAGACCCCCTGAAAAAGCCCCTTGTCCCATGCCGATGGGGACAAGGGCCTCTTCCCCACAACCCTGGCCCGGTGGGCAGGGTGGCTCATCTGCATCTGGGTAGAGCCCTTTCATAACCCAGATGCTGCCCCCACTTGTGAATGAGTAAGGAATACTTGTACCCCTACTCATTCACTAAAGGGTTAAATAAAATGTAAATTTTATTAGAAAAAAATCCTTTTATTGAACAAATAACACAATACAAGTTTTTCCACAATTCCTTTATTTAAAAAAACAAAAAGACATCAGGCAGGTGGTGGAGCAATTGCCAGCCTGCTATTGGCTTTTGCACTTTAATAGCCAATAGCAGAATGGCTGACTCCCACTGCCTTCTGTCAGTTGACAGAGTTCTCTTTTCAGGTCCATTAACTTCCCTGGCGGTCTGATTATTTATAAATTTTTTCCTTTTTGTCCTATTTTTTTTTTACTTTTAAAATTCCCGCCGGTTCCGCCCCCCTGCGACGCGGACGTTTGCAAGGGACAGAGTCCGGAAGACGGATCCTGGCATCGGAGGACACAGCGGGGATCTTAGACAAGGTAAGAGATGCTATGCTGTAATCCCGAGTGTGGCTCAGGGTTACCGTTTATGGTACTGAAAATGAACCCCGAGCCACACTTGGGAATACCGCCAAGGAGGTTAAGGTGCAATTTGGGTACCCGGATGCAGGTGAGCCCCCCTGCCTGCAGACCTCCACAACCACCGGCCCAGGGTTGTGGGGAAGAGGCACTTGTCCCCATCGGTATGGGACAAGGTGCTTTTTCAGGGGGTCTTCCCCTGGAAAAACACCCTCCCTATGCCAAGGGCATGTGGCCTGGTGTGGTGGACGGAGGGGGGGGTGCTTGCTAGTCCCCCTCCTTTCCTGCTCTGCCAGGCCGCTGCCTGGATTAAGGGTCTGGTATGAGATTTTAGGGTGGACCCCACGTTTTTTTTTTTTGGCGTATGGGTTCCCCTTAAAATTCCTTCCAGGCATAAAGGGTCTTGTATGAATTGCAGGGGAACCACACGCTGTTTTGTTTTTACATTGGGTCCCCACTAGCATTCCTACCAGACGTAAGGGTCCCCCGCGCCGTTTTTTTAAATTATTATTATTTATATAGTTACATAGTATTTGAGGTTGAAAAAAAAAGACACCGGTCCATCAAGTTCAACCTTTGTGTGTGTGTCCCTTGTGCGTGCATGTGTGTATAAGAGTCCCTGTGTGGTCTTGCATTCAAGTGTACCTGTACCCCTTTATGTTATGGTCTCTTATGATGGAATCGAATTGATTTTTTAACAAATCAATATTCTTTGCTGATACCACTGCTTGTGGCAGAGAGTTCCAAAATGTAACCGCTCTAACTGAAAAGAAGCCCCTACGCCCTTTGTGGATAAAACTTCTCTCCACCAATTTCAGGTGGGTGGTGGCCTCTAGTCCTTGTTACGGAGTTTACAGTATAAAATTTAGTGCCAATGTTGCCATTACCACTGACCATTTTCTGTGAACAGTTACAAACTTTTGTGTATTCTGTGACAGCTGTCAGATTCTTTATATTCGGGTTCGAAGTGTCCGCAATGAAGCAGAAGCTGTTACAGAATAACACAGATTTCTCAGCTTCTTTCTTTTCGTAACAATACTGTGTTACTTTGTTTTCATTCAGGATACAAGTCAGAGAAGCCAGAGAGCGGTAAATAACAGCTCTCCCACTTGTAGTGTATGTATCTGAATTTCATAATCAAACATACAGATTGGTTCAAATTGGTTATTTCTGTCATTTGTAAATTCGGATGCAACTGAATGTCCGAATTTACAGAAATTCGTACAAATTTCAATGTTAGTTTTGTGATCATGGGGCCTGTATGAGACAGTAGCACAAATCTCCATATCTGTTGCATTGCAAGTGATAGCAGTGATCACTTTTTCTGTCTTTTGTTTGCAAAATTTCTTTATTGAAAAAATTTCCAACAAAATGCAGCATGCATTGTATTATATCATATAAATTGTGATACTGAAAGAGAACACAATTTACAAAGACGGGGTAGGCATATAACACATAGGTACAATACTTAAGCTTACATATCTATACCTCATAAAGCAATAGCAGCCACAAGTGAGGACAGAAAAAAAAACAATACTTAACCCCTTCGTGACTGACGACGTACAGTGTACGTCGCCAGCATCGGAACATATATATACCTCATAAGGCAATAGCAGCCAGAAGTGAGGACAGAAAAAAAAAAAAGAGAAGAGGAAAGTGGAAAAAGGAAGAAAGGGTTTCACTCTACCTAAGAATAGCTGAGTGTCAATGACTAGACTCTTAGAAAGTCATGACAACAGCCCTGGGCGCACCCAAATAGTCCATCCATGGAGACCAGACCTTTCAAATTGAGTCATTTAGTATAGCTTTTCTGTTTTTTTGAATGGGTAACTGCAAATTGTTGCAAATAGTTTATTTCTGCAAATTTATTAGTACAGAAAATTATCTATCTAGTGAAAACCCAACCTTCTAAAGAGTATTTGATCATTTAAAGAGCTCAATAATCTTTCTTTCTAGGCCTGCCTTGTGTCCTAGAAAGTAAAAAAATCCTTGGTAGTAAATATTTATTCTGAATTTCATTGCTTATTAACACTGTAAATGTTTTAGCAAACAGTTCTGAAGTGGACATCTCCCCTAATATAATAGCTTATTAACCTGCTCTCTTTTACAATTGACCATCAAAGCAGGCATGGTGCAGACAGTCCACTGCTCCAATTCTTAGACCCCCTCCTACCATGAATCACTCCACAGGTGCAGGCAAAAACGACTCGACTCCACCGTACATCATGATTCTTTAAAAAAAACAAGTACCACTTCTGTGGATCACCATAACTAAAACTGTTTTTTTGTAATAACAAATACATGCTGTAGAACAACTTCCCATGTGTACAACCTCTCACGCGTTTCACCAATCTGGCTTAATCATAGGGCCTCTATGATTAAGCCAGATCGGTGAAATGAGTGAGAGGTTGTACACATAGGAAGTTGTTCCACGGCATGTATTTGTTATTAAAATAAAAAACTGTTTTATCTGTGGTTATCCACGGAAGTGCGGCTTGTTTTTGAGAAGAATTAAAACTGGTATCTTTCATTTCTATCTGTAAAACTAAATTTTAAATTGTAGGAGCAGTCCTTTAAAAGAGTTAGCTGTCATTCACATGGGCTTTTTTCTAAAAAAAAGTCTGTAATATTCAATATGGTAGTTTGAGCCAACAGTTGTACTCATTCCAGTGTGTATTGTGGACTCTATGATCTTTCTACTAGGCGTCTGTTTTGATCAGATGACAAAGAAAGAGAGTCAGCATCTAATCAACACTCACACTCAGTGATGTCCAGCTAAGCAAGTGATTGTTGGCATTCCTTTACACATCACAGGAGATACAATCGCTCATAGCCACCAGCCTGGGGTTGGCCCCGTGCTGCAATTTTATTGGCCTGGGTGATGAAAAAGGGATGTGTTGCCAATGCTATTAATAGAAAAAGATCATAACGCTGATATTGTTTCTCAAAAAAAGGTAACAACCCTAAGCTTCACTGAAGACTGGGTAGAAGGAGATCCAGCTGCACATCTATAACCACAGAGCCACGGCCACTGTTGGCGATGAATGGTGACAAAATATTATTTTGTCAGAACCAAAGAGAACTACCTTCTTAAGACAACCCTGCTTATAAAGTGTAGTGTACTATAAAAAAAAAAAATTTAAAGAAAAATTCTATTCTCTAAATCCACTTTAGTTTTATGAACAGAGAGGACAGGAGGTGAATCTGGGACTATAAAATGTAAGAGAAACAACACTCAGTAAAGTGGAGTGGTAGGTGTGGTCTCAGGTGCATATGCAAAATGTATCCTAAGCTAGGCTCACATGGTCTCTGGGTTGTTCCAGCCCTCCCTTTCATTTTTGTAACTAACAGGGCAAAAAGAAGACAGAACACAAGCTATAGTACAGAACACATAGAGACCTTTAGTTTCCTGCATATTGACAGCTGAGCTCTACATATGGGGGCTGGCTTAAAATGGACTGCAGAGAATCATCAGTTTGTATGGAATTTAATGAGTATGCTTCTTCATACTAAGCTTTTCCTGTCCAACTGCCAGTATGGGTCTCATGGTACTGCATTCAAAGCCAGATTTATATTTCCTGCCCCCCCAGCAAAGAAACTTGTCCTACCCCCACCACTAACTATGCTAACTTATTCACTAGCCTTCGTATCATACTAACAAGATCAGACAACATAGCTACACAAGGAAAGCTGAGCATGGGGGTGGGGGTGGAAAGAGACAGTTCTATGTGCAAAATCTGTGTTAGTACATCTAACACCGATCACTAGAAGAGTAGTGCAAACTATCGGCCTACTCTGATAACAGTTTGGTTCTAGGTGTATGGACCTAGAGTGTATGAACTGTAAATAGGTGGGTAAACTGTAAATTCACAGTACTAATTTCTGTGGACAGTGTACTGTGGACCTGAGCAGGGACAGCAACAATGAGGACCTGGCAGGGGTTGTCTGTGTGTTGCCCCAAATAGAGCACTAGACCATGTCTATATTGGCCAAGCAGAAATATAGCCCTGGTTGAGTTGCCAACATCTATAATGGTAGTCACCACCACCCCCATGAATTTGGAAACATGGTTGTGCTTCTGTGTTCTTTATAATGCAGACCATGGGCAGAATGGAGATTGAGGATCGAGTGGCATAGGACTGGTATTCTAGGAGAGAACACAGCAAGAACTAAGAGATGAGCTAATGCAGCTCTAAGTGCTTGTATGCAAAATAAAGCACCATATGAATTCAGTCCATTATTCCACCTCAGCCTCAAACCCAAAACTACACATTCAATAATGTCATAGTATAAGAGATGACAATCATGTTCCACATATCTTAAAGGCGAAGTATTGGGAGAGTAAAATGTATTCCATTACTTAAAGCCGGCATGGCACACTGCAGCTATCTCATGCTGGCTCTACAGTATATACCAAGAGCTGAACATTCATGTAACTTCTCCATTCAAAGAGCATTGACTGCCAGTCACTGCTCCCCACAGGGAGTCCCTCCTCCCCTCTTTGCTCCTCCAGCGCTCATTGGAAGGACAGGCAGGGGAGGGGGCAGGTAGAACTGGCTCTGGAGAGGCAGCGGGGTGGATCCCAACATTATTGTTGGGGTCCTTCCGTGCTGAAGCTTGGCTCTGCACTATGTGTTTCACGAGCAACGCTCACTTCCTCAGGAATGTGGTGCATATCTAGAAAGAATAAGTATGAATATTAATATTTCCAGTCTACTTTATAATGATCACCTTTGTTCATATAGTACTGACTTACATGAATATTATTATCAAATTCCAGAGTATATTAAAACCAACAAACTTATGTTTAGAACCACCAAAGCACTTTTGACCACAGGGGACTCCAGGATTGCACACATATTGTTACTGGTTTCATATACTCTGGATTTTTATATATTATGTAGACTGGAAATGTCAAATTTTATACTTATGAATTATAGATGCCCACCTCATTTATGAGGAAGTGAACCTTGTTCACAAAATGCACAGACCTTTTTAGTCATTGCCTTCCCCACAGTATTGAGATATGTAGAACATCATTGTTATTTATTAGGCCTTGTTCACATGGGTGGTGAAAAGGTTTTGAGAGGGCAGTAAGTCTGAGCGGTTGATGTGCGGTTTTACCTCCTCCCAACTGCCCACTACAATGTCAGCACTAAGGCTGTACAGTACTGTACACATTGCTTTGCGTTACTGCAAAAAATCAAGAGCATGTTGTGTTTGACAGGCGGTGCCACTTTTAAAATGCAAAATGAATGGGATGGTTGTGGCGTGGTGCTTCAATAGAAAATAAAATCCCATTGGGATTAAAGAATCTGCTCTGCTCCACTGCAGCCACTGCTTCACCGCCCTCTAAAAAGCGATCCACCACTTTTCTCATTGTGTATACGAGGAGTCATATCTACACAAAAAAATGAATGGGGCTTTTAAGGTGACAACTGGTGAATGCAGAGGGATAACACTGAACAAAATATCACATAGATCATGTGTTTTTAGTAAAATATCAATATAGTTAATGTATTATCGACATACAGATAAAACACATCCATTCATTTATAATTAAGAATAATGGTAGATGTGTATATGTTTGCTTATTATCTCAATCCATGTAAATACTGTAGGTTACCTCTAAAAAACTTCCGGATGAAGCCCTGGCAAAACGCGTAGAAGTCTGGACAAAGTACAGATTTACTGACTAATATGATCATGTATAAATTGTTTGAAGAAATTGTTTATAAGGAAAGTGATGATAAAATAATGGATCTTATGGAATATGTATATTGTATATCTGTACTGGTTCCAGGGAGGTTTTATGTAGTACACATATAATATTGTTCTTAATCATAAATGAATGGATATGTTTTATCTGCATGTGATATGCTGCTCAGTGTTATCCCTCTGCATTCACCAGTTGTCACCTTAAAAGCCCCATTCATTTTTTTGTGTAGATATAGTATTTCATTTAGGGGCGTGGTGTCCTTGTTTCCATGATGACTTCTAATATTTGTATACATTGTTAAACGAGGAGTTATATTATGAAATTATTGATTTTGGCGTACACTGTTTTAAACTGATTAAGATTAATTTTTAACCATTACTGCACATGTGTGTGCCTTAAAGACACCATACTGTTTTTATAAATTTGGTTAAGAATTAGGAAATGTGACACCTTTTGATTGCTTTTAGCATCCACTACAGTATCCAGATGTAAAAATGACTCCTACCTAGTAGTGAATCTCCCTCATCTTAATCTGTATGGTTGTTTGCAGTAAATATTGTTTCCTAAAGTTGCTGTAATAGTAAATCCTTTGGTAAATCACATCCCAAATATCATACAGGATGCCTTTGTTTTGTTTATGAAAGATTTGCTGAGAAGGGTATTTTTCAGTAACTTCATGAGTACTGTATGTGAAGAGACAAATGTCTGTGCTGTTTACTGTAGATATGATGAACTTCTATATGAGTCATTTTTGTTTCCGTTCATATTGATTTTCAATTATTCATATTTTAAAGCATAAGTCAGACTACACTAGTTAAGATGAGTCACCTGTCTCATTTTTGAATACAAGAGCACTCATATGAGTTTCAAGCACATTGAATGTACTTATTCTCTAATCTCAGACTTGTTATAGATTGCCACAGTCATCAAAACAAAATCCATGATACCTCTCTACATACCTCCCCACATTATGAAAGAGTCATGAGTGCTTGTGTGTTTGTTCTAAGTCTGGATTCTTTCATTCCCAGCATGGAATAAACTAAAGACGGGCTCCACTCCGCTGGCACTACGAGGACAGGAGGAGTGGCGAAGAAGCATTTTAAAGGGGGCAGCATTTGGTGAAAGACAGACCCTGGTATAGAAGACTGCACACCATGAACTGGAAGGTTATCACATAGCAGTTTGCTCCGACACTGAAAGAAATCCTTCCAGACCGTATTTGCTGGACATGTTACATTCGTCACTAGGGTGCCTGGCATTTCATACTTTGCTTCGAAAAGAAAAAAAAAATCAAGAGGCATAACTAATTAGGAGGCTTGTATACGGAGAGGGGTCACCGCATTGTTGAAGTAAATACAAAAGGAGAAAAACACAAATCTGGCATTGCTGAGAAAATGTTGTTGACTATGAAGGGCTGCGTGGAAGAAGCAGAGCGTCCTTCATGCACACAGCTGCATGGGGTGAAAGACAAGTGACATGTAGCCTATGGACAGCAAGCACAAGAAGAGGAGATTATGTTCCTTCTATTAACTGTTTTTTGGCCATTATTCCTTTTTACTGCTTTCCTTCGCACCCAAGGGATACAGCAATGGGATTGTCAAGAAGGTTATCGTCATTTGGGTAACGGACAGACCACCTGCAATGGTGAGTAAATCTTTGATTAGCTGATAAGTTAAAGGAATATATTTTGTTGATTTCAGATAAAAACAAAATTGTTGGGCATGTGGACTTCTTGCAAAATTATGACGGGATATATTTTGATGGAAAAAAGCTTTTATATGTAAAGTTATGATCATATGGGGAATTTTGAAGAATGAATAACGGTGAAGACGATGACGGTGACACATCATCCTTAACACATTGTGCATTCATTCACAGCTTGATCTCTCAAGAAAAGCGTAGCTGTGAACAGAGCTTTATAGTTGTCATGGTCACAGTCCACTTCAACAGATATGTCATTGTTCTGATTGTAAGAAGCAATCTGCACACATATGTAAGCATGGTAGGGTGTCTAAATAAAGGCAATTAGTTGGTAACATGCTGAAATAAGTACCAGAACGGCATAAAAATACATGTTAGAGTCATAGGTAACTGTGACTTGGTGACTTATTTAATGAGGTAAAGACCAACATGTAGCATGCAGGGAACCACAACAGCCAATCAGAATTCTCGCTCTGGTATGGCATAAATAAGTGGTTCAGCAGTGCACACATCCTGATTGCACTAGTTTGTTGAATAAGCCTGTAACTGTATACACATAGACATGTTTCTGAAAAATACCTTTCACTGTGAAAGTAATTAATGAAAAAAAAAACATTTTGAAATCCACCTTTCTGTATAGCTATAAGGTAAAACATTATTCCCAAAGGCAGGAAAGAACTCTGTGGGGAATTTATCATTGAACTGACAGAATCTGGAGCAGCTGCCCAGAGTAACCAATCAGCTTCTCTCTTCACTTTGCTCAGTTAGGCTTTGAAAATGAAAAAGAGAAGCTGATTGGTTACTATCGGCAACTGCTCTAGATTTTAGCTACTCCTGTTTTCATAAATTCCCCCCTTCCAACCCCCAACCCCGCATATAAAGGATGCACTGTAATGGTTTTGAGAAAATTAAAAAATATTGTTAGGGATGGATTGTTTTATGAATACCCACCATTACATGTCGCCAACATTTTAAATTCAATCTTTTTTATTGAACAAGGTTTTACAAGAAAATAACAAAACCACTGTGGAGATCTTACATTCAATAATTACACATTGCGTAAGATGTAGACATTCTTTGAGTCGCCAACATTTTAATCAGATTTAAAGTGACACTAAACTTAGGATTTAAGTTTAAAAAATGCATTCAAGTACCTTAACTATTAAAAAATACTGTATCTTATTTGTGTATCAGTCAGCTGACACTGTCCTTCCTTCTGGAGGGTGGCTACTTTTTTCCCCATGGTCCCTGTGTGTGTTATAAAGTAGTCACCGCTCCAAACTCGCTCCCGTGATGGACTACAATTTCATGACAAGCAGCAGCACAGTGCTCAGGTGTGAATGGGCACCATTGGAATGTGCTGGGAATTACTATGTTAAAGCAAAACTCCGGCCAAAATCAAACTGCAATATGAGAGCAATTCATTAGGCTTTATATTGTGGTATTATCAATTTGACAATATATTTGATCATTTTTATCATGTCAAAATGTGCAGCTGTGCAGCTATTAAGGACATGTATTTTCTTAAAAACGGCATATATAGTCTGTAATCATGTGTTACCCTATTGCAGGGGTAGGCAACCTTGGCATTCCAGCTGTGGTCAAACTACAAATCCCATGAGGCATGGCAAAATGCTGAATGTCACAGGTTTGACTCCCAGAGGCAGAAGCATTATAAGATTTGTAGTGTCATCGCAGCTAGAGGTTGCCTACCCCAGCACCATTCAAAAAGCTGTATATTAAATCCCTGACTAATAATTTTATCGCGCATAACATGCAAAATAGTTGTAAATTTTCTGCATGTAACAGCTAAGACATTCTATAGATCTACCTAGGTGTACTCAAGGTCACTTGAGTAAGCCCTGGCAGCAAATGCACCTTGTTTGCTCCTATTTACCATAGAGATAGCCAAGGAAGGCCACTGTCATTATAAGAATTTTACGAATGATATGGCACATGACAATGAATCCTAAATTGAAAAGGGTCCATCCCTCGTGACTGAGTCTTTTTGCCAGGTTCTTGTGTCATGGCTGTCATCATTGCTTAAAGTCGAAGTAAAGTCATTTTTGTAAAAAGTGCAGACTGGCATGCGCTTTTATTATCTGTCATAGAGGTTTCTGTCAACACTTTTTTTTTGTAGGAATACACTGAGCCGCACATGCGCATTTTAGTGTACAGTCTCACCGCGCTTCTGTGTCAGGAGAAAGTAACTCCTGTGCGCGTGTGTGACAATTATGCCATGCGTGCCTGAACCAATCAATCGGCCAAAGACCCTAAATCTGCAAGAAGACTGGGAAAAGGTGGAAGCACTGGCGGAGAGTGCTGACATCATATTGCTGGAGGGGATCACTTTGATAGGCAAATCTGTGATAATGAGCTAATATGCTGTTCATTCTGGAACTTATGGCTAAAAGCACCTGGGAAACACAATTTTTTTGTTTTGGGTCAGCCTCCGCTTTAAGATAGTGAAAGCATTGCTCAGGAAATGAAATGGACTTTGTGAGACTCGCATTGTTTGAATGATTGTCTGCGTAATAGCCAGGAAGGAGTACTGGGGTGCACACAGGGAGGAATCCCTTTTTATTATCAAAACCGTCAGAGGTTAGTGATATGTAATTGTGTATGCAGGCAGTATACAGAAGCATGCAATTACATCGTTAGAGGGCTTAGATTGCTTATAATAAATATTCACATTGGAATGTTCTTCATTTCAAGGCACTACAGAGAATTACTGGCAGAAATATTTGCAGTTATGTTGTAAGTATCAGAATTAGATGGCATGGAGGGGAAATTATCAAAACTGAAGCAGACAGAATGTGAAGACGTTGTCTATGGCAACTAATCAGGTTCTCTCTTTCACTTAAGAGAAAAGCTGATTGGTTACTATGGGCAACTGCTCCAGGTTCTGTCTGCTCCAGTCTTAGATAAACTCCCCTCAAGGTATTAAACAGAGATATTAGACCTAACCAGTGGCGGAACTACCGCCGGTGCAGCAGGTGTGGCCGCACCGGGGCCTCAGCCTGGGGGGGCCAAACACAGTTGCTGGCCACCGGATAGCACCGGATCGGTATCCAGCGGCCAGCGGGCCCCCAGTCTCTGTGCCGACACTCTTGGCTAGTGGCGTAGTGAGGGGGGGCCTGGGGCGAACTGACCGTGCGGCCGTCACCGCAGCTCCTATCAGCCCGCCCGCATCAGACCCGGCTCTCTAATCAGTGCCTTATCCAGCCAGCCCTAATCGCATACTAGCTGGATCAGGCAGACGTGGCCCTCTAAACAGGCACTGAAGAGGGCCGCCCGTGGGGGCCTCCAGAGGATCCACTTCAGGAGCGAGCGGCGGCCGATTAGAGAGCCAGGTCTAATGCGGGCGGGCTGACAGGAGCTGCGCCCGGGGCAGACGGCCCCCCCCTCTGTACGCCACTGGCCGGGAGTGTCAGATGTGCAGATGGCAGAAAGGCGGCAGAGGGATGAAGCAGCTGCGGCCACAACAGACCCCCCACAACCAGGGTCCAGGGAGTCCCACTGACCACCAGGCTAAGGTATGGTGAAATGTTTTAAATAAAATCGCGGGACATTTATTATTTTTATGTTCCCGGGACATTTTTAAATTTCCCGGGAACATAAAATAAAACATTCTTTTTTTTTTTAATACTCACCAGATCCGATCCACCGACAAGTGCAGCGTCCCGCCTCTCACGCTGTCAGAATATGCATACAGAGCGTGTCGGTAACCGGCGCGCTGTGTGCAGCTTCTGAGAAGATACGCTATTAGCGTAGCGGGAGTGATGCAAAAGGCGCAGCCGGCTTCCCCGCTACGCTAGTAGCGTATCTTCTCAGAAGCTGCACACAGCGTGCCGGTTTGAATAGTTACCGACATGCTCTGTATGCATATTCTGACAGCGTGAGAGACGGGAGTCTGCACTTGTCGGTCGTTCCAGGGATCAGGTGTTGAAGCAATGCAGAATGGCACCCTCTATAGAGGACTACAAATCTCAGCAGTACTTTATACAGAATTGCTATTGTTATATAAAGTATTGCTGGGATGTGTAGTCCTCTATAGCCTGTGCCATTGTGCATTGCTGTAAATATTAGGGAGATGCACCGATATATCGGCCGCCAAAACATATATATCGGCCCAAAATGGCACTTTTGTCTAAATGCTGAAAGTGCCATTTTTCTGCCGATACAGCAATTCCCCCATAGTGTTTTTGCTTCCTTTTTACTGTCAGTTTATACCAGAAGTATTTATGTTACATTTTTAAACAATTGATGCTCTTTCTGTAGCATTTATTTCAGCTGTACGGTGACATACACAGGGCTTTTCCCTTGCCCTATGTTACTGCACATATGCTAACATTTAGTATTCCACCTGTTAACATGTAGCGTCGTGGTGTGGTGTGGTGCGGTGTCCGTTCATTGGCACCTACTGTACTTGTAAGTTGGGGTGGCAATAATTCTAAATACCGTGCTTGCTATGTGTTATGGTAACATGTGGTATTTAACATTTCATCATGTGTAACCACACTGGATAAGAGTGGAGCCAACATGGACTATAGGAAGTGTGTGGTTTTCCACGCCCCTACCTTCCTTTCCCACGCTGTAAAGCATCTTCACAACTATGCACATGTTTACATGCACTACATTTGCTGACGCGTGTTGTGACAGATCAGAGATACGTTTTGCCGGACCAGATCATTCTGGATTCGGGGTAATCTTATGTAAACGGACACAACCTTTTACATTAGATTTCCAATAGACCAACATGGGGTCTGGCAGTTATCGTTTTTTTTCCTCCATCGTGAGGTGGAGGACAGGTGGAGTCACAGCGGTGACATCCGCTCCATACTCCTGTGATCAGTAGAGGATCCTCCCCTGACCAGCACTTGTGAAAGGGGCCTTAGGCTGTGCAGTCTGCAGAGCTAAACCAAGAGGTTATAGAAAATTCCGGATCCTTATGCTATGCTTGGACAGCAGCTGGGTAGCTTTGTGAAAAAAGCCACAAAACACATAGGAGATGATTTATACATCATCCACCTAGCCGTACGCTGGCTGAATGCGGTTCAGACAGCATTCTTGCAAATAGGTGGTGCCTTGACACCACCTAGTAGTAAGAATGCAATGCGAAAGAGAGTCGGTCAGTGAATGACTGGGTGGATGATGTATAAATCATCCCCATAGTCTTGTAAGTGCATATACATGCACTTTTTTAAATTTGCAATTTGAGCATGAATTAAAATATTTTACCATTGCATTAAAAAAAAAACTTAGATTCTGCTTTAAGGCCATCTCAACTGTGCATCATATATCTTCCCTTGCTTTCAAAGTCTCAGCAATTCCTTTGAACAGAGCTACAAAATATAATCCCAGTATCCAATAATAGAGATCGTGTACTGCCTAAATCATGATAAAGCAAGGAAACACTTTATTCATAGATATATTCTTTTTACGACAGTAGCATTATGACATATTCTAGAAAGAAATATACAAGACCATTATCTTTTAAAGTATCCCCCTTTTTTTAGAAATACATTTGTGTATTTGCATTAAAGTACAAATAAAAGGCTAAACACAGAATAAACAAGTACAAAATCCACTTAATATGTGATGCACAATTCACTTAAAGGAGAATTATGAGGCAAGTGATTTTCACTCAGCCTCATAATCTGAGCTGACCTGTGACAATGAAACTGTCACAGGTCGGCTCAGTAGATCTGGAAGTGAGCAAACACATACCGGCGCTCGATCACTTCTCGATCCTGTGGCGGCAGAGAGCCGTGACAGGAGAGGGACTGGATTCCCCCCTCCCCTGTCCGATCCTCCTGCGCTGACTGGCGGAACGGACGGGGGAGGGGGCAGTTACAGCTGGCTCTGAACGCAACTTCCCCTCTGCGCTCTGCCGCCCCAAGGCCGGGCCTCGGTGGCCTTGTGGGAAATCCGGCCTGGGGAGGACGCTAGTTTCTGTCCTCCCGTTACCCTTAGGAGAACTATGGGGAAAAGCCCTAACCCCATAGTTCTCCTTTAAAGTAAAAGAGTAAAAAACTTATTTTATCTACCCTGACTGAACCAAGTCCTCCTTCATTTGTGTAAGCAACAGAGTAGTGCTGTCAATCCAAAAAACAGTGGACAGGACTAGGTGTGACCAGGTGGTGATTGACATGGTACAGACTTGTGAATTAGCAGTGGCAATGCTAATAGCCATGGCCCTGGCAACATTTTTTCATCCTGCTGTAGTTTAGGCACGCACAGCCTACATGAGAGTGGCAACTCTGCTATCATTTTAGGACAGAGTGCAGCATCATTGCCACACAGTTACAGGAAGCTGCATTAAAGTTGCCTCTAGGAAGGGCATATTTGACCAGACCGGCAGTTACAGATGCAGTACGCCAAACTGCGGTACATGTCAATTCATGTGGCACAGGAAGAAGGAGGTATTGGGGAGCAATGGCCAAATATTTCCGACTAAACAGTTTATTAACTGTAGTACTGACTGTGTAGTTTACGGTTTGTTGTGCCCTTTTGGCAAGATCTATGTGGGAAGAACATTTAGAACCCTAAGGCCTGGTTCACACCTAGGCGTATTGCATATGCACGGTTGTTGCGCGTTTTTTTTACCGCGATTCGCGGTAAAAAAATCGCACGTCACACGCGCATTTTCGAGGGCTACTTGGCTGTATCCCAATGGAAACGCGCTACAAAACGGCTTTGTAGCGCGTTAGGGACGGGCGGAAATACGCCAAGGTGGGAACCAGACCATTGAATACAATGGGATTTAAATTTTTGAGCGTTTTGTAGAGCGTTCGTCGAGTGTAGAACGCGCTACAAAACGTTCAGGTGTGAACGAGGGCTAAGAGTGCATTTTGGATAACATAAGGGTAACATAAGTAAGCTGATAACCACTCCCTACCTAAACACTTCCTAATCCATCACAACGCCAGTTTACAAGGTCTGAACGTGTTTGGGATTGAAACCATCCCGAGAATGAAGGATCCAGGTGATAGGCATAGGAAATTGTGTGAAAGACAAATGTTTTGGATTTACAGACTCAATAGTTTAGCACCAAATGGTCTCAATGAAGCCTTCGAAATAGCTGCAGTGGTGTAATATAGTGGCACACTCTGCTCAGCATGTTAAATTTGAAAATACTTCAAACTAATTAACCTTAGTGGGCGTGTCATGCCATCTTCAAGTGTCCATACATTAGATACTCTACTCGCTGAAATTAGTTTCTATGACCATAATTCTGATGCGCTGAGCATCAATTACCAGACAGTGAAATGTCATGCGTTTAGAGTTAGACCCAACAGCTTATTCTCCAGACCTGTCACTTATTTTCGTAATCCCTCCCCCCTCTCCCCATCTTATCCTCTAAACGCATTAGCAGTTCTGGTTACTAAATTGCTTACATGTTGGTAATTCTACACATACTAACATGTACTTAGGGTCAGAGATGTATTCAACATTAGGGCTGTTATAAGAATTTGTTAATTATATTCCTAATTTTCCTATTAATTAAATCATTGAATTGTTCACAACATAACATACTATCTACTATATACATTAATAGGTTTACATATTCATCAACTCAAGTAAAATTAATATTCAATGGATACACTAATTGATAGAGTCCAACTGGATATCAGTACAGACTATTATTGTTTCAGTACACTATTTATAATAGTCTCATTTAATGGTCTGCCTTTCTACACTAGTCTGCTTTTAAATTAAGTTTGTTCAATAAATCCTTTAATCTAGTGCTTTCTTAAGTTTTTATGTATACTGTAAACATCAGATTTACAATCATACATTTTAGAGTTAATGCATTTTATTAGAAATTCTTACGTAATCGATTTAATGGTTTATATAAACTGGCTTTCTTATGTTATATTATTGTTAGAGCATACAAATAATTTGATTTGATGCAATATATTATTTTGGTGCCCGTAGATGAATGAGCGGGATAAAGTACAAGGTATTATTGAGGGTGAGCTGTGCGTCAGAGAAGCGCAGTTCAGATCGCAGCTCATGACAGATGCGAGGCACTAATTTGCTCCTCAGCAATGTGTAATCTACAGCACTCCTGACCAAAATCCCATAAGATAGGTGGTGTGCTGGTATGACATGCGGATGGCGCCGAGTTATCACAAAATGTCCAAAAGAAGTCACCCACACTCCAAGGTCCAATGTGTTGAATGCCTCTTTTATTCAGACGTTATACAGACATGGTGGCACAGTGTAAAAGCAACGTTGGTCCCTTCATCAGGCAAACACAGTGACAACAATCAACCAAAGTGCATCAATTATATACAGTGGCAAACCATCATTTTTGTGCAAGGACCCCCCTCTGACATCATCACTACGTCATATTCCCGCCAAATATGATTTGCTCCTAACGCAAACCAATGGGATAAGGCCACATCGGCAGGGCTTAGCAATGCGATTGGTCCGCTCTCAAGCTTTATCTAGCTCATTCACAGGGCAAGCTATGGCTCTGAAGAAGGGGTCGTGCCCCGGAAACCGTCAGCTGCCCAGTGAGGAAAAGACCCTTTAAATGTGGCATTCTTGCAAGCTACTGCTAACCCACGTGTATTCGTCAGTGCGTTTGTGAGTACATTTATATATATATATATGTTAACTTTTAATCTTATTAAAAAGAAATTCTACACATGAAAGGACACTCAGTTTTTATCTTTCCACAGGTAAGAAGAGGGTGGACCCCACAGTTAAAGGAGTAGGTAGACTATAATGTGATCGGAACAGGTCAGGGAGAACTATGGACCGAATACATAGTACAGTTGTAATGAGACTTTACAGGTTTTAAAGACCAATTCTAGCCAAAATTGTGGATAGAGTGGGAGAGGGGTAAAACCTCTTTCAATTTTTTTGTCCTTGACCATATTTTTATGATTTCGCCCCACTTCCTTTCTCTTTGACAACCTATCACTTCAGGATAAGAAGTAAGAGGAGTGGTTATCTCTAGAATAGGAAAACACAGACAGTAATAGCCCCTTGGTTACTATTCCACAACATAGGCGTTTCCACTGCTGCTGTCCCCATATCACTCCCTAAATCCAGCAGGGAGAGTGGAGCAGCTCCCACAAAATGACCACTGCAGGCAGTTAGGTCTAGGAACCTAAACACAATCATTTGGACCTCCAAATTCCTGAGAATAAAATTAACTATTGTGACTATACATTGGGGGGGATTTATGAAAAATGGAGCAGACAGAATCTGGAGCAGTTACCCATAGAAACCAATCAACTTGAAGTGAGTGCTGACCACCACGGGAGCCTAGATCAGTTAACCCCCTTCAGACAAAACAAGCACTTAACCCAGTGCGGGGATAGCCCCACTGCAAGGGAAAGTTTTTGCTTTTTGAGAGAAGTATGTAGGTCTTTTTCAACAAATGCTAATTGCCTGGCTGTGTCTGACCTCCATATGTTTCAGTCACAGCTTGGGTTGGGCTCGAAGTTTGAGCCAACCGTGAGTTCGACTCAAACATCGGCTGTTCGTGTGTTCGCCGAACACACAAACTGTCAGGGTGTTCGGCTGGCTGTTTGCCAACCGCACACCCCGCACAAGGCATTGTACCTTGTGAGCCCTGATTGGCTAAAGCCTTGCACCTGACCACAGGTCAGGTGCAAGACTTTGCCCAATCAGGGCACAGAGAACAGTGAGAGCCATGATTGGGCAAAGTCATCATGAGTTTGCCCAATCATGGCTCACCCTGTTAACACTGTAAACAGTTGGGGGGAGCTAGCTGTCACTGCTAGCTCCGCCCAAATGTTTATATGTTACAATCTCACAAACCCACCTACATTCTCACACACACAAATACACACTTCAAAAAATATTTTTTTATTTTGTTTTATTTTTAAGATCCCTCCTTACCTTACGAGAACTGGGGTGGATCCTCAGCCTGGGGTTCAGTGTGGGCTGTTGTGCTAGGACGGAGCTCCATCCAAATCTGCATTGCTTGTACACTCTCTTGTGAGCCCTGTAGAGGTGTTGGGAGCTAGAATGTGACATCACTCCAGTCCAGGCACCTCTACAGGGCATACGAGAATGCTGTAAGCAATGCACGTATATCTGGAGCTCCCTCGCTGCCATACCCCCAGCCCTCCTCATGCTGAAACTCAGCGCCAGGTAACATATTTTGAATGGACGCTCAACGTGAGAACTGACAGTTGCGGATCTAGGGGAAGGATGAGGAACCTCTCAGCAAGCGCAGTGTAAGTCACGCGGCGAACCACTGAACAAGGGACGGCGGCCACCAGTTGAGAATCATGGTTCTAGAGTGTGGCTACTTTTGTTCCCCCAGGTCCCTGTGTGTGTTGTTAAGTAGCCACCACTCCAAGCTCATTCCTGTGATGGATTACAATCTCACATTAAGTTTACTAATTTGTATTGAGATTGTAGTCCATCAAGGGAGCGAGCTTGGAGTGGTGGCTACTTTACAACACACACTGGGACCATGGGGAACAAAAGTAGCCACCCTCCAAAAGGAAGGACAGTGTCAGCACCAATTCAGAGATGATTTGAGGATTTATAGTCGAGTGATACACAAATAAGCTACATTTGTTAATAGTTAAGCTATTTGAATGCATATTTAAGGTTTAAAGGAGAACTATGGGGTTAAGGCTTTTCCCCATAGTTCTCCTTACGGTAACGGGAGGACACAAACTAGCTTCCTCCCGTCACCCTAGGCTCAGTATACTGCGAGCTGTGACAGTTTCATTGTCACAGGTCGGCTAGAACTATGAGGGGAGTGAAAAGCACTCACCTCATAGTTCTCCTTTAACTCCTGAGTTTAGTGTAACTTTAAGTAGTGTAATCACATAAGAGCCCACAGTAGCGTATTATAGCAGGGACAGTCAAAGCATTTGTAAATAGCACATAGCTGCAAATGTACTCATAGTATTCAGGTGATTATTGCTCGAAGCAGATGGCTTTGGCAATACCTGTTAGTGGATGCCAGAACACTGCTACAGGTATCCCTGCCTGACTGATCTCCTATGAAATACTAATATACTATTGGATAAAATACCAGCTGTGTGACCAATAAAAGTTACCAGGTTAAGCCAGATTAATCATGACTAATAAATTCAATGATTAACAACAGACAATTGTTTATAAAATGTATACACCCCAGATGATAATCCCGGAAGGCAAGCCTTGCTAGCCTTAGATGTAGTTTAGGCTTTAAATTCATTGAATGGACCTTATATATAACAGAGCCTAGAGAGGTTTGGGTTCAGAGAATACCTTACCCATTGGATGCAATGTTGTACCTAACTGCTAGCACAAAAGCCAATGGAGAAATGTCTATCCCTTTTTCTTTATCACTACAGGGGTGTTCTATTTCCACTTTTCTTCTCCATAAACTGAACACATCCTTATTGGAAAATCACCTGATATGATTACAACGGACTTCTCTAAGTAGGAGACACTAGACCATGCTAAAAACAATAATGGGGGTTATTTTTTAAATGTTGCCAGGTTTTCAGGGTTAAAGTTGACACAGAAAAATGCCTCTAATGCCACACTTGCTCATCTTTTGTCTCTTTGAAAATTCTGCAAGTACAGCAAAATGCTTGTTGATCCTGCCACAAAGCCACGGCTTGTGACTTCCCATAATAAGCTATCAACACTGCCTATGCTGCACTGAAATCCCAAGTAGTGTTGTCAGCCCTGTCTGAGTTTTCCCTAGATGAACTACAAAACACATCCCCTTTTGTTATGTAGATGAGGAGAAGGGGGTATGTTCTGTAGACTACAACAGAAGAACTCCGGCCGGGAGGCCTGCTTAGTAATTAAGTGCAGAAGTGGCAGCGAAGTCACTGGATTCCTGGAAAGATCAACACAACAGGTATTTTTTGTGTGTACTTGCAGAAGTTTTAAAGAGACAAATTATGGGGAAATGTGTGTTTATTTGAGAGAAGCACTGAATGTGTTTTTTATTTTTATTTCCCTCAATTTAAATAAAATTTGATTAAAAAATAATCAACAGTTTTACAAATTTGTGACTTTTAACTGTTTTCCAGTATTCTATTTGTATCTGCACATTCCTTCTGTGTTAGTGTCTGTCCAGGATCCATGGCTTAACATTCATTTCTCCTGATCTCTTCCTGCTTGGCATACTAATGCCCTGCTCTGCCTCATCAGGCCCTTTCTCATGCCTTCCAACAAGTGCAAAACCTGCGTTTGTCTACAGTACCATTGAGAGCTGCCAAGGATTGAAGATTGTTCATTATTTTCATTTGTTCCTCTAACGCATTACGCGCTAAGGTGACATAAAGGATCTTTTCATCCCTTCTTCGGCCAGCTCATTCTTCTATTCAGAGTAGGCCGACACGATTCTGCAGAGTGCCTTTGTATTTTGTTAAGCTACTTTTTTTTTTCAGGACAAGGCCTCTGTAATACTACAGTTGCCAGGATACGAGGGGCATTAAAATGTCATGGTGCGTCATGCTTAATTGGAATCTATGTATTATTTGTAGTTACTGATAAATGTAATGGCCTGTTTTCTGAAGGGTTTTATTTGACAGAAATGTGACTCACACAAAGTTTTGAACTATATTTTCTTAACAGACATCTAACAAGTTTCTATTGTTTGTTAGTGATTGTATTTTGCTAGAAGATAGGATGTGCAATACCGATTTATAGAGAACGAAAAATAAATAAATAAAAGGGAAGATAAAGTAAACTGTCACACATTTTTGTAATAAAGCAACAACAACACATACCTTAAAGTGACATTAAAGGATACATTTTTTCCCTCCCCCCAAAAGTTAATGCCAGCACTAACCTTAAATGATGTCTCTTAATCCGAACTTCTTCTTCTTCTTTCCTGATGTTTTCATCTGTCACTCCAGCGGTGCGGCGGCTCTCCGATCCAGCGCTGACTCCTCTCTGCTTGCAGGCACTTCTGATCCCACGGTGTCTGCATGCGGGTGCACGCGTCCATAGACTTACCTTGCACCTCGTCTCCCGGCCGAGAATCTGAACTGCGCATGCGCCCGCCCCAAGATGCTTTGCGGCCGCCCGAGCAGTTTCGGATTCTCGGGTGGGTACGTGCAGTACAAACAAGGTAGGTTTAAACCGCTGTGAAAGCGGGGTTTTTTTAAAAACTGTTTGCCAATATCTACTGCTTGATAGCAGCAGATATAGGCAAAAAAACGGGAGGGTTCAGAACCCCTTTAAAATTACTAATATTTGCCTATGAATGACAAAGTAAAAGGGGCACTTAAAGTGACACCAAACTCAGAAGTTAAACCTTAAAATTGCATTCAAGTACCTTAACTATTAACAAAAATGTATAGGGGGAACAAAAGTAGCCACCCCCCAGAAGGAAGGATAATATCAGCTTCAATTCAGAGTTATTTGAAGATCTACAGCCGAGTGATGCATGATGATGACCTTACAACACACACACGGACCATGTGGAACAAACGTAGTCACCTTTTGGAAGGAAGGACAGTGTCAGTATGAATTTAGAAATGATTTGAGGGTCTACAGCTGAGTGATACAATTAAGATACATTTTTGTTAATAGTTAAGGTACTTGAATGCATTTTTAAGAGTTAACTCCTGAGGTTAGAGTCCCTTTAAACTCCCTTCCTCTCTACAGCAACACACCCTCAGCTTTCCTTAGTGCTCCATTCCGTGGTGCTCCATGGTAAAGACAATTACCCTTCACTTACAGGTATGGAGCAGCAGGTGACTAACTCAGAAGGTCAGTGCAGATTTTTGGACAAATGTGCACCTCACAACTTTTGATGAATTGTTTCCACTTTATTGCGCCCTGCTTTTGTGCCTTTAGTGTTTCCTGAGATCATGAGTTAAGGTTCCAGGTTTCACACTGCGTTACTTTCATCTGAAATATGGAATAATGGTTTCTGTAGACATGTTAAAAAATTTACATAAAGAAAAATTTTCTTGTGAAAAGAAGTACATTTACTAATGTAGCCCCCATCACCTTTTGTGAGGTGGATATTAGAAATGTGGTGATTGCCAGGGCTGTAGTCAGCCTGGCTGGATTATAGTGGCATTTATCTGGTTAATTCCAGGTGTCTGGCATTGATTGTACCTATCTGGGTGGAGTGGGACTCTGCTGTATTGTGGGACAGCCAATGAGGGACACTGTGAGTGTATGTACAGGAGCCAATCACTGGGTTTCTCTCAACCAGTGGTGCATACCGGGATAAGGTACATATACTGGAGGAAATTGCCATGTGCTCAGACTAGTTTGGGACCAGCCATGTATTAGCAGAGGACTGGTGTTCAGCCACCCCCCGGGCTAGTCCTGAGGCCTAGAGGTGGCCAGAGGCTGGAGTGTGGAAACATTTTCACTAGGCCTCCAGGATTGAGGAGGCCTGTGCCATTGCCAGAGGGGGAGAACAAGGGAAGATGATGGCAACTGGAGGTGGCTGGAATGTAGAGGACCTCAGGAGCAAGTCCGGTATCTCTCCTGCTGAGGATCTGTACTCATTCCCTGCTCATCTGCTACTAAAATGCTTATTCAATGAGCTACAAATGGATCTACACTGAGATGCTAAAAAGGTCTGGTGAGTCTGGAGTCTACGTCTGTACTACCCTGGATGTCTAGGATCCCTATACCATCTCTCCCCAGTGTGAAGATGTTAATAAAAGTTATTCAACATTATACTACTGGAGTGGATATCAGCTTTGTGGGCACTAGAAGAAGGGCGGTTAAATGCTAATGGGGCAGCTGAAGACCAAATCCCCTAGACAACTAGTGATGACCCAGGTTATTCTGGCGGCTCCTTCGGGGATGAGTACTACACTAGAATAGAATACAAATAGAATACAAATATGCTCTTTGTGATGTGCCAAATATTGGGCTAGAAGTGGTATTTAAATTAGCAGAATACAAGATCACAGGAGGTAAAAAAGTCACAACAGCAGGATCACTATGAGGATACAAAGTCGCAGAAGGTGAAGTAGCCTTATATACGACAGAAAAATAAGTTTCTGTACCAAGTCTGCATCCAGGCTCAGACACTGATGCAGTCCTCACCACTATAAATAGTTTCAGCCACAATCCTGGTATAATAACCACAAGCAGAGCCAACCACAGCCCTGCCAAGGAAACCAGGAACAGAGCCAACCACAGTCCATCACCAGCCTTACAACCAGTGCAACAAGCTGAAACACCAGTGGTCTGCCACCAGATCCACAAGGGCAAAACAATTCCTGCCACCCTGAACCAGTAGTAGAATCTAAGAGGCTGTTACCAGATCCACCAGCAATAGCATCACCAGCCCTGCCATGATTAACACTGACCAGTAATCCACAGCAATGCATACTGGACCTTATAATTAACTGTCCAAAATACATTGGTGACTCAGAAATATGAGGTTTTCTAAGACAAAGAAAAAAATGTACTCCTCATGCAAAAAATAGCCCCAAATTTTGACTACACATTAAAGAGCAGATAGATACGCTCACAAAGAAACAAAGAAGTGTTTATGGTAAGATATTGTTGACACTGTCAATGCTATGAACAGCTACAACTTTCCAGAAATGCAGTGTGCTTGTCACTTCCTGTAAGCTAAAAAGAAAGAACAAAACCTTTTCTGAATTGCCTAAACTACTTGTACCATCATCCATCCACCATATAATGAAGATTAACTAAGGCCGACATGTTTGAAGTCCAGCATCTATGACAACAATGGCTGTCACCATACAGTAGATACAGTGGAAGAGAAAGCATGTTACGTGCATGATTACCGGGTGAAAAAGGGGAGGAAAGCCCAGAAAAAGAAAAATATTGTAGTTGATACATCTAAGGATTGGTTAGATGCAATATATTATATTTGTTCTTAGGTGGAAGAAGTAATTTTGGTTACAATATCCAGGTTCTGTTTTAACAAGCCATTACACTTTGACATTCTAGGTTTCACAGGACCATGTCCTGTCACCAATTAAAAACCCATGTTAGGAACTGCCATTATGTAACTAAGATTGCAATCTTCCTACCTGTGGGGTGGAAGCCACTGGACCACCAGGCTAAGAATTGTGTACCTACCGTGGTAATTATACTCTGGCGTCAGACGCCCTGGGATGATTCCCTCCTGTGGTCCCCGTGGGAATTTTGTCTCTTTTCTGCATGTGGGCTTCTGCTGTAAACACAGAAAATACCTGTTGATTGTGTCAGAAATGCAGTGTCCTTGTGACCTCCTGTGAATTGAACTGAAAGCAAAAACATGCAAAAAAAGCCTAGCTATTCATTCCTATGCTGTCCATTTTTTTTTGTTTCATTCTGACAGCAGAAGGTGTCAGAATACAAAAAAACCCCCAGCAGATAGCAAGGGAAGCATTAGCTTCTCTGCTATCTGCCATCATTTTTCAGGGAGGTGCATTCCCCCTCCCCCCCCCCCCCCCTACGTACTGCATGTGTATATGCGTGTACAGAACACCTTTCTATTGGATGATGATGATGAGCAGATGTTGTGCATTTGGTTTATGGAATGGGTGGCAGAGCCTGTGGTGCTTCGGTTTTTAGGCTGTGATTGACATGAAACATTTTACATGATCTGCGGTGTTCACATCTGTTACATAGTTACATAGTAAGTCGGGTTGAAAAGAGACACAAGTCCATCGAGTTCAACCTATAGAGATGGAAAAAGAAAAAAAAACCTAAAACAGAATGCTATGTCAACAGTTACCCAATGTTGATCCAGAGGAAGGCAAAAAAAAACCCCTATAAAGCAGAGTTCAATTTGCTCCAACAGGTTAAAAAAAATCCCTGGATCAACAATCTCTGGTGCTTAATATACCTATAAGAACTCAATATCCAGTAATATTCTGTGCATTTGGGAATACATCCAGATTTAAAAAAAACAAAAAACAGTTAACTGAGCTAGCTAGAACTAACTCCTGGGGGAGTCTGTTCCAATTTGGCACAAACCTCACTATATGGACCTTTTATGTATCTATACATAGTGAAACTGTTCCTCCTTAATCGCCTCTTCTCCAGAGAGAACAAATTCAGGTCAGCTAATCTTTCCTCATAGTTGAGCTCCTCCATGCCTCCTATGAGTTTAGTCGTCCTTCGCTGCACTTTCTCCAGTTCCACAATATCCTTTTTGTGAACTGGTGCCCAAAACTGAACTGCATATTCCAGATGAGGTCTTACTAATGCTTTGTACAGGAGCAGGATTATGTCTCTATCTCTATACCCCTCTTAATACAAGAAAGTATTTTGCTGGGTTTAGAAATTGCGGCTTGACATTGCATGCTATTATTCAGTCTATGATCTACCAAAAGAGTAAGGAGTCCAGCACTGAACCTTGGTGGACACCACTAACAACCTCAGACCATTCAGAGTACGAATCATTGATCACCACTATCTGAATACGGTCTTTAAGCCTGTTTTCTATCCAATTACAGATCAAATACTCTATACCTACTGACCTTAACTTATACATTAGCCGCATGTGGGGAACTGTGTCAAACGCTTTTGCAAAGTCTCAGTATACTAGTATCGTTATCGGTGCCGATACAAAGTATTTGGTACTAGTACTCAGCCAAATGCACCCAATACCAGGGAGCATGGAGCTGGCTTCCTGGCCAATGATTGCTCAGGAAGATGGCCAATAAGGAAGCCAGGCGGCGAGTTATTACCTGCCTCCCTGGTTTCCTGATTTGCCAGAAAGCAGGCTCCATGCTTCCCGGTCACCTGGTGATGAAGGAGCATGGAAACAGCTTTCCGGCTAATCAGGGAGTCGGGCGGTGAGTCATTACACACTGCCCGGCTTCCTTAAAGGGACTTCCGTATCGGTATTCAGTATCAGTGAGTACCAAAAAAAAAAAAATATCAGTACTCGTACTCGATACCAAAAACACGGTGTCGGTGCATCCCAACTAGGTGCTGGTAAATTTTGTACACTCCACATAAAGTTAAAAAAAAAAGTAAACAGAGGCAGCTTCAGCAGTGTATGATACAACACAACCTACCGGAGGTGTCACAATGCACTAGGCCACCTGTTAAAACGCAGTGTTTTAGCGGACAGGCTGGTGTGAAAGGGACCTCTGAAAGTGTGTATGTATTTATGTATCCGAATGTGCGTGTGTGTGTATGTGCAAAATAAAAAACAGCCATATAGTATGACACAGATAAGGACACCTATTAATAGCAGGATTTCCCATTTGAAGAGACTGCTACTATAATGTTTATTCACTTTTATGCCCTGCTCCGTTTTTACTTTTTACCACTCAGTCGCCTCATTATTTAATAATTTCTTCCTTTTTTATAAATGTTTAAAGTTTAAAAAAATGATTAAACAATGAGGGGACTGAGTGTTAAAAAGTGAAAATGGAGCAAGGCAAAAAAGTGAATAAACATTACAGTGAAAGTGTTCTTGGCTGGTGAGGAGCTCTATATTGTACTGGTAGAAGGGACTCAGGGAGCGCTAATGGTCCACGGAGTAGGGGGCGCAATGCTTGCCTTGCCCCGAGCGCTGACAACCTATGCTATGCCACTGCCCCACTGTGCAAAGGTTAAGAAAAATTTTTCCCAGAGTTCTGCTTTAAGAGAATGTCCTTCTTGCTTAATTTTGAATGCAGTTTCCAGGAAATCATACTTCACAGAGAATCCAGTGGTAATGCATGCAAAATGTGCCTAAAATGCACAATATGCTTACAGTATGCTGCATATAAAGTGCCTATGTGAAGAGTCTAACCAATCACCTGAATTACTGGCCAAATACTTACCTAATGCTAAAAGTATGATGAGAAGCACATGAATCCAAATAGCAGTGCCAAAAGCTAATGATAAGCTTTGTCATTCCAGTTTCTGCATGGCACTTTGCAGTGAGCACTACAGCCTTGTGAGTCATGACATGAGTCAGCAGGTTGACATTATATATAGGGCCAAAAATGCAAAAATATTTTAGCAAAAGTTTTGGGTCAATAAAAAAAGAAAGACAACACAATTTAATTCAACTATAAGACTTTCAGGAAGGCCATCTTCATTACCTAAAAGCTGTTTTGTATACATGTTTGTTACTTATTTTTAGGTTGTGGAATAATTGAAAAATGTTTTTGGTGTTTACTTTTTCTTTCTATATTAGGTACTTTTAATACACAGAAATGTCAAATTGTTATTCCCAAATATAAAACCTCTGTCTAGAGTGACATAAACACTTAAAACACTTGCTGCTCTTAACTATCTTTAGGTGGAAATACATTTTTCAAATTCAGTGTGATATAAGCAGCTGACATAAAGATCTTCCGTGTATAAATCCACCTAAGTTGATCAGAAGAGAAAAGGAGTCTATTAGCAAATATCAAGTTTAATGTGCTGCTGCAATACTGTTAGTGAATGTCAGACCTGAAGTTCTTTAGGATCAATGGACAGGTTCAGCATACGTTTGCAATTGACGTAAGCACCGTCTACATTTTTTACATATTCTCACACTACATTGTTCAATGTAAACAATCCACAGCAGCAAGGCTGTTTAAATTAACTGATACCGTGCTTCTATTGGTGCAAACAACATACCGTATATTCTTTGGAAACCCTTACTGTCAAGGCCAATTTAATCTTTAGCACCCTGAAATTGTTTCCTCATTTCCTAGCATTGTATATGTATAATATGAGATCAGCTTTTGTCCTATATTTGTATTTGTATCCTATATTTGTATTTGAAAATGACAAATCATCTGAGATTTAAAGATTTCAGCACCAGAAAAGCCCTTTTCCCACATAGTAATCTTTAGTCACATTCAAATAGGCGTGTTCTGTAATGATGAAGATGTATTGCCATTTTTTTCAACCCATCTCTTACAGTGCTCTCTGAACTTTAAGGAAAAAAAAAAAAGGATTTGGCTATAGTTCTCCTTTAATACTACTTTATTGCATGTGCATTACTACAGGGCATAGTGTAAATAGCTGATCTAGCAGATAATTAATTAATGAATAAGTATGAAGCTATATTTAAAAAGGATAAAGCAAACACATACCAATGGTGATATTATCAACATCTATCCATGTACAATGGTTTCATGTTTTGCATGTTGAACTTTCACACATCTAAGATAATTGGTCAGTAAAGGAAGTATGTAATAAAAGTACTGAAACTGATATATGTATATTGAAGATATGACACCAGGTATCATACAAATATATTCATATTTTATACATTTTAAGCTCTGTCAGGGTTTGCTTTTGCAATTTTCATTTCGAATAAAAGGCATATTTCAGTATTTGATCATAGTCAATTTTGTTTTCATACAGTATAATGTGATTTCCTCTGAAATAACTTTGTATCTATCTATTTTCAGCTCAAATGCCGTTCCTGTTGTTTAGTCATGGAAATAGAATTTTCAGCATTGACAGTGATGGGGCCAATTTCAGAACAGTAGTACGTAACACAGGGTCTTTAGCCTCTCTAGATTTTGATCATCAAGAACAAAGAGTCTACTGGCTTGACCTCAACAGAGGTTTTCTTCAAAGAGTTTTCTTGAATGGGACTAAACGTGAGGTAAGTTGCTTGGAAATGGATAGCGAAAATCAACAATTACTAGCACATTACAGTGTACCAAATGTGCATGTGTGTAACAGAGTAGATAAGTGGTGGATGGACAATAAATGGCACCAAAACTTGACATTTTTGGTGGTGGGCACTAATATCTGAATAATTAACCAGCTCCTTGAGAGTGATAAGTCTGGGCTTGGTGGGAACCCAACCCTCCTGATTTCACCCAACCCGCTCAAAACTGTGACTGCCACACCCAATCAGTTGTGGAAAGGTGCCTTTCCCACCCTGCTGCTACACATCACAAATGGGTAGGGAATGCCCCCTGCCGATTGGGGTGGGAGGGCGAAATGGCACTCACAGTTTTGAGCAGGCTTGGGCGAACTCAGGAGAACTGGGTTCACAGCAAGCTCAGGCTCATCTTTACTCCTTACATTGTGTCTTCTTGCAGCATTTTTATATACACCACCTACTAGTGTAATGAGCGGTGTGCCTCAGGGTTCTGTGCTGGGTCCCATATTGTTCAACTTATTTATTAATGACATCGGGGAGGGTGTTAACAGCGATATTTCCGTGTTTGCGGATGACACCAAAATAGGGAGGGTAATAGACACGGACTTAGACACTATAACATTACAGGAGGACCTGGATAAAATAGGGGAGTGGGCATTAATGTGGCAGATGAGGTTTAATGTCGATAAATGCAAAGTAATGCACTTTGGAATTAAAAATAAACAAATGGGTTATACAATTATGGGTATGCCGCTGGGGAAGTCAGAAATGGAGAAGGATTTGGGGGTCATTGTAGACCACAAACTGAAAGGTAGTTTGCAGTGCCAGGCTGCTGTAAACAAAGCTAGCAGGGTCTTGTCCTGTATTAAAAAGGGGATGTATTGCAGGGACAAGTCTATAATTTTACCACTTTATAGATCATTGGTTCGACCTCATCTGGAGTACGCGGTCCAGTTCTGGTCACCAGTACTAAGAAAAGATGTCCTTGAGTTGGAAAAAGTCCAGCGGAGGGCAACCAAACTAATTAGGGGTATGGAGGACCAGAGCTACGAGACAAGGCTACTAAATTTAAACATGTTCACATTAGAGGTGAGGAGATTAAGGGGGATATGATTTCCATTACAAAATGTTTAATGATGGTAGCAACATTAGCGATAAACTGTTTAAAATTAACTCCGTTACAAAAACTAGAGGAGCCGCTGAATGCCCGGTTCATTTCTAGTCTGTCTAGTGTATGTTCTTCAGCTGCCCACCCATTAGCACTAACTGCCCTTCTTCTGGTGCCCATAAACTGATGTCCACTCCAGTAGTAAAATGCTAAGTAAACAATTTATTGAACATCTTCACTGGGGAGAGAGTGTATAGGGGTTCTAGGTGTCCAGGGGTAACCAACAAAAGCTCCAGACTCACCAGACCTTGTAGGAATATTAGTGTAGATCCACTTGGGAAACAGCGGACAGCAACTGATGTAACAGGATGGCTACAGACCCTCAAGCAGGAAAGACACCGACCATGCTCCTGAATTCCACTTAGTTCCAGGGTACTTCAACAGCCTGCATTGGTCCCGGTTCTCTTCCTCCATCAGCATCACAGGCCTCCTCCATGCTGGAGGCCTCAGGGAAGCCTTTCCCTCACACCAGCCCATGCCCACCTCAGGCCTTAGGCCTAGCCTGGTGGGGGGGCAGGCTGAACAGCACCCAGCCCTATTCCATGGCTGGTCCCGGCTAGTCTGAGCACATGGCAAATCCCACCAGTATATGTACCCTATCCCAGCATGCACCACTGGCTGAGAGAGAAACTCAGTGATTGGCTGCTGTAATGTACATACACTACAGTGCCTCTCATTGGCAGTCCCACAATATGACAGAGTCACACTCTGCCCAGGGGGGGGACAGTCAATGCCAGCCACCTGGAATTAACCAACTAACTGCCACTATAATTCAGCCAGGCTGACTACAGCCCTGGCTATCACTAAATGTCTAGTTGTCACATCACTGAAGGTGATGGGGGCTACACTATTATTTGTATATGAAGCAAGCATGTGACTTAACTTGCCAACAACCATGCAAAACTGAAATATTGTTTTGGTGGAATTAAACACACATATTATCTTAAATAGCATGGTGTCTTACAATTCCATATGCTTGTGTGACAAGCAAAAATCCCCAACTTGTGATTTTTGTACTATCATGGAAGAGCAGTAATCTAGGCTGACCTATCTGATATTTTCCCTTGACTCCGCTTGCCAACAGATGTGCCCCAAAATTCAGCCCAATTGTCCTTTATTCCATCCAAATGAATTAAAGTAGAACTGAAGCCAAAACCTTTTTGTTTTAATTTTGGATAGAGTAGAGAGGGATTAGAACATCTGTCAGGTATCCATTGCTCTCTGTGTCTTTGTTAGGGAGATTCGCCCTCTCTATTTATACTGGTGAAAGTTAAAGAAAATCTTAGATTTTGAGTTACCACCAGAACAGGAATAAAAGGAAAACACCTTTCAACACAATGGGGGGGAATTTATCAAAACTGGAGCAGACAGAATCTGGAGCAGTTGCCCATGGCAACCAATCAGCATCTCTCTTCAGTTTGTTCAGGTAAAATTAAAAAATGAATGAGAGAAGCTGATGGGCTGCAGTTCAAATCTGCTCCAGTTTTGATAAATTCCCCCCAATGTATTTGGGCACAAATGCGCTGCCTCCAGCCTGTGTATAGGACATGATGACTCAGGGACCTTAGAATGCTGCAGAGGAGGGGGAGCGAGGCCCAAAACAAGCACTTAATCCTTGCAAGGTGGGGTAGCCCCACTGCAGGGGTTAATACAATTTATGCCAGAGAATAAAGCCAACTTTTGGCTTTATCCCACTTACTGTTTCTCAGCATGTTTATAAACTACATATCCGAAATAAAACTCTTTTGTAAATAAAGTGTGGGAGGGGTTGGAACCTCTGTCCACAATGTATTGCTGTTGCTTTTTGACAAACATTTTTGATTAACCTGCCTGGTTGATGGCTTAAGAGAGAATGAACATGAGGGTAAATCTCCCTAACTAGGACACAAACATCAATAAAAACAATTGGATGTCACTGAAACAGGTGTCCCCATTTAAAGATTTTCCCTCACCTCCTGTACCAGTGACAACTGTTTAATTTTGGATCTCTATCCCAGTGACATTGCTCATCAGGACAAATAGAGAGAGTGAATCTTTCTAGCAGAAGGATAGAGACTGCAATATAAACCAGACAGATGATCTAACCCTTCCCCATTCTAGCTCAAACTAACTATATGTCTTTAGATATACTTTTAGTAGCTTTAGTAGCTTTAGTAACTTTAGATAAAACCATCATTTTACATTCATGATTCAGTTATTCCAAAATTAAATTTTGTGGTTTTATTTGTTGAATTGGTCTTTGTTTTATTAATGACATGTTTGAGTTGACTATTATATGTGTCTTACCTCTCTGTATTGGCTCTGTCCTGTAATTTTCTTTTCCAGAGAATGCGCGCTGTAGTGCAGGGAGCCACACTATTTACAGTGGACTGGAAACACAAAATGATCTTTTGGACTAACCAGAACAAGGGAACCATAGAATGGACCAGCTTGAGTGGGAAGAAATCTCGAACCCTTTTGAGAGGTTTAGTTCATCCCACCTTCATTTCTGTTGATCCTGTGGAGGGGTATATGCTACTTTAGAACTTCATATTACTTATACTGTGGAAGAACATATTATATTCCTAATAATGTAATTACAATATTTGTTACTACCAAATAAGTTGCTGGTAATAAAGCAATATATAACAAATCTCATGTATAAAAACCAATGTAAAGAAATAGTGGAAGTGTTTCTTCTGGTGGCCAGTAAAGCAGACAGCCTCGAATTGCTTGAGGCTGAACTCCGAGCAAATAGAAAAACAACACTCATTAATGCAGTTGTGTGTTCATTAACCCCTTGCCGCTGCCAGGAGATGGCCTTTAAAGTAGACACAGGTTGGTAGGAGAGGTTCACGTTCATTTATTCATTCACTGTGATTGGTTGCACCGTAATGATGCAATGTGGAGCCCATCCTACTGTCTCCTGACCATCGGCAGTTGAGCTGTCGGTGATAGCTTGGCCACAGTTCCGGCGTTTGCCTTGGGCGGCACTTTGCAGGGGGGCAGTAAAACGCACCCTCAGCTGCCTAATCAGGCTAATTAGGCGGCCGCTTGCTTGGTCTCGCGGCCGTCTAATTTACCTGAGAGAGCTAGGAAACACAATTAGTAACTACCCAGATCTATGAGCTCCAGATGGTCATGAGACATCATACTTTTTAACATAGCACATGGTTAAACATAATTATATACATTGATTAATGTGGCAAAAAGGCAGAATTGAGACTATGTATGTACATGGATGGTTTTAATGGAATCTATGAAAATTTTATGGAATTGAGAATACATTTTGTACATTTTTGAAATTGAAGTCTGATGGCTCATAAAACCCCACTGACACTTTGATGTGGATCTTTTGTAACATATTACCTGAGAGAGCTGCTGGGTGGAGGAGAAGGAGGCTGGACCGGAGGCAGGGTGGAGGAGGGGCCGGGGCCAAAGGCGGGGAGCAGAGCAGAGAGCAGGGAGCAGAGCTACAGGCGGCTCAATGCTGCCCATACCCCAGCATCTGATGGTGGGATGACCCAGAGGCTGGCTGCGAGGGCTTCAGGTAAGTGGAGGAGCACATGTGTGCAGGGAAAGGGACCCTGCATAGCCCACCATAGATCCTGCACAGCCCAGCTGAGAGTCCCAGGTCGGCTCTGCAGGGTCTATGGTGGGCTCTGCAGGGTCCCAGGTGGGCTATGTGGGGTCTGTGGTGGGCTCTATAAGGTCTCAGGTGGGCTATACGGGGTCTATGGTGGGCTATGCGGGGTCAGTGGTGGGTTCTACAAGGTCGCAGATGGGCTATGCAGGCTCTATGGTAGGCTATGCGGGGTCTCAGGTGGGCTCTGCAGGGTCTCAGGTGGGCTATGCGGGGTCTGTGGTGGGTTATGCGGGCTCTATGGTCGGCTATTGTGGGCTCTGCAAGGTCTCAGGTGTGCTATGCGGGGTCTATGGTGGTCTATACGGGGGTCTGTGGTAGGCTCTGCAAGGTCTCAGGTGGGCTATGCGGGGTCTATGGTGGGCTGTGTTGGGTCTGTGATGGGCACTACAAGGTCTCAGGTGGGCTATGCGGGGTCTATGGTGTGCTATGCGGGGTCTGTGGTTGGCTCTACAAGGTCTCAGGTGGGCTATGCGGGGTCTATGGTGTGCTATGCGGGGTCTGTGGTTGGCTCTACAAGGTCTCAGGTGGGCTATGCGGGGTCTATGGTGTGCTATGCGGGGTCTGTGGTTGGCTCTACAAGGTCTCAGGTGGGCTATGCGGGGTGTGTGGTGGGTTCTGCAGGGTCTCAGGTGGGCTGTGTAGGATCTATGGGGAGGTGTGCAGGGTCTGTGGTGGGGTCTGCAGGGTCTATGGTGGGGTCTCAGGTGGGCTCTGCGGGGTCTCAGGTGGGTTCTGTGGCTCTACAGTGGGCTTTGCAAGGTCTCTGCTGAGACCCTGCAGAGCCCACAAGAGATCCTTTACAGGCCACCTGAGGCCGCCCGGCTTTCTTGCTACGAAACGCAACCTGTCAGAAGCTCGATTCGGCGGCTGACAGGTTACGCAAAATGTCTTAAACAAGAAGTGGTGGGGCCTGAGTGTAGTCTTGCCTAGAGCAGCACAAAACCTAAATACACCACTGGATTTTAGATTGTTGTCACTAGAACACTTGTCTCTATTAGAAGATTTCCCTTCACTCCCTGATCTCATGGCAGTAGTCACGAGGACAAATAAAGAGGTAAATCTCCCTAGGGTCTAACCCTTTCTATTCCTAACCCTTGCTTTTACATACAGTTCTTACTCTGTTTTTTATGATATCCTTTACAGTGTATCTAAATCTAATTTTAGATAGAGTAGGAGAGGGTTAAAACTTTTTTTTTGCCATTCTTGTCTCACCAGGGAGATTTCTCTTCACTTCCTGTCTTGAAAACTTAACAGGAAAAAAGTATGGGGTCTATTCACGAAGCAGCCGAAGGATCTAGCCGTAGCTTCGGCCGATCCTTCGGCTAGCTTCGGCCCCAGGACCCCTTTGGTTCAGTAGAACCGAAGGGCTGCTGTACGGGCTATTCACTATAGCTCCGGGAGTCTCCCGCTCCCGGCCGCCAAGGAGAGAAACAGTGCTTTTTCTTTTACCCCTATATCTTTCCAATGTGAGGGAAATTTCTACTTTGAGATTTGCCATGGGAACAAGTGGAGGATTTCCCCTCTACTGCTGCTTTGCTTTATTTCCCATGGCATTGATGATCAGGACAATAAGAGAGAGTGAGTTTCTCTAATGGGGACACAAACAGCAATTAAAACCAGACAGGAGTTCTAAACCCTCACCACTCCAGATGTTTTATAAAAGGTATACTTTAAGTGAGAAAGGTTTTGGTATAGAACATTTCATATTTTTTTTACATTAAATGTTATAAATGTAAACAAAATTTGTTTTTGATAATAAATATCTTGGGGTTGGTTAGCATTCTGTTGTATTATCGTCTGATTTAGCTTTCTGCTTGCTTGGACTGACCACTAGTGGCCAAGGAGAATATTGCAGCATTTGTGCTTTGTAACTGTTACATTTTCTGCAAATGTTACAAGTTACCAGACATAGACCAGCAAATAATGTTTAAAAACCAAAACAATATTCCTAGTTGTTTGCAAGTCATGTCCAGGGAAATTATAGTCATGATTTTACACACATTCCTAAATCTGTGATCTCCAGTATGGCTAGCTTCGCAGATAAAACAGAAATTACTTTCCATACATACTACTGAATAGACATTTGCAAATTATGAGAAGGCTCATATGGAAGCTGCCATTTCTTACACTTGGACCACATACTAATTCCAGGGCAGTGAGACTTAAAGGAGAACTACAGGGTACACCTTTTTTTGTCATTTTTAGTTTCCTAATGATATAGGACAGGGGCGCCCGAGGCTGGGTGTCACCCGGTCTCCAGACTGGGTGACACCCCGCCATGTCGTCATCGCGCGTGCATGTGACGTCACCTCGCGCGTGCGTGATGCACATGCGCGCCCATCTGATTGACCCCTGCTGGCGGCCATCTTGGTGATGGACGCCGGCAGAGAGAGAAGGTATGCAGTCGGGTTCTCTCCTGACACTGTCGGGCTCTCGGTCCATGACCGAGTGCCCGACTTTTTACTAGAGGGGGTGACACCAAAATGATTGTCAGTCATTTTGGTGTCACCCCTGCAATGGTGTCACCCGGATTGCGGGCCACACTCCCCGCACCCCCCTTGTGACGCCACTGATACAGGAGTACATTTTACAATGTACCTCTGTAATTAAAAGTTGTGAATAAGCAGTGCTTCAGTAACTGGACAAGGTAAGATCTGTTGCTGAAGTGCTGCTCTCCTTTGTGTTAATCCCAATGAGCCAGGGGGAAGAAGAGATGGAGACAGAAGCTTGAAAAGGAGGTGGGCATGGACGACAGGACGGAGTTGCTGACGATGACCTAGGGAGAAGAAGAGATAGAGGGTATGGAAGGGAGGCAGGGCTGAGCTGCGGGGATAGAGCTGCTGCGCCTGTACAATACGGGTATTTGTGAACATGCAGCAGCTCCTACAAGGTGCTGTCACTCAATGGGAGGAAAGAAGAGTTAGGAGGATCCCAACACTATTGTCAAAAACGTTTCTCAGCACAGAGCTTAGCCCTGCACACAGTATATTATATTGAAATACGAGCTCATGGTGGATTCTTGATTACTGGAGTACATTATAAAATGCACTCCTGTATCATTATAAAGCTAAAAATGGCAAAAAAGGTGTACGCTATAGCTCCCTTTTAACCATATTCAGCTTCATAACTATGAGTGATGTCAGGAATTACACAGGAATTTTGAATTTGCTTTGACACAGAGACACTATAGTGGTATAGCAGATTAGTTATTATATGGTATAATGGTATAGCAAATCAGTTATTGGATGGCATAGTGGTATAGCAGATCAATCTTTCAACGCTAAATACTGTCCCAGAAATCAGAGATATGGCTGATCCCTATCTTGGAGATTAGTTTTTTTTTAGCCACTTAACTCCCATTCTAAGCAATATATACTGTATTCGGTGTTGATTGTGGGAGCACTTTAGCAATGGGATTTTATAAAAAAATATTTTGTTTTGCTGTATATGATGTATGAGTACTGTTCAGAAATGTTATTTTTTTATGATAACCATCGTGAAATCTTGTTACAATAATAATCCTTTATTTAGCATGTGCATCAGTGTTATCAAGTCATTTTAACAGGCATTATGACGTCCACCCACTGAGAAACAAAATCCATCATGCCACCATGGTTTATTTGGTTTATCGATTCTTACCAAACCATTACCAATAAACAAGCAGACTGTATCATTACATTTGGAATGGCATATACTATTAGTTAAATGTTACCTTTTTTTTGATTTTCAGATTCCTGTTCTGGACATCGGGGAGTTCAGTTTCTGTCATTGAAAGATCCAGTTTGAATGGAAGTAATGTGACGTCTGTTATTGTAATGAAAGGGGAACTGAAAGCCCTAGCACTGGACAGACAAGACAAAAGGATCTACTGGGTCAGTTCTGAAGTAGATGCTGCAGTATCAAGCCTTGGCACATGCACTTACCACGGGGAGTCTGTAACTGTAATTAAATATTTAAACATGTAAGTTTATACACACATCAAATATCTAATGTTTATGCACAGTCATTCCCACTCTCCATGACCTACTCTGTATATTGACAAGTCATGAATGTCTAGTCTTTTATTTTGAACCATAATCCAAATTCTTTAAACATTCATCTGATGACAAAAGAAAAACAATACCAGCGTGTTTCGGGTTTAAAGCACCCCCCTTCATCAGGCCTTGATATAATAGCAGGAATGTCGAGGACTCTGGATTGCTAACTATGTGGACTGTTCTTAAGTGAAAGGTGCTGGTATTTGCAGTATGCAGATGAGGACACTCCAGATTATAATGAGGATCTATCACGATACCGTGCACAGGTGCCCCACACCACGTGCAGGTATCTATACAGGTGGACCAAATACTTGACCACACCAATCAAGGCTATGAACTTATAGTTTATTAGACATACAAAATCATATAAACGCAAGCAACCCCACCAACACCCACAAGTAACATAAAATAGGCAACAGGATACAGGTTATGGCGACAATACTGATGCACCAGCCTCACTGTGAGAAGGGGCTAAATACCCTCCCAGTCCCGCACCAGGTGGAGACTAATTGCCGACAGCTGGGACACACCCGCAGGTGAGCACCGGAATTGCAGGATCCACCACCACCCAGTGGTGGTCTGGTACCTGACACCTGCAGGTGAGCACAGGAACTGCAGGACCAGGTTCCAACGCCACCTGGAGGTGCTCTGGTCCCTGACAGGATTTTAATACAAACTTTGTACTGAATAAAAAGAATATATCTTACTGGCCGTTATGGTTTTATAAAGCAAGATTCTTAGATTTTGAAAGGAATTGGCTTTTCATTTGTGGTTTTCTTTTTTTCAAATGTAGAATTCCCACTCTCTATTTGAAGTTGGTTACTTGTATTTGGAACATTTGATGCCTAACAGCTTTAGAAGATAACTATGGGGTAACCTTTTTATCCCACAGTTCTCTTTACGGTCATGGGAGGACATATACTAACTCAGTATACAGCGAGCTATTGTCCGATATATGCTGAGAGCGCCGCAGCCGGGACGGATCCCCAGAATACTGTCAAGATCCATCCAGCTGGCCCATTGACAGAGGACTCTGCCTATCTAGAGGCAGAACCAGCTATGCCCGCCCCCTCTCCTGTCCGTCCCTCCAGTCAGCGCTGGAGGATCGGAGAGGGGAGGTGGGGAATCCCTGCGGGGAGCGGTGACTGACAGTCACCGCTCTCTGCAGGGAGATCATCGGGAACTCAGCGAGCGGCGGTATGTTTCGCTCACTTCCCGATCAATAGAGCCCATGTGTGACAGTTTTAATATCACACATCGGCTCTAACTATGGGGATGAATGTATTTCACTCACCATATGTTCTCCTTTAAGTTCCACACCAAACTGCACAAAAGCCCTTAAATTATCAAGCTCACTAGTACTAACAGAACATAAAGTGTGCTGAAGCATCGCTAAAGTGACCTTTCTCTCTCTCAGTATTATTGCTTAAGCACTCTTTAGCACGCCTTAAGCTGCACGTGTTACTGCAGCTTGATGAATCAGAGCCAAAGTCGGGCATAGTACAAGCAAGTGTGCATCTGTTTGGGTAAAATCACATCTATTTTACTAAAATGATCTGCTAATTGGGATATTGTGTTTGTGCTATTTGTTTGAAGATGAGTACTCCTGTGAAAGTACAGATTACAGTAGGATTGTTTTGCCCAAGCTTCACCAAGAGCCTGTTGAATTTACTTTATCAAAGGCAATTTGTACATTGAAGATGTAGAAATTAGATTGAAGTAAAATTGAAGCCAAATCTTTTTTTTTTTTTAGTTATGGTTATAACCCCTGTCAGCTTTATTTACCCTCTGTATCCCACTGAGCAGATTTCACTTCACTTACTGTGCAATAGTCACAACTGGACGTGAGATGGAAATCTCTGGTGGTCAGCGGGGGTCACCAGAACTAGGGTCCCCATTGGAAGATTTCCCATCTATTCCTGTTCTGATGACAACCCAAAATTTGCGGGGTTTTTTTCCCCCACTTTCAGTGATAACATTCACCAGGGCAAGTAGAGAAGGTGGATCTCCCTAACGGGGGACATAGACAACAATAAAAACCTGACAGGTGTTCTAATCCCTCTTCACTCTATCCAAAACTAAAACTAAAAGTTTTGGCTTCAGTTGTACTTCAAGCAAATCATGCTTTACAGAACAGATTTACAAGTACCAGCTCTAATCATTTATGGCATTTCAAGAATTCATTTGAATAGGCAATAAGCTTTATGTTTGTTTATTTCTTAGGGCTTCAAGACAAAGTAATGTTGGGCTTTCAGTTTTTTACGATCACATCTACTACTCAGAAAGGAAATCTGCTTCCATCAGGAAAATTCATAAGTATACAGGAAAAAATTCCACTACGATTGACCTAAAACCATACATTGTGGACGTCATCGACATGAAAGTATTTGCTCAGCCGCCACATACCAGTGAAGCTACTTACTTACAAAAATCTGGTAAGTTTATACATGAGGTTCAAATCAATAAGCAGCACACATTTATTATCATAATGACTGCTATTTTCAGCCATCTGACTGTTACTTTCAGCCCCCAATGGCTGGCATTACTGAAAAGAGCAGTTATAGCAATTAGCAATTGTTAAAGCTTATTGAGCCTTTTAAACATTTGAGGAATTACTTATTATTTCTATGGCTCTTGTCTCTTTTGATTTCTACAAAATAGCTTTTTTCTCTTGCCTCTTTTGATTTCTAGAAATCAAAAGAGACAAGAGAAAAAAGGCTATTTTGTATATGAATAAGTTAAGGTCAGTAGGTATAGAGTATTCAATCTGTAATTGGATAGAAAACTGTCCTAAAGACTGTATTCAGAGAGTGGTGATCAATGATTCATACTCTGAATGGTCTGAGGTTGTTAGTGGTGTCCCCCAAGGTTCAGTGTTGGGCCCCTTACTGTTTAACCTATTTCTAAATTACAGAATTGGGGATTAAAAGTACTATTACTGTGTTTGCAGATGACACCAAGTTATGTAGTAGAATACAGTCCTTACAGGATGTCTCCAACCTACAAGCAGATCTGAATGCACTGTATGATTGGGCAACTATTTGGTAAATGAGGTTAAATGTTGATAAATGTAAAGTTCTGCACTTGGGGACTGGAAACATGCATGCGTCATACACTCTAGGGGGAGTATGTTTGGGGGAGTCAATGATGGAGAAAGATCTGGGTGTTCTGGTAGATCATAGACTGAATAATAGCATGCAATGTCAAGCCGCAGTTTCTAAAGCAAGCAAAATACTTTCTTGTATTAAGAGGGGTATAGACTCCAGAGAGACAGAGAGACATAATCCTGCCCCTGTACAAAGCATTACTAAGACCTCATCTGGAATATGCAGTTCAGTTTTGGGCACCAGTTCACAAAAAGGATGTTGTGGAACTGGAGAAAGTGCAGCGACGACTAAACTGATATGAGGCATGGAGGAGCTCAGTTATGAGGAAAGATTAGCTGACCTGAATTTGTTCTCTCTGGAGAAGTGGCGATTAAGGAGGGACATTATCACCATGTATAAATACATAAATGGTCCATATAGTGAGCTTTGTGCCAAATCATTCACTTTAAGATCACTGCAAAGGACAAGGGGGCACTCTTTGCTTCTGGAGGAAAAGAGGTTTAACCTTTGCATACGGAAAGGATTCTTCACAATTAGAGCTGTGAAAATGTGGAATAAACTCCCCCAGGAGCTAGTTCTAGCTAGCTCAGTTAACTGTTTAAAAAAAAATCTGGATGTATTCCTAAATGCACAGAATATTACTGGATATTGAGCTATTATAGATACACTATATTGCCAAAAGTATTGGGATGCCTGTCTTTACACGAGCATGAACTTTAATGGCATCCCAGTCTTAGTCCGTAGGGTTCAATATTGACTTGGCCCACCCTTTGCAGCTATAACAGCTTCAACTCTTCTGGGAAGGCGTCCACAAGGTTTAGGAGTGTGTCTATGGGAATGTTTGACCATTCTTCCAGAAGCGCATTTGTGAGGTCAGGTACTGATGTTGGACGAGAAGGTCTGGCTCACTGCCTCCGCTCTAATTCATCCCAAAGGTGTTCTATCGGGTTGAGGTCAGGGCTCTGTGCAGGCCAGTCAAGTTCTTCCATCCCAAACTCGCTCCTCCATGTCTTTATGGACCTTGCTTTGTGCACTGGTGCGCAGTCATGTTGGAACAGGAAGGGGCCATCCCCAAACTGTTCCCACAAAGTTGGGAGCATGAAATTGTCCAAAATGTCTTGGTATGCTGATGCCTTAAGAGTTCCCTTAACTGGAACTAAGGGACCAAGCCTAACCCCTTAAAATCAACCCCACACCATAATCCCCCTTCCACCAAACTTTACACTTGGCACAATGCATGCAGGCAAGTACGGTTATCCTGGCAACCGCCAAACCCAGACATGTCCATCGGATTGCCAGACAGAGAATCGGCCATGGAAACCCATTCCATGAAGCTCTCTACGCACTGTTGTTGTGCCAATCCGAAGGACACGAAGTTTGGAGGTCTGTAGCTATTTACTCTGCAGACAGTTGGCGACTTCTGCGCACTGTGCGCTTCAGCATGCGCTGACCCCGCTCTGTCATTTTATGTGGCCTACTACTTCGTGGCTCAGTTGCTGTTGATCCCAGCTGCTTCCACTTTGTTATAATACCACTAACAGTTGACCGTGGACTATTTAGTACCAAGGAAATTTAACGGAACACCTGAATCCAATGATTTGGAGGGGTGTCCCAATACTTTTGGCAATATAGTGTATATTAAGCACCAGAGATTGTTGATCTCATCTGTAATCTCATGAGATCTCAGGGAAAGGCATTTTCCTCCCCTGAGATGATGTGCATGGTCACATGTACTAGTCCCATGTGCCAGAGTTCCAGGAAGTAAAGGAAGATGGATTAATTTGCCCTTAGTAAAAATGGCCACCGTGAGAAGAATGGGTAGGAAAAGAAAAACAAGGTATGCAAAGAGTACAAAGCCGGCAATTATCTAGAAGTATGTGTTTGTATCTTGTCATTACTAAACATTTCTAAAAGTGTGTTTGTTGTTATTTTGATGAAATGGGTAAACTTCCTCTTTAGAGATAACACATGAGGAAGTGTATATGTATTGCATGCCATGCGTGTACTGCATATGTTTTTTTTATTAACATACACGATACAAGATACTGTACATGAAAATCACATATCTTTATTGATTGTGTCCATTTTAAATGATGAGCAAACCACACCCTTTTGCAACTTTTTTTGCTCTGACTTTACTGTAAAACAGGAAGATACATTTCCTGCTATTATTTATGTTCTTAAATTCACACAAATATGTATATGGTCTCTAATTCTAAGTTATATATGAATGACATATATTGTATAATTCTGAGATGAAGGTCATACATTAAAATACTCTTATGTACTGTATATTTCTAGAGCCTGATCCTTGCACTAAGGGAAATGAATCTTGTACGGAAACATGTCAAATTGATGCAGCAAACCAACACTGTAAATGCTTAGAAGGGTTTCAACTTTCTTTTGATGGAAGACACTGTGAAGGTGAGATGAACCCTCTTTTTATTACCTATGAGATAAAGGTAAGGATTGATCACAACTAAAGTGATAAAAGTTTACAAGTTTTAGCTTCCTAAAGATTCAGCTGGTCTCCTGAAATCCTGTTTTTGGGTGGCTCCTTTCCCTTGCAAGGTCCTATAGAGCCCACCTTGTGGCAAGGTACTCAGCAAGGCAAAGTACTCTCCTGCTCCCTCCACCTCCTTCTCCCTTCTCCAAACTAGTAGATGGACAATTGCTGGAGACTGTGCTCTCCCTTGTGATCTTGTACTGGACAGAAAGTTCAGGTAAGAGGAGCTGAGAGAGCTAGCGCCAGCTGTTCAGAAACATAGAGGCTGTAAGTGCTTGTGCAAAAAATGTGAAGAAATCCTTTGCTGGGCAATGTATATTTGTTTGAGCTGGACTCCTTATTGAAAAAAAGTTTAAGAGTTTAATATTACGGTAAAGCAGAACTCCAGGGAAAACTAAATTCTTAACCCTTGCAGTGGGGCTTCTCCTGCACTGCAAGGGTTAAGTGCTTTTTCTAAGTTCAAAAAACAAAATGATATCTTCAGAGCTGGCCAGCTGGCTTTGACAGCACTCCCTCCAGCCTATCTCCTCCTCTGCTGCAGCGATGGTATGTCCCTCAGTGTCCTCACGTCCTATACAGCGTATAGAACGTCTTAAAAGAGAACTAAGGGGTAAGTGTTTTTCTCCATAGTTCTCTTTAGGGTCGTGGGAGGACATATACTACCCTCCTCCCGTGAGGAGGTTATTATGTCAGTATATATCAGTTAGTATATCCCGCTCAGTGTATCGCGGGATATTGCTCGCGATTTACTGAGAGCGCCGCAGCCGGGACGGATCCCGACAATACTGTCGGGATTCACCGAGCTGCGTGAGTGACAGCTGGCTCTGCCTATCTAGAGGCAGAGCCAGCTGTGCCTGCCCCCTCCCCCATTTGTTCCCCCACTCAGCGCTGGAGGATCGGAGAGGGGGGTGGGGGAATCCCTGCGGGGAGTGGTGACTGACAGTCACTGCTCACTGCAGGGAGACGATCGGGAAGTGTGCAGATTGGCGGCATGTTTCTGCTCACTTCCCAATCTATAGAGCCGACCTGTGACAGCTTCTTTGTCACAGGTCGGCTCTAACTATGAGGATTAGTGGAAATCACTCACCTCATAGTTCTCCTTTAAGGATTCTTAGACCACTGCAGCAGAGGGGGGGGGGGACCTGTTTCCTCCTTTGCTACAGTGATGATATGTCCCTGGCATCCTCATGTCCTACATCCAGTGTATAGAATGCAATAGCTCAGGGACCTTAGACTGCTGCAGCGGAGGGGGAGTAAGGTGGAAGGGACCCGTCTAAGAGCAAGCCGGCTCCAGGGATCAGGTGAGTATAACTTTTTTTTTTAACCTAGACAAAACGAGCACTTAATCCTTACAGTAGCCCTACTGGAAGGGTTAACATTTTTTTCCCTGGAGTTCTGCTTTAAGCTAACCTAGTATGTAGCAAGCTTTATTGTATACATAAAGCTGAGTAGAATTGGGATTGGTTTACTTTTATATTGTAAGAATTCTAATCAATACAAACAAACATTTAACAGTACTTCACGTATATAAAGTTTCTTATGTTATCTCAGTATTCCTTTACAATCAAATTAAAAAAAGAACTTTTAAAACAATTGTTCTAAGCAGGATAGAATTCCTTTTCACTTTCAATACCCAATTATGTCATGTGCAGATGCTTGTCACATGACTGGACAATTAAAGTAAATATTTACACAATGTTTTGAGATTTTGTAACTCCTTTAATAAATTAGCACAAATGAAATGGCTTGCAACTTTGAACGGCAGCAGTTTATTGGGTTCATGAAGCTGTGTCCAAAAAAAAATGGCATGCATAGGGGAAAGGACTAGTCATCAGTATGGCCAGTGGTCTCCCTGCAGCTGATCTATTCCCCATTACTGACTGAAAAGTGAGTAACACAATACTGGCATAACTAAATATCACTCCAAATCTCCCAAGACTAGCAATCAGAGGCAACAGTACCTTGATCTATTAGTAGAGATGTACAGCTATGAGGCTATAGGCATGGGAGTGCCTAGGCACCCTTACATACCAGGAAACGGCAGTGCCTTTTTTCAGAATGAATTCCAGACAAAAATTGATTTTTCAGGGTACTGCTTTGGCACAATTTCTTAATTTTCTCAATAACATAGCAAATCCATACTTTATAAATTCAGTTCCACTTTAATCAACCAGCAAGTGATTGACTCAGCCACAGACCCCTGAAAACTGAACGTGAGTGGGCTTTTTCTTTAAAAGAGGGTGAAACAGGGGCCTGGTGAGATATGCATTCAGAACATAATCTTCTCCCTCCTTCACTAAATACCCATAAGAGGAATTTCCCTTTAAATATTACACAAGTAAGGTCGATTCATCCTATTTCTTTTTGTACATATGCGTGTAAGAAACCTCAGACCCTCCTCGTTCTAGAAGAATTAATGTCCACCTTCGATGAAAATGAATGCTGTAAGAGAAATATGTGTAATATTTAGGAAAAAAGAAAACAATCCCAGCTGTTAAACTATAAATGTTTATTGAGGAAGGTTAAAGGTGGGGGGCTCAGCACTCCAGACTTTCTATTTCAGGTGAACCTAAACATAAAAGTAAAACAGCTGAGATGGGTTGTTTTAAGTTTCTGCCCTGACAGGTCTCTATGTAGTCTATATTACAACATGAAATGAACATTTGATGTATTTACAAGTCCAGGTATGTAATCACACATCTTTGTATTTTTTTTAGATATAAATGAATGTGCTCTTTGGACCCATGGCTGCACTCTTGGCTGTGAAAATGTTCCAGGTTCCTATTTTTGTACTTGTCCAGGGGGTTATGTACTTCTTCCAGACAACAAGTCATGCCACGGTGAGTTCTTTCCCACTGACATCTACAAGGTGTTGTACATGTAAATACCATTACTCTGCACATCTCCTTCATCATAACTGTGGCAGAATCTAATTTGTTCAGAACATGTTTACTTCTCTACCTTCATAATCATCAGAGAACCCAGCTGTGCACATTAAACCTGGCGTGCAGTCTCTATCTGCACACCCAAGATAGTATGTGCACTAGGGATGAGTAAATCTGCCTGGGTTCAGTTCGCAAACAGTTTTGTGAATCAGTTCACAAACTTTGAAAGCAAACCCCATTGAAGTCTTTGGAGGGGTTGAATCTTGTTATTCAATACTGGCCATTTCTAGGGCTAAACAAAAGGCAAGGGAATCTGGTCACTGCTATGGGGGACATATACCAATTTCAAAATAAATAAAATTGTCAACTCTCCCTAAAAGCACCAACACATACTGGCAATGTGGCTGCTGTGAGCCCACCCTTTTATAGAAAGGGGGCTGGGTTATCCATTCCATGACCAGGGGCAAAGACTATGATTCACATTATAGGGGTTCCTTGTTTATGATTCAAACCTGCAAATGTTTCAGCCAAATGTTTGTGATTCAGGAATTTCAAACCTCCTACCTAATGCTCACAGAGCGAGGTACATTGTTCCTGCCGACATGTACATGTGCTGGCATATGCTTTCACTAAAGTTACTTTAAAGTGAGTTGTCCCTGATGTCAAATTAGTGTTTGGATTCATCTTCGTGGCTCTATCTGCTCTGGTTATTGACCCTGCCTTGGTACCTATTTTCGCCCTTGCTTACAACTTTGTAAAAAATGCTCCTTGGTTGGGGCTGATTCCTGGTCTATTTTACTCCATGGCCTTCCTGTTTACTCCACTGTTTGGTCTACTTGAGTGCAGTGACCGCACCTCCAGGTTCCAACTTCTGTGAGGGGCATTGGTGAAGACAAAGTACCTCTTAGACTCCTTCCCTTATGGAAGTCCTTAGACCACTGGTGGCTCCAAAGCTTCTGTGATGTTTCTCTCTACTGTCAGTTGGATTGCTTACTTTCTAGTTGCCAACAGTCCTCAAGATATTCCAGTAACAATAAATGTACAGCTAGGGAAATTAGTAAATACAATTTTAAGAATTACCTTTCATTTTTTTGATGTCTTCCAAGAACTAAATTTAGTTATCTCTCACTGGCGGACCTAAGGAATAAAGGACCCTGGTGCTGGAGCAGATCTCACTGACCCCCCAACGGTCTCTGCACCAGAGGAGCAAATGTCCCCCCACAGTCTCACACTATTTTTATACATTTATATAGCTCTGACATATACCACAGTGCTGTACAGAGAACACTGAGCCAATCACATTTGTTTCTGTGCAGAGAAGCTTATTCTTACAATGCAGAATGGCACTGGCTGTAGAGGGACTACAAATCCCAGCAATACATTATACAGCAATGCAGAACAGTATATGAATTGGACTCTGGACTTAGCAATGCACTGGAATCAGGACTTAGCAATGCACTGGACTCTGGACCCATCAGAGATCCTGCAGAGTCCACCTGAGACCCCGATCAGCCCACCATAGATCCTGCACAGCCCATGGAGACTCTCTATTGTGGACTCTGCAGGGTCTCAGGTGGGCTGGTCGGGGTCCCTTTCCCTGCACCTGCAGCTCTTTACCTGCCACTGCTGGCCTCCACTACTGGGCCTCAGCCCTGGCCTCCTCCTCCCCTGTCAGTGCCCCCCCCCCAGCCTTGGGCCCTGGGGTGGTCGCACTGGCTGCAATGCCGGTAGTTCTGCCCCCAGTTATCTCTATTATGAAAAAAGTGTTGGCTCATCTTCCTCCTGGAGAAATTATTTGCACATTTTGCGAGCAGTACAGTGAGGATGAGTGGCTCTGACTGACAGTTTTCCTGAGCCTGCAGAAGCTTACAGTGACACAAGCTGTAGGAGGTGCCTTTATAGGACTTCCCATATGAACTAACATTTTTTTTAGTTAGAGGTTAGCTTTGCAGTTACAGAAGTATCAAACACCTTATCTTTCATTAGATTACCTGCTCTTTGTGGTAAAAGTCTTCTGTAGTGTGGTCCCTATTCGCCGAACACTAACTTTGCTGGAGGGGAACTAGTATATCATGCTTAGATTCTGTTTGTGTTGCGTTCTTTTGATATCAGGGTGACCAGTATGCAAACAATACTACATACATTCTGGTAATGTACACAAACATTCACACTGAACAATGGGAACACAGGGCAAGTGTTAGTTACTGTATATAGCCTTGTGACTCTCAGTTCTCGATTCTTTTTTTTGTAATAACAGTTAACCAAACATCTTTGGCATAGTAGCAGGTGGTGCAGAGAGGGTACAGCTGCACCTGGGCCCTTCAGGTCAGATGCCTAAGACATTATCATTCTTCTTTAGATGCTGTGTGCTCATGTTACATTCTGTACATAAAATCCTGACATTTTTCTTTACGAATCTCTTGTTCCCTTCTTATATCCGCTTGCATGTCTGTAAAGCTTTTTCTGCTTTCTGATAAAGAGGAAACTATAATCAATTTTAACTTTGGTAGGATTCACCTGTCTCAGTATGCCTCTGCTAAATATGTTCCAATTCTGAAACTAAAAAAAGAATCATACTGCATTTATATCATTTAGCAAAGATGGTTGAAGTGGCTAATTAAATGAAAACTAAATTATTACTTCCAAAATTCTCCCAAATATTAAAATCCTAGACCACAGATCAGTATGGGACTGGTTGTGGGAACTCCTACAAACCGGGATGCAATGTTTCCAGTTTGCACTAGCAAATGAGAGACAATTAGTTTAAAGCTCCATTGGGATGATTAGTAAAACTGATGTATCTCTAGGCAGAACTTTTTTTGTTTGTTTTTTTGTTTATTTCCTTGTTTGTTAGAACCCCTGTTGCATTTTTTTATGTCTTTGGGAAGATTCCCCTCTACTTCCTATAATTCTTGCCAGTCCAATCCACTAGAATATTTGGGTTTGTGTCATTGGTCTTTCTTAGTAAATTCTAGCATCCTGAATGGTCTAGTTACACTCTATAATTATTGATGCCACTAATTACATAGTAGAATGTTATCAACAACCTTATAGGAAACTGTCAGTCATGTTAGTTTATGAGTACTCTCGCTGCATTAAGGTAACTTTACAAATTATATATTGCCACTTAACGACTCTCATTATTTTGCTTTCTACTTCTATGTTCATTAGATTAATGAAAATGTTTAGACTAGCTCTTCAATGTAGAAGATTACAAATTTCCTGTAAATGCTGTTTTATAATGAGATGACTATTGAAGAGTCAGATAAATGCACTGTAATATGTGTCTGTGTTTTGCAGACATGTTTGTGCAACTGTAATTTGTCATTTCGATCTATAATGTTAATTGTAGGAAGTGTGTACAATGGAATTAGCTCCAAGACACAGATTTAGCCTTTCATTGTTTTAAACATGTGTTATGCAGCTATTACATGAACAAATCTTGCATGAATAATCACAGGACAAAAGATTTACAGATTCAGTATTAAAATAACAGCTTTTTAATAAGGGTGTTCAGTGTTCACCTCCCCACTTTTTCTCCTGTTAAACTGTGGGAAATGAATTCATCAGCAAATAACAAGCACAATCACACATACAACAGCGGGTTTAAAATAAAAAAATATGAGTTCCTCATAATGAGCAGTAAAGAATATATATTGGTCACTGATTGACAGCTTTGTTGTTATCTGTGTTGCCCTATACATAACTTTTCACACCCAGTGCAGCTACCATCTAGACTTGACTTGTAATAACTGGGCTGGGTAGTTAAAATATTAGAGCATTCATAAAGCTTTAGTGATCTGAGTGATCTGACCAGGGCCGGATTTACTCTCTCTGCTGCCCCAAGGCCAGGTTTCTCAATGCGCCCCCCTACCCGCCAACCCCCCCAATGGAGAATGGCAGACCTGCAGGCTGCATACAAGTGATCTCTGCGACATCGCCAAGATCACTTGTACAGAACAAGCGGCGGCTAACCCGCTGTACACTTAGCTCTGCTTGCCCAAAGCAGGGCTAAATGTAGAAAACAGCAACCCGCCCGGCGCCCGGAACTACATGTCCCGGGTGTCAGGAGATAGGAATTCCAAACCCCTGCTGCCCCTCTACTTCCTGCTGGCCTTGGTTGGCCTTGTGGGAAATCCGGCCCTGGATCTGACCTCTCACCATCTTTCTATGTGCTGGATTTGCCCACCTTTGAGCAGCTTACTGTAAATTTGGTGAATGCAACAGGATTTTGGTTTCTATATCTGTTTTTTTTTTTAAAAGGTAATAGAAAGTGAATTGTCATTACCTTGCACATGACTGGTAATAGCTTCTAGAATATGTAATTAATCAATTATTATTTAAAGTAGATCTAAATTCAACTGGTTAACATACAATTAGCTAAAGCACTAGATATGCCTTTTTTTAAAATCATAGAGTGATGTTTTCAATGTTTTTCATCTTTTGTTGCATCTCGGTGCTGCTGATCTTCTCCAGCCTTTTACAGCCATTTAATGTCCACATGCATGCTCTCCACTTTAGATTCCCAAAGGTGACAACAGAGGATTGTGCGTGTACAATATGTGTCGGCATGGTCATTTATAGTCCTCACCTGGGGTATATGTGACAGTATGACAAAGCAGGAGCACAATTTGGAGAGAGTTGTCAACCTTATAATAGGTATTGCCTGAACAATGACCTTTATGGAATAATCATTAGGTATTGTTTAAATTAAATTTGTAGATTTAAATAATTTAAGGACACATTTTTGAATTACATTGACATGTTAAAGCCCATGAGATGTTAATGATTGGCTTTAACAATATTTCTAGAGATCACTGCAATTAAGGATGAACTATAATGACTTATAACAAGGGCAGGCAATCTTGGCACGCCAGCTGTGGTGACACTACAACTCCCATCATGCTTCCGCCTCTTGTTGTCATGCCTTTGGCTGTCAGAGTCTTGCAGTGCCTCATGGGACTTTTATTTTCATAACTGGAGTGCCGATGTTGCCTACCCCTGACATTTAATGTCTTATGATGAACAGAAAAATGTTTATAAATCTGTTCTCCCCACAGTGCCTTCAAAAATGCCTCTCCCACCTGGCAGCCATTTGATATGCTACAGAGTAAGCTCCATTATAAATGATCACAGAACAATAAAAATAAATAGAGAAAAGTGACCGGACAGCACGGAACATGTACGACTATGTGAAAGAAATAAAACAAACCATTAAACTAGTTTAAAGAGGAACGTCACCACTCCCCCTGTCCTGCTTTCCTTTTCCCTGTTACCAGTTATGCTGGGTTCTCAGCAGAAAACATACTCACCTGCCCAGTGAATCCAGCTTTGTCCTGCTGTGATCTGCTGATCCCCAACCACAGCCCTTCTCTGACATCATCAGTAGGTGCCTGTCTCTTCTGGGTTCTGCAGCTGGCCCCCAATGTTGCATGGCCAGGTATGCCCACTGGCCGTTGTGAGTCCCTGTTGCAGCCTCCTGGGATATCTGACGGTATATTCCAGGAGGCTTTAGGAGCAGGAACAGGTAAATCTCACCTAGCCAAGAATGGCGGGGAGGGGGTGGAGCAAGACAAAATAATAATAAGAAGAATAAATAAATGGTCCGTTTATATTGCAGAATAGGAAGTGAGGATTGCAGGAAACTAAAGTGGATATGGGTATTGAAGGTCCGCTTTAAGTCAGTGTTAAGGTGGCCATACACCTGCCGATTATCGTACGATAATCGTAGGAAATCCCACTATCGTACGATAATCGGCAGGTGTATGGAAGGCGTGCAACCGTTTCTACTGTACGGCCGCACATCTTTTGTCTTAACGCACGTGTTGAAAAACTAGCGGAAAATCGTACGATTTTCGGCTGGTTTGAGTCATGCTCGTAAGACAAATGCCGCATGGGCAGCTCAGCATTGCAGTCATCGGAAGCCCTCCGCTCAGCGGGGCGGGCTTGCGATGATCACAAGTACGTTCTGCCTGTGCAAGATGGGCAGATCGTACAAGCTTTTAATTAGCTTACAACCAAGTCTTGCGATGGTTGTAAAGTGTATGGCCAGCTTTAGTCTGCAGCTTGCGCCACTGTAATTCCTGTTCGCAAATACTTGTCAGCTGCAGCTTGTCATCAAACCTTCAGTCCAATTTCAGTAATATATAAAGCTAGGTCCTCTCCAATCCAACACGTTATGTAACATAACCAAACACCCTTTAGGCATAAGCACTAACCAGGTCCTTATGTTCTCATTTTCATGTATGCCATACTACAATTTAATGGTTCTTGGTTCTGCTCTCTTTTTGCCACCATGTCACTCCTTTCTTAATGAAAGGATAAAAGATTTACAGTTCTGTAATAAAGGTATCCAGTGCTTACTCCCCCTACAAAAAAAGTATATTTCACACAGCAGTGCTTACTCATACGGCTACTGCTATGCGAAACGTGTCTGGACATTTTGTAGGTGGTTGCTGTCTTTTGCTCATGTTTTGAATAAAAGCCTGGTTTGTAAATTCCTGAGAACGGACCGTCCTTTATTTGATTTATACAATACCAGTTTTTTAGGCGAACAACATATGAGAACACTTAGGTTTACATAGAAAATGAAAGCACCTGCTACCCATCACAATATTTATATATGTCTGGTAGTTAATTATAGATGTTTGCTCAATTCACAATGCTTACAGCTGCATTTTATCAGATATCTATTTTTCAATCTGCTAGATGTGACACCTTGCTTACAAGAAAATAGAAACTGCAGTCATGGCTGTGTACAGACAGCTGGAGGACCTATATGCTACTGCCCAGAAGGATCAGTGCTTGCTAGTGATGGGAAAACATGTACAGGTATGCAAAAGATTCTAGAAAAGAGTGTGATTACATTTATGAACTAGCTGTCCCCTCTTACCACCAAGTACTGCACTTCCAGCCTTTTCACATACAGCACATCATGGAATGATACGGGGACCATTTTGGCCAAATTTAGTTTGTTGTGATAATACAGTAATATATAAAACAGTATACTCACTTTATCTATAACATTTATGTTAAAAATATGTGTTTTTTTGTATATGTTTTCTGTCTTGATTACTAAAAAGTTGACTAAAAAGTTAATTTTTCTAAATATTTAACATTTTCTTTAGTTAGTTGAATCTGAAGAATTGTGTAATCATTTTATATTTACATTTGCAGCCAGTATGCTTGTATTTAGAGGTGTACTAGACTAATCTTAGTTGTTTTGCTGAATAAAGCCTGTTGTTTTCTGAACTCAGCAAGTAAAGGTCAAATTTACACATAGAATTGTCAGATATTTTATTTATATATTGATATATTTGCCTTTGTCTTTCTTGTAAACCTAGTTGTGTGATTACATCATTTTATTAGGGGAAACATGACATAGGACTGAAATAAAAACATATATCAAACCTTCATACTTGAAAAAACCCAAAAGATGTTAATGTGTTATGTATAGTAAATGCATATAAAACACAAAATCATAAGTTCTCCAGACATGTTGTTTTCAAGGCTGCTCATCTCCTGACAACGGTGGATGTAGCCAGATATGCAGGAGGACTAGAAGAGCAGAATGGGAGTGTGACTGTTTTCCCGAGTATACTCTGCAATGGGATAAGAAGCGTTGCCTTGCTTCAGGTCAGTAGATTTCATAGATTATTTAAATAATTTGTCATTTTGCTTGGTTAATCAAGAAAAATAGATAGTGTCGGGCATAGCTAAGGTATATAGATAAACCATTTTTATTCACTAGAAAATACTAGCTATACTGTAGTTTTGACTTTTGTTTTCCATTTTTTGATTTTTTTTTCACAGTATTTAGTCCTATATTCAACTGAATAATATTCCTTTGTGCATTAAGTACAGGTCCTCGGCCATTTCTACTGTTTACAAATGTACAAGACATCCGGAGAATGAACTTTGATGGGACAGACTATGACAGTCTACTGGATACACAAATGGGGAGAGTCTTAGCACTGGACCATGACCCTAAGGAAAATAGGGTAGTGTATGTTGAACAGATTGTGTATACTTTGTATATCAAAGCCCTATGGCCTAAGGGATTATCCCGTTTTGAATGTCCATGTCTCCATTATTTCATTTATGCTTTCATCCTGTACTCAATAATACAGAATTTGTACGAATAACCCAACCAAGAAATGTAACGATTTAGAACATCAGATCCAGTTCTTCAAAAAACTCACTGCAGGGGATGTGCATGACAGAAAGTGACATTTCCAAAGACAGAAAAGACCTTCCAAAGAAAGCATATAGTAAAACTTTAAGCGTAACAATACACTATATATATCATAGTGCAGATAGTCCACCGCTCCAATTCTTAGACTGGCATCCGACTGTTCATCATTCCACAGGTTCAGGCAAAGCCGGCTTGCCTTCGCCTCTATGATTAAGTCAGATCGGTGAAACGAGTGAGAGGTTGTACACATGGGGAGTTGTTCCACAGCATGTATTCTTTATTTCAAGAAATAATTGTTTTATTCATGGTGATCCACAGAATTGCGGCTTGTTTTTCTGAGCAGAATACACTATATATATTCCTTAACCCCTTCATGACTGAGGCCCTTTTTTCATTTTTTGCACCCATGTTATATTCCACATTTTAGGCCTGAAAATGACGTAAAACCCCCCAACATTATATATTTTCTGAAAGGTCCGGCGGCTCTGCTGCCGTAAAAAAAACGAAAAAAAAAACAAACTCTCCCAGGCGCTCTTGTACCCGCCCTCTGCTGATAGACCTGATGGAGAACTGCAGCAGAGGGCGGGTACAATGCTAGTTTACTATTGGCTATTGCAAATTGAAATAGCCAATAGGAATCTAGCAGAGCATTCCAATGGGCAAAAACGTTTTTGTTTTTTTTCTTTTGTGACATCGCTGACATATCAGAATAAAGAAAAAAAAGAAACAGCAGTGTTTCTCTCCTTGGCGGCCGGGAGCAGGAGACTCCCGGAGCGCCAGGGAGAGTTTGCTGTTTGGAGATCAGTGTCCCTGGTTAGCAGGTAACCAGGGATGCTAATCTCTCTGCAAGGGGCCGGAGCCAGCCGTAAGATCACGGCTGGCTCCGCCCAGCTGTCAGAAGCAGGCTGTCGGCCGGCCAATGGCCAGCCGCTCGGCCAGCTTCGGCTTTCAGCGTGGGTCCGCCGAGCCAATGCATATGCGTTCGGCTCGACTGAGCCGCTCGGCCACGTTCGGGAGCTGTACGGGCTATAGTGAATAGCCCGTACAGCACCCCTTCGGTTCTACTGAACCGAAGGGGTCCTGGGGCCGAAGCTAGCCGAAGGATCGGCCGAAGCTACGGCTAGATCCTTCGGCAGCTTAGTGAATAGACCCCTTAGTGTTACAATCAGGTTAAAGGATAATTGTAGGGCTTTTTTTAAGCTGTTAAGCTGGATACACATGAATTGAATTTAAGTTAATTCATTATGAATCAGCTGAAATTCAATCTGTGGATAGTCTTATACCTCCAACAAAAGTTGTAGACATGCTATAAAACCATTGGCGGATCATGTGCTTGCAGCCAATGAGCGAGTGGCCGTAAACAGTGTTTGCAGCCAATCAGCAAGTTCTGCTGTAGGAATATTATGTACACAGCGGGAGATTCGCTCATCCACGCTGTTAGCGTTGATGGAGGAATCTGTCATATTGTTTTTTTCGTTCAGTCTGCAAGGCTGATTAAAACCAATATGTCCATGTGTACCCCGATATATAGTAAAGCTAAAGACGTATTGTTCAATCTAAAGGGTTAAGTTACCCCAAACACCTGGATTTTTATCAGGGCATCTGTGCCGATCAGGGGGTGGATGGGAATAAAAGTGGTACATATATGCACTGAAGGGTGCCTGTTGTACAGCAGTGGGTAGGTTTAGGGTGTGCATTAAACAGTTTAATGGCTGCTTCATGCTTTTATGTTTGATAAGAATGGAATGTCCAGTACCTGTCTAGGTTCGTTGTTGAAGTTTAGTAACTTGGTTCCTTTTTTGTGGCACCTCTACCTCTTATAACTACTAGCCCATCATGCCAATTATACAAGTCAGTACCATCATAGCCAAAGGGCTGCAACTGTCTATTTGCAAGGGTGATGTCTCCTCTAGAACTACAGTGGCATAGTGTAGTGGGTTGTTTTCTTTAAATCTTAATATAAAGCAAAATGATCGCTTCTGGATAATCATATACGTATCACCTTCATGCTCAATGAGCATTCTTTACATTAAAGTGGAACTTGATACCACAAGTAAAATGTTTCAAATAAGCATTTTTTTTTATTGTGGAAGAGACATATCTTTTCTGCAGTATAAGATTCTTACCTGCTTGTTCGCAATGTACAATATTACACTTGTGGCGTCTGCCGTGATGAATAGACTCCTGCTTGTCATCCCGGCATGGCCAATCCAGCAATCTCAACAAAGTGAAGGGATGTCCCGCCTTTGTTGTCACTGGAATAGATGTCCCCATTAAAGGATTTCCCCTCGCATCTTGACTGGGAGACAACTGTAAAATGTCAGATTTCCCATAACTTTCTGTTCCAAAGATAATGGTCACCAGAACAAAGAGAGAAGTTGATGCTCCCCAGCAAAGACACAGTAATTTAAAGCAGACAGGAGTTCTAATCCTTTCTTACGCTATCAAAACTAAACAAAAAAATAAAAAAACTATATACATTTTAACCAATGGATGTTACAATCATAGAATAAAAAAATAAATAAATAGAATTTCATAATAAAGTTAGATCAGTTTTTAAGAGTATATTAAGATGTCTTCACCTCACAGCAGGTGCCTATGACTGTAATACTCATAATACACCACAAGAGGGCAGCCTTACATGGTTTTCATCCAAGTTGGTGCATCTGCAAGTCATAGTGACAGCAAAAATTAGTCATGTCCTATCCTGCAGTACAAGGTTTTAGAATATTTTAAGTCAAGGGGCATACAGAATGTTTGAATTATTTAGCCAGTTTTTAGTGGGCTAATAAAGTGTACCTTGCTTAAGTACTTCTTCCTATAACAGCCTTAATTGGAATACATAAATATGTCTTGATAGATTGTGTGTATCTGTGCAAACAGATGTTCTGTGTTATATATCCTTTTATTTCATATGAGTTTATAGACATAGAACTGTAACGTTATTTTAGGGCAAATTAATGAATAATATGTTATTCATTTATTTTACTACTGTGAGTAATTCAGAACCCATATCTGTAGTCATTATGTTTTATGTGTCTGTACAATTTTATTCTTAGATTTACTTTGCACACACAGCTCTGAAGTGCATAGAAAGTGCAAAGATGGATGGCAGCAGTCGAAAAAAAGTGATTACAGAAGATATAGACACACCAGAGGGACTTACGATTGATGCCATAAACAGGAAGCTGTACTGGACTGACAGAGGGTAAGTATCTTATAGAGGATTAAATAAAAGCATATTTGGTTTTAAAAGACTAGCAGGGTTATTCACAAAAGGGTGAAGAGTTTGGAGAAGGCAGGAGAAGTGAGCAATCTAGGACATCATAGCTGAACTGGAAAGTGAGCTGAATTGGATATTTTTTTCCAAATCAGCTATTTTATCCTAGATTGTTCACTTCTCCTGCCTTCTCCAAACTCTTCACTCTTTAGTGAATAACCCTATATATTTCTTGTAGGAGGTTGATATAATTTTTTTTTTATAGGAAACATATATTTTTTAGAATGGGTCGTCTTATTATGTGATTGCAGGTACCCAACGGTGTTTGTAGACACCTCAGGTTACACATACAACATCTTCTAGCATGCATCAATGTCCCTGAAGTCAGGGTGCGCGCCATATCATATCTTCTATGTTCAGATTGCTTTTAACTCTCCACAGCCCCGTGAGCTGTCCCAAAATGCCTGACAATTTCTAACTGTGGATGCATCTAGTTGTATCTTGAGCAGTACAATTAGGGTATTGTATGTGCTGCTCTATGATAATGGAAAGCAATATAGCCTTACAAATAATGCTAAGTACATTAAACCTTTTGTCTCACAAAGTGCTGGTCATTATGTGACACCTCAGAAGACAAAGGAGTCGCAAATGACTTGACCTGGTAGGAGTCAGGTGATTAGCGTGCAGTCGTAGTGATGTATTTGCTTTTAATATAGGGATATAGGGCGCGTAGGAAATAGTACTCTGGGCTATTTTGCAATGCAGCTTTGTCAAGTGAACACTGTCAAAAGATAGATACCTCCTGCAACAAATATAGGGTGCTTTTGAATTAGGCATGCAGTGTACAGTGTATGTGTATGTATGCTGCAGCCGAAGTGTATGCATGCGTGAGTACACAGTAAATAAGGATATAGCTATATAGTGGCAGGTCTTTAAGTGCCACTGCCAGTTTATTTATTTTTTGAATAAACAGAAATGTATTTATTACTTTTATCATCTTGTTTCTTTTCATGATAAATAGAAAATCCTGCATTGAAAGGAGTGACTTGAATGGAGAAAACAGAGAAAAAATTATCCATGAACGTTTGCATCAGCCAAGAGGAATTTGTGTACATTCACAGGCTGGGTATGAATCAATAGTGCATTATTTTAATCAAGTTACTGCTAATGCTAACAGTGAATAGCAGATACACTAAGCTACATGTGCCAATGCTTGATGAGATCCTCCACTGCTGTCCCCCCAAAATCCTATGCAAATACCAGCTTTCTCAAAGTTGATATTAGCATAACACTAAGCTTGCTACCCATATGATAGCTCGGGTCAAACAATAGGTTGCATAGGCAAGGAGCACATCAAATGTGGGAGCCTGGGGAAGTTTTGTACAGCATAAAAAGAAGCACATATTTCGGGGTGCTAGGGTGGTGGATCCTGAGCACAAGCTTTGCTGTAAATGTAAGAACAGTCACCTTTATGTGCTCTGGTACACTCATAGATTTGAAAAACAACAAAAAAATTGTTTACTATTATAGTATATATTTAAAACTTTATTATACCATACCATACCATACCATATAATTAGCATTCCTCTGTTTCTTATTTTTCTTTTTTAGGAGACTGTTTTGGACAGATATAGGATCTGCTCCTCAAATAGGAAGCTCCAGTCTTGAAGGAATGGAGAGGAGAGTTGTGATTAATACCAACCTGATGTGGCCTAGTGGAATCACTGTGGACACCCTCACTGATAAGCTATATTGGTGTGATGCCAAGAGATCTGTCGTTGAATCTTCGGATCTGGATGGCTCCAATCGTCACAGCCTATCCCATGATGTAGGTGAGGTTTTGGTAAAAACACCTGTCAAATTACTATATAATATTTGTATTACAAAAATCAGATAAATTTTGTTATTTAAAAATAAGCACTTTGTAAATAAGAAATCAGATTATTTGTATGCTTTCTTTCTTTACATTACAGACCTATCACCTATACCAACAGCACATTAAAGCTACGTTCAGAATGACATAGCAAATATAAAATCTATGCCTATACTACAAAGGTGTAAACTGTATAACACCTTCCATATTTACTTTTTACAAGTCTGCTTGAAGTTGTACATCATGACAGATAAATATATTAATTCTACAGCCCCTGCACAGAATGAACAGGAGCATTCAGTACAGATGCTTCCTGTTCATTCACAAACTGAGGAATAACTCCCCAGTTATGAATAGACAGGAAGCCTCAGAGTGCTCCTGCCTGTTCAGAGACTGAATAAGTGATTACTATGTCCCCCAGTCATGAATGAACAGGTGATGTGTAGCACCTCCTGTTCATTAATAACTGGAGACATAGTAAGCTTAATATGTCCTCAGCTATTTACAAACACCCAGTGATCAGTGCTGATCATTAGGCGCTTGCTCAGTATGCAAAAGCCCTGCCTGCCTCACACAGCTCCACTGGAAATTGTTTTTCAACATATTTGAAGAGGCAAACATTAGCAGGTCTGTTCACTAAAGGATGAAGAATTTGGAGAAGGCAGGAGAAGTGAACAATCTAGGCCAAAATAGCTGATTTGGAAAAATTCTCCAATTCAGCTCACTATCCAGTTCAGCTATGTTGTCCTAGATTGTTCTCCTGCCTTCTCCAAACTCTTCACCCTTTAGTGAATAGACCTGTAGATCTTCCTTTAAATAGTGTATATAGATAAAGGTAATATATGTGAACAAATGACTTCAAATATTAGAATATTCAAGATTTGGTGCCATTGATTAGAACCTCTGTAGGGAGTATGCAGCTGAAACTTGTGTTATTTAAACCTCAAATACCTAGTGTATGGTGTTATCTTTGTTATTGATGTGTGAGATGTCATCTTACCAAGATCAATAGAGATCCTCATTCACATATAGCGTTTGCATTTCCCATGCGGAAGACCGCGCGGCAATGCAAACGCTAAAATCTTTCACCCGCAAGTATTCCGCTCGTTTGTGGCTATTATATAGCCGCGAATGTGCGGAATTGTAAAAAAATCACGCTTGTACTATTTTGCGGGCTGCATGGTTTCATACCGTGCGGCCGCCGCAAATGTCTGAACAGTGCACATTAAAGTGCATTGTTTTTCTGGCCGAATACGTACAGACAACTGCTGCTGTGTGAATGTAATGTAGTAGAAGCATTAATTACAACTTGGTTATTATGTTTATATGTAAATGTATTCAAAGTACATAAGCAATGCAGATATCTGAGTTATAAGTTGTATTGTGAAAGTGGTATTATTCCACATCCATCAGTCTTTAGTAATTGTGTGTACAGACTGTATCAAAGCAGTATAAAAATGTGTCAATAGTTTATAAAAAAAACACAGTTAAAGTGTTTCTAAAACCAAAATGTTCTTTTCAAGTTCTGGATAAAACTCCTTTAAGTTTTATTTTTTGCTGTCTGTGTGACATTAGATGGCTTTCCTTTGATTTCCTGTCCCCAGAGACACATAAGCAAGTGAGAGGAAATCTCTCTAAAGTGAGCAAAAATCCCCTCTTAGACAGTTGTGACCAGAACAGGACATGGACAGCAATAAAAATCTCACAGGGTTTCCAATCGTTCCTCACTCCATCCAAAGTAGAAAGCAGATTTTGGCTTTAGTTATACCTTAAGTCCTTCATGTATAAAAGTTCTTCCTCTGTATAATGCATGGCACTAGCGCCCCTAGATGGTGCTGACTAGCATAGGAAATTCCTGTACTCATCAACACCATCTAGGGCTGCTAGTGCTATGCGAGCAGTAGTCGGGTGGAACTTTTATACATGAAGCCCCAAGGGTGGTATTATTTCACACTCATCTGACTTTTGTAATCGTGTGTATATAATTTGTAGTAAGTAAAAAAAATCAACATCTCCACTGTACCCTAGCCACCTTTTTCACTGTTGTCATTGCACTGTATAGGGCAGAGGCAGGCAAACTCCAGCCCTCCAGGTGTGGTAAAACTACAAATCCAAACATGCATCTGCCTCTGGGAGTCAGGCCTGAGCTGTCAGAGTCTTGCAATTCCTAATGGGATTTGTATTTGCACCACCTACCCCTGGTATAGGGGGTGGCTAATCTAGTGGACAGACAACATAGTCATTAGTTCATCATTACCCTCTTCATCTATAGGTTATTAAAAGTTTTATTAAAATGTGTAATACAAGGTAACAGCTGCCGATTATTATACTTGTATACATTTTGCAGGCCATCCATTTGGTATAGCTGCATTCGAGGACCACATATGGTTGACTGACTGGTTGCATCCATCAATAATAAGAATGCATAGGAAGAACACACACAGCTGGACACGTCTCCGGGGGAATATGCAAAGACCTTCAGCTCTTGTGGTTGTGCATCCATTGGCCAAGCTAGGTAACGCTTATTTTCCAACAGATATAGCTATATATAGATACATTTATACAAATTCCTTTTTATGTCGCCAGCTTTTTTTGGGGGGGTTATGGCACATATATTTCATTTTATGTATGCAATACAAGTAAAATGCAGCATAACCTGTTATATAAAATGGTATAGGCCAGCATGATTGTTGTTATCTAGTCCACAGTGAATCTTCTACTGCTGAAGAGAATTGTTTTTATGTTTGCATGGCTTGTACCTTTGTTCCCATGAGCTCAAGTACAATGATGATGTCACCACACATGTTCATGTGATGTTTTAATTGTTCCAGACCCTCCCCTTTTGTGGTGGGCAGTGGAGGGGGGGGGGGGGGGAAAACCCCCCTCTTTGGGGGGGGGAGTGGGGGGGGGGGGGGGGGGGGCACAGCTTAGATGCCCACTTAGCACTACTGGCTCTATCCAACACTAATGGAACTTTGGTTTTAGAACTGGAGTGTACAAACTGGCTATGAATGGACTAACTTCGCTGTATGGCACAATCATTCATAACAGGATTTAGTGCAATTAAGCCACTCTCAGATTACCAGTAAGATTTCTTGATCTTCCAAAGTTCTCCACTACTATTTGCACATGCCGATTACGCACATAGCTAAATGTCTTATATATTTGTCTTTTCAATTATATATTATGTGACTATAAGAGTTTTTGTACCATACCATGTGCCTATTATAAGTATTATTATCAATGAGAAGAAATGGAAACATGTTAATGGTATCCCACATATTCATACTAACCTGATTTTAAGGTTTACCTTAAAGTGTTCAAAAAGTTAACTATGACCAAGCTACAGACGTGTTGGTATCTGTACATGCAGAGCAACACATGTCTAACAGTCTGCATCTCTAAAGTTATTGTCAAAAGCACAGTAATACTTGGGGTGATCTTTGTAAAGACTGAGAATAGCTGCTCCTCCTGTCTGCATTAAACACTAGAAAAACAACATTCTACACAGGCTTCCAAGAGACAATTAAATACTTCTAGCTTTCATTAAGATTCCTCCATGAGAGAATGACAGCTTAGGCTAATGCAGAAAGAATTGAGTTACCTATCTATTTCTGTACAAGCTTTCCACTTTCGTATGTCATTAGCATTTTGTTTCAGCACAATTTAGTGTAAATGTAATTTCTAGGCTTCAAAAGAATGCTACAATTTTCTTGTTTTTGACATCACATACAATTTACATGATCATGTTCTTACAGAGGAATGTTAACGAGATTTGACAGCTCGGTTAAACTTGGAAGCTGTGAAAAAAGTGAATGTGCAGCGCTGCACATTCACTTTTTTCACAGTTTCTACAAACCATAGCGCAGCAGCTTTTATATTTCACTCCTTCCATAAGCGCAGATTTTACATTATTTCCAAACTTGGAAGCTAACTGACCAGCAGCCCAAAATGTAGTAGAACAACAAAGGCTAAATAAACTGTGAAGTTACATTATTTAGTCAGTATATAGCTTGACATAGGTTTTAAATCTAATATTTGTCTAGTACAAGGGTAGACAAACTTCGGCCTTCTAACTGTGCTGAAACTACAAGACCCAATTGGCATTGCAAGACAGTCACAGGTATGACTTCCAGAGGCAGATGCATGATGAGATTTTTAGTTTCACCACAGCTGGAGGGCTGAAGTTTGGCTACCTCTGACCTAGTACATACACACCATACACACATCCTGATCTACATTTGTGCACTGTACAGATCAAGTAGATGCAGTTTATAGTATAGTCACTGCTGAAAGGAGGGTTAGAGGAATAACATACATGTAGTGTGCGTGTATATGTGTGTGTCCATGTGTGTACTGTTATTTCTGCTCGTCTCCCCACATCTGGACACCTCTAAATAAATCCAGCAGTGGAAATGAAGGGTGCTGTTTTTACGAGACCCAAGATTTGGGCCTGATTCATCAACCTCCAATATTACTTATCTAATGCTCAAAATGGCATATCATGTGAAAAAAAACGTTTGGGCTTGAATTTTACACTTTACCATTTAAACACCAGATTGACAAAGATTTTCACAAAGTGAAAATGGAGAATATAGGGGTGAAGAGGGCTTTGGGTTGCCATCTGCTGGTGTACCTGAGTGCAGTTTTACTAGGTGAAAATCTACTATTAGGTTGTTTAGCAGTGATCCGGCCATGTTAAGGATACCCTGCTGGCCATCTAAATTATGTTTGCTGCTACATAATAAACCTACTGAAGCTAATAGCCTGTGACATCTGGCGTGGGGTCTAGCAGCCTGTGGACCTCTATCTACTGTTCAAATACAAGCTTGTCCCCAAAAAGATAACAAACTGCCCAAATAATTCGTAAGTGATGATGGCACAGAGTTCTTTGGAGCTCTTCTTCCCTGTGCTGGCATGGGGTGGAGTTTATTTAGCCCATTACCCACCAATGTTCTAATGTGTTCGCATTACCACATGTTACTTTATTCATCAAGAGTCAAAAAAATACAATGCACTTTTTTTGGGCATGTGTCACCTAATCTTTTTCTTAGTTTTGGATCAGGTTTTTACTGCAATCGGGAGTTCTGTTGGAGAGATTTCCTCTCTCTTCCTGTCCTACTGACAACATTTTAACAGGCAGGAAGTGAAGGGAACTCTCCAACAGAAATAAAAATCTTTTTGTTTAGTAGAATAAGGGAAGGCTAGAACCCCTGTCTGTGTCCTTGTTGGGGATTTTCTCTCACTTCCTGTCTGGTGAAGCCTTTATTTTCTCTCTAATGAAGACCTGGATATTAGAAAAAAACTGAAAGATATTCTAAACCATCCTCACTCTATCCAAAACGTAATTTTTTTTGGCTAACTTTAACTTTCACAATAATAATCTCGTACAATGTTGAAAGCCTAAGTGTTGGTCCTAATCAAAATGATGTCACCCCTCATGCATTTTTAGGCAGACCAATCTCTAAATGCAGCCCTAACACAGAACTTTAATCACATTAGTGATAATTGGGCTTGTTATCAGATAGTGACTAGACCCAGGTGACAGAAAACCACAAATGGTCTGACTGATTAAAAAAAAAAAATGTTAATTTTCCAAATGCAACAGTTTATCCATGGTGAGAGCATTATGACTTTGTCCTATTGAGAAAAATCCGACAAATGACAGTTTTCTTTACTAAATTTCTCAGCTCGGACAGATAACAGTGACAAAGGCTCCAATTTCTGCATTCCAGACTGCTGTCCTCAACGTTAGGCTGTTGTCCTTTTACCAACAGTGGAATTGCACTCAGACTCTAACAACAGCTGGGGAGAGGATGGCACGGCAGAAGCCCCTGTAATCCTCATTGTCATCATGTCATTCATGTACCCTATTTAAGTAGTAACTAGAGGCAAGAGTGATAACACAGACAGAAGGCATTGTTACCACTGGCCACTAAGTTTTGAGGCCATTTGGAAAACATGCTGACCCCATAAACATGACACATGACAACATAATTATGCTAGGAGGGCAGATTGAAGCTTACCATGTCATTACACTATGCTTTCTTAAATAGTCTCAGTAGCTAATATGGGCCTTCAGCACAGAAAATGAGCTTATTACTAAAAATGACCACCAAGCTGATGTCTATTTTCATTTTATGGAGTCAGCCCCAGAACACTGTGTCCAAACCTATTGTGAGCCATTGTGATATATGACCTGAGAGAGTGATGAAGCTCTATTGTGATTATCTATGACATATTTTAGATGCCTCTGGCAGACCTTGGCTTTCTTCTCGTTACTAAAAGAAAAAGTTGAATATGAACCGTCGGCAGGCTCTATCAGCAGGTTTCAGAAGCTCCTTTGAAAAGATGTTGAAAGATTTACGCAACAGATTTTATGAAAATCACACTGCCTGTCTTTAGTTGTATACCCAAGATCATACCGATACTTGACGTATTTAAGATTTGTAGAAGGAATAACAGGTGAAGTAAGACAAAAGTCTGTTTTCTCTTCGAGCCAAAGAAAAATAAAAAATAATGGGTGTGCAACGGAAGACAGATGTTAGGCCTGCTAAAATGTCATTCATCAAAAACGCGTACAGCTTGTGCTCCATACAGTGCCATTCAGCAGCTTTCTAGCCTCTTATTTCAGCTGTAAATCCTCTCCACCCAAAACCCTAATTTGGCAATTGTAAGTTCAATTAACTGCTTTCCTTTCCTTGGGGGAAATATCCACTAAAGATAGCAGCTTTGTTCCCCGTATAAATTAAATAATCACATATTTATACACAAACAATACACATATATCACTCTCTATCGACGCAAGCACGTGCATGTGCACATCTGCATTTGCCATCTTGTAGAACAATGACAAACTTGCATGTCTGCCACGCATTATTGTAGTGCTTGGAACTTTTAAAACAGAAGTAAAGTTACAAGCATAAAACAATTGCTATGAGGTTGGGATTGTTGACAGAATAGACATGCAAAGTCTCCTTTGCCAAAAAATTCTTCCTCCTTTCCCTCCAGCAATTTTTTAGTTTCTGTATACACTGTACAGTGCATGCACCCATGCACCTGTATCTCTAAATGCTGATTAAAACGATATCACAATAGTGCAACTTTTATGTAATGTAGTAGTACAGTGAAGCTTAACATGAATGTATGCATTTCATAGTTTCAGTTATAATAGTAATTCAAGACAAATAAAGAGGATGAATCTAGCTACGGTGACATAGACAGCAATACAAACTTGACGAGGATTCTAATCCCTCATAATTGTGTTAAAAAAAATGATTACTTCAGATATACTCTATTGCTATGCTTTTTCATCAGCTTTCAACCATAAGTGTCTCCCTCCAATGGTGTAAGTGGTTTCCCAGCTTTGAGTACCAAACAATCTAAACTTGCATGAAAATCGAGAGCAAATGCCTTTTGTCAGGCACTTTGGTAGTTTGTATCTGAAAACTGCATAATACATGGAACCATAGGTGCAGGTTTGCTTATGGTTGAAGCCTGCTGTTTTCCACAGCTACCAACAAAATTGGCAATTGTATGGCCAGCATTCACCTTGCTGCTAAAGTAGCTTCCGTTGAATTCATAAATATAGATTTAGGTATGTACCTTAGACAGACCTTTAGGGTTCAGAACATGACAAAAGTTTATATTGGGTAGACAAGTCATCATGGATCTGATTGTAATGTTCACAGCATGATGAATGTTGCCGACTATTCCCAAAGTTGTGATACCCTGCCCTCCAATGCCCATACCTGTGCAGCAATATGGATAGACAATGCTCAATTAAGGGCTTGTGTACACAACTGCATGAAATCACTGATCACCTAGGCAGGATCTTGCTGGCAGAGGCTGGTGTAAACATCCGGATGTGTTTACATGCGTAAAATGGTTCTTTCTCCCTTCTAGCTATGTTTTCAATCCCAGAATTCTCTTTTTGCATTATTATTCAAATAAAATATAATCTTGGCTCCTTTTTCTGATCGCTGCTCTCTGCTCTTGAGAGGTCTGCTAGCTGGCTTTGGTCTGAGTACCTTGCTTTGGCAGATTGTGTGGACCCCATTGTCAAACTGATAGATATGGATATCTTGCTGATCATATTGAGGACAAAAAGGTTGAGGGAGTTGGAGGAGAAGAGATCAAGGCATTGCTACTGGGCTCATCCTTTGGTGTCACAGTGTTTGACACATGGTTTCTTTGCTACTGTTTATGGAGACCTTCGCAATTATCAAAACACATTCTTCAACTTCACACGCATGTCGATCTCCACTGTTGACACACTGCAGATTCAGCATATAGTCTATAGAACTATATATAGTATAGATTATGTTGTATAGTATAGTATATGGTGTGTATAGTATATACCATTGGCTCTCAACCTGTATAACCTCAGGACGCACATTTATCCTTGGTCATTAAGTTGTGACCCAAGTTGCACCATACTGGAACGCACAGCATTGTGGTACTGCATTTTCCGGTGCAAGCGATTAAAATGTGGGTGGGAAGTGTGTTTGGGGTGCCATTCAAATGAATGGCAACGCAACGCCCACACCAGAATGAACAGTAGGCGCGATTGTGTGGTAGTTTGCGATTAAACCACTGATAGACACACACAACCACAGACACAATCTCACACACACATACACACTTCAACTTTTTACGGGTTCAGTGTGGGCTGCTGTGCTGTGATGGTGCTCCATCTCTATGTGCATTGCTTGTTCATCTCCCTTGCACTCCCTGTAGAGGTGCCGGAAACAAGATTGTGATGTCATTTCGGTCATGCGAGGGAGCTGTAAGCAATGCACTTATGGATGGAGCACCCTAACAGCCATACCCCCAGCCCACTCCACCTCAAGGTGACACTCGGCGCCAGGCAACATGTTTTGAATGGCTGCTCGGCATGAGAACTGACAGTGCTACTCTAAGGGGAGGCTGAGGAGCCTCTCACCTAGTTCAAAGAAAGGCATGCGGCGACCCACTGAACATGGGGTTGTGACCCACTTTTGGCTCTAGCTATGGGAATCTTCTGGGTGGCTTTCAGAGGCTTCCATTGCCTCTAGGAACTTGTAGTTGCACAACAGCTGGAGTGCTGAAACTTTAACATCTATTTCAATAAATATTTCGCTTTCTGGAATCTGGACAGTCATTTGTGCCACTCTACCATTATTTTGTCATGGGTGTGACTACAGTGGCTAAGTTGGTGTAATGCTGGATATGGGAAACTACTCACTTGGATCTCAGCTGCGGATGTACAATTTGTGTTTTTAAATGGATATGATTCCTTCTTAGGCTTCTGGCTGTATTACATCATACAGTCTATCACACTTGAGGATAATGCGGCCAAACAAGGCTTAAGCAAGAAAGGTAATAATACTCCACTATTTTTATCTCATCATTTTCACAAGGAATATAGGAACACTATACAGGTACAATTAGTGTTCAACTAGAACATGAGTCCAAACTGAAATAAACTCGACTTGAGTAGAAACATAATAAATGAAAGTCTCTTAACTGACACAGTTCATATATATGCAAGTAACAGGAGGGATTCAATTCTTGCGGTTAGACGAACATAGGATGCTTCTACTCTGTGTAGACTTGCTATGGCTGTAGCAACTTGATCAGGGATGGATTGGATATCAGGTGCAGCAGGGAGCAGGTTAGTATGCAAAAGGTTCAGTGGTTGCTGCTAGTTACAACACTTGCAGCAAGGCAGAGGACATATTTCTGTAACATGTGCTGTCTGTGAGTCAAGTATGGAGAGACAGAGTGGCAGGCAGATTGAGAGTCTGGCTGTTAACCCTCAGGATGGAGAGTGGAATTAGTGCCAGTTTGCTTCAGGATGGAGTGCGGGATCCATGTGCAGAGGTAGTACATAGTGAGCAGAGGAACTGCAGTCAGCATGAGCACATTGCACACATGCCAGTAGATTGAATGCTGCGGCTTAAACCTGTTAGGGAGGCGGGGCTGAATGACACCGCCTGTGAGAGAAGCAGCGCTCCCTGCTGGTGTCGGAACAAGCGTAGGTAAGTATATTACAGTTGGCCTGTGAAACCGGTCAGGCAGTGTGGAAGGAGCTGGGTCAGCTTGTGATGCCAGGGTCTCTTATGTTGCTGTGGGAACACACGGCAGAAGAGTTCTGGGAGAAGGCATAGTTTCCTTATTGCATTGGAGCCTTGGACTGCAGGGCATAGATCCCTCCAAAGTCAGGTTCAAAATGTTTCAATTACAAGAAATATTTCACCATTGGCCTCCTGGGTTTGGTGGATGCCAACCCCTGTTTAATTTTCAGACCCTGCGCCTTATAAGAATTTAATGTGTTAGAATGGTGGACATGGATTTACCTATAAACATAATATAAGCTATTATTGGCTGAACAGCTGCACCGCAAAGTGGCGCATTCTTCTCTCTGCAATACAACTGGATGTGGAGAACACCACTAAAGTGGTCCTGGCATGCTGGGTGCTCCACAATTTTGTCATAGAATGGGAGAGAGGATCTTGAGACTCTGGACCATATAACCCTTCGGAAGATGTAAAGATGTACAGTTCATAGACTTGTGAGTTGTGACCCCCTTGTCATGCCTTTAATATCCGATATCTCGCAAAACACAGATTCACATCTAAGTCAATGGAGTCTGTTCACACCTTTGCGGTTTGTCGCGTGGACGAAATCGCCTGACGCGCGAAAAGGCGCAGGACCGTTTTTCGGGTGGTTGTCGCGCGGTTTGGGTCCCAAAGACATCAACCCGCGCAATAACCGTGTGATTGAACAGTCGCGGGATCGAAAACCTATCCTCAGAAGTACCCTGTTGATGTAATTTCTGATTGCATATCACATGTGCATAGTTCCCCTGGACAGGTTTCTCCTCCACTGCTGCAGATTTTAGTCGTAAAAAGGAAATGCGATAGAAAGATATTTATATACTCCGTGGAGACGGAGGAGCCCTATGCTACAGGGCATACATAACCTCATACTTAATAGGTATTTTTTTGCTTACACCATAGACTCAATGTGCCTTGGGAGAAAGGCTAACTTGTGGGCATCGGGATTCCTTTTTCTTTTATAGACTGGACATGAGAATTGCTTGTCAGTGATATCTCTTCTAAACCTGTTCCACAAAGACCTCCAACGCCTTGAACTAATCTTTGACTGTATGTGAAACACAGGAAATCCTACTCCAAACATATGGTCAGTACAGTGGCAGCTGCAATACGATGTTGTGTCATTCGAATGAGGCTCTCCTGAATGTACTGCATTCTCCACACTAGTGATGAGACTGTACTTGGTGTGAACGCAGTTCTCCCCGCAACTGATTGGGTCAGGAGGAGGGGGTAATGGTCAGAGTTTTGAGCGGGCTTGGACAAACTCAGATAAAAGGAGTTTGTGCCAAGCCCAGCATCATCACAACTCCACACCGCATGCTGAAAATTCAGTATACGGCAAAAAAATTCACTGTGGGTGATTTCACACTTCCAACATGTGGTCCGCACTTTCATATGTTCAGAAAGGAGTAGGGTAGCAACAGGCTACCAAATGTCGGAAAATTTTAGATGACAAAGTGTTTGGAGTAGTCATTCCAGTGTTTCACTTCCCCTTGACCACGTTTCATTAATAATCTTCAAAATATAGACTATGCTTTTAAAAGTGACACTGAAAAATTGCATTATTAATATGTATACAACCTGCCGAGCAGTCACACAGAGGTTCCGAGCGCAGAGGACTGTGCAGTAGACTAGCAAACAGCAGGGAAATGTTTGACACTTGTTACCATTGGGTGCTACACTGTATTTTCAGTGTATCTTTACATATCACATAACAAATAAAGACATGTCGACGAGCTGACATAAGAGCTTACCACCCACGTATGAAGTCCCAGTCTTGGGTGAGGGAATTGCTGACATCCTCCAATGCCACAATTGCTGACCACCTCCAATATCCCCTTTATAAGATGCCTATCTGAGTATTTGGGATTGTCGGGGTCCCACAGCTCAGGATACTTCTTGACAGCAGCGATAAGGTTGCTCTATGAGACCAGACTTGTCATCTTTACTTCCTTCTTGTTGTACTTCCTCTTCCTGTTCTATACATGATTTCCTGGGCGTAAATATTAATATATTTTTAAGAAAGACTTAAATTTACTAGCGTACACATGTACACAGATTAATATGCTTATTTGTGTAATTTATTTACGGCAGATTTTTAAAATTTTGATTTTATGAATCTGAATCCAGTGCAATTTTACAGATCCTTACGCACTGTGTGCATAGACCCATAGAAAAAAATACACCAGTGCTCAGGCCTGCAAAAAAAAATGCTGCATATTTATGCGGACATGTGCATGAGTCTTAAGTAGATGTCTTAAAGAAGAACTCTGGGCAAATCAAATCTTAACCCTTGCAGTGGGCTACCCGTGCACTGAAGGGTTAAGGGCTCATTTCATCTAGGGTGCTAAAATAACAAAGTTATACTCACCATGATCTTGGCTGGCTCCTACAGCGCTCTCTCCGGCCTGTCTCCTCTTCTGCAAGGATGGTACGTCCCTTGGTGTCCTCACATCCAATGCACTGTATAGAACGTGATGACTCACAGGACCTTAGATGACTGGAGTGAAGGGGGGCGAGGTTGAAGGGACCGGTCTAAGGGCAAGCCGGGATCATGGTTCGGGTGAGTATACCTTTTTTTTAGTTCCATAGACAAAATAAGAACTTAACCCTTGCAGTGCAGGGGTAGCCCCACTACAAGGGTTAAGATTTGATTTGTGTGGGGTTCTGCCTTAATTTCATGTGTAAAAGGTCCATATACTGTTAAAGCTGGACAAAACGAGAGCCCCTTTGATTGATGAATAAAATAGATAGTGTAAAGAACAATTGTAATATGGAAAAGCATTGATTTTAAGTTAGCAATCTTATGTTACTGATATGATGATATGCTGTGGTTTAGTGCACTCTGTATGTTCTTTGCAGAGGTTTTTAGATTGCAGCTCCATAACAGTTTTGTCATGAGCACGTCATGTAAAGCATGTGTTAAACTTTTCAATGTAAAAATGGTACTTTAACATTGATGGACATGCCAAAAGCTGTTTACTTTTGTTCAGCAATTGCAGATGATATTTCATGTGAAACTATGCATTCATTACTTAAATGACAGCGTCACGGCTTTGAACTTCTCATTAGGTGACAGTTTAAGACATATTTTTTTCTGATATAATGATTGATGTGGATTCTAATACAACATGACATAACTATTTGTGCTATTAAGCACTGATTACGTTTATTTCAGTTTAAATAGTCTGAACTTCACAATTTAAATGTACGCTTATGCATTTCAACTGTGTCACATGGACAGTCATTCATTTTTATAAACATTTGCCTGTAGTCTAAAGTCATTTTTACAGCTGTCACTGAATGGAACTCTTTTAGTGCAATCTCTTTTAAGCACTGCTACGGTATTAAAAAGAGAAAATATAATGAGGGGAATGAAAACTAGAGCAGATAGAATTTGTTTAGTTGAACTTTAAAAATAAACATAAAAGCTGATTAGGTGCCATGGCCAACTACTACACATTTTGCTGTTCCAGTTTTTATAGATTCCCCTCAATGTTTTCTTCTGTATGCTATTGATTTGGAATACTTGTGTAAGATCTACTGTTTGACTGCATGAGCATTGTGTAATACCAGTAGTGTAGTACCAGAGCCTACAGATGATGTATTAAAAGAAAACTGAAGCCAAATCTTTTTTTTGGCTTTAGTCCTCATTTGGATTGCATAAGTACATTTACTAATGTACTCCTGTGACCCAAAGTCAGCATATAGCGGGCTACTGGCCACTATATGCTGACAGTGCAGAGCTGCACTGCAGTTGGGCAAGATCCTGACATTATTGTCGGGATCCACCCCATTGCCTGATTGGCTGCTGACTCTGTTTCTTTAGAGCCAGACCCAGTTGTGCCCACCCCTTCCCCTGTCTGCCACTCCAATGAGTGCTGGAAGAACAGAGAGGGGAGGGGGAATCCCTGACAGTCACTGCTATCTGCAGAGAGAAGCCGTAAGTTGAGTGATCAGTGGTTTGTGATCTCTCAGTTCACGATCTATAGAGTGTGACAAGCTGCACGCCAGCTCAAAGTATTGGGAAGAGTACATTTTACTCTGCCCAAAGTTCTCCGTTAAAGTAGTTGTCAACCCTAATTGAATTATGTTCAGCAACTATGCCTGTGTTTTTCACTTGGCTTTTTGGCTTAGCTAAATAAAAAGGGGTGTGTGCATAAAGAAGGTTATGATACTTTACAGAAGTCCTCTTCAGGGATGGATATACCATTTGCGCAAACTGTGCAGCTGCACAGGGGCCCTCTGGAACCAAAGGACTCATTTAAACTAGAGGAATATTTATAAAGCAGTGAATATTACATTTACTGCAGATGAACCAATCACTGTTATTTAAAATGCATACTCCAGGAGGATTCACAGGAAGTGAAAGTTTGCTGAATGTCACACTCATTGCTTTATAAATATGACCCTTGATTTTGGTTTAGCAGGTGCTAGGATCCCATCACACTGCTATGTTAACCTGGACACTGCTTATTTCTAAGGTTAGTGAGAAGCAGGAGGTGGTCTTATAAATGCCCTAACCATCTTTCCAGTCTGTAAAATCCAAGTGGTGTTGGGCAGCAAGCACCCCTTTAACTCCCTGTTTGATTGGCACTGAGACATATAAAATGCTTCTCCTGTTTACTCTGATACCTGATACTATATAGGCAGCAGGGGAAGGCAGGCTACTCTTTGGCTGCATTTAGCTATCAATTGTTTACCGTGAATAGGTGTTTGCACGTGGGCAAAAGATAAGTGAGGGGCCAAACATTGTTTTTGCCAAGGAAACCTTCTGGTGACTATGCCTAACACTGGTAGACAAAGTGAAAATGGCATTTAGTGCCAAAATGACCAATCTTGTAACAGTTTTATTGGGTTAGTAAATGCTTAAAATGAGAAAAATATGTGTTTGCCTCATAGTGTATGGGGACTGTTTAAAAAGAGTAGAATAAAGACAGAATCAGCTGGCTTTAGGAAAAACTCTGAGCAGAGCTTTTCTTAACCCTTGCAGTGGCGCTACCCCCACACTGCAAGGGTTAAGTGCTTGTTATGGTCTCACCCAAACCTCAGAGCTTGCTCACAGTTACAGCGCTCCCTCCAGCCTGTCTCCTACGCTCCAGCGATGGTATGTCCCTCTGCATCCTCATATCCTATACACAGTGTATTGGACATGATGACTCAAGGATCATTAGCGGAAGGGGGGTGAGGCTGGAAGGACTGGTCTAAGAGCCTGTCAGCTCGGGGGGGTCAGGTGAATATGACTTTATTATTCTTGCACCTAGACCTAAAGATGCACTTAACCCTTGCAGTGGGGTTACCCCCCACCCTACACTGCAAGGGTTAAGAAGAACTTTGAGTTCTTCTTTAAATTCATGGCTCAGCATGCCAGCTATTTATAAAATTGTAAATACAAGGGCAAGCAATGAAACAATTGTGAATGTGTTTTGAAAGACAGTAAACTTGACCAAAAATTGTGACTAACAGGACAATAAATCGTGAATTAGCAGCTCATAATTTATGACACATTACATGAGTGTTATAGTCTGTATAAAGTACCATCGTGCCCTGCAATGCCTACTCTCAGGTCATTGAAGAACAAGTGCAGACATATTCTACTGAAATCTCTATAATAAAAATAATAATAATATATAAAACAGCCTCTGTTCTCCATTGCAGAATTAGTACTGTACAACAGGAAATTATTAACATTTTCCATATACAGTATATTACTTACCATTTTTATTTCTTTGAGGAAATGGAACTAAAACTTAGATGACATCAGAACTATCCTAGTTGTACTCTGTATTGTAGTGTACAGTGCCATGTTCACCACTCAATGATAGCATAGCAGAAATAGTTTCTCACATCAAATAGCAGGGGAGAGAGAAATGAAAGTGTCAAAATAAGCGAAAAACTTACCAGTCATAAGGAAAATGGTCAACAGGCAGTGAATAACCAAACAATATTGATCGAGAATTATCATTTGGACCTATATAAATGGGCCCCTTGGTATAGCAATGGTTCAACCACAGCATGTGTTGTTGCAACTAATAATAGGAACATTTGTTAACATTTTCTATCCTTTGAACTCTTAATTATTGAATCTACAAGTAAAGAGCTACTAAAATGGGCTGAAATTAGTAATGCACCTCTACAGAAAGAGTTCTAAATTTGGCTTGTGTTATCAACATATTGTTCCTGAGTGTACCTGGAAAATTGTGGCCTGACAGCTGACACTGATGAGCTCAGTAAGGAAGGAACACTTTTCCATTCATAAAAAGGTGTCAGGGTGGTGATGTGTGAGAGCAGACTGCATGTGCATCATTTGTTCAATAAAGACTTCATGAAACAGAGCCGTGGAAAAACTGCTAATGCCTCTGAAGCAACAGCAGGTAGTCTGGGATTAACTTAATCTTCCCCCAAATATGTTTTTATTTACAGTGTATTCAGGTGTATCTTTTATGAGGGTTTCTTTTGTGAGCTTATCATGTCATTACACTGTGGGTCCTGTGCACGTTCTCCCTAAATAGACAATAATGCGCCAGTGAGTCATTGTTTTTCTGCATGCTCATAACTACATTGCAATCTTAATCTTTTATAGTGTTAGGAGGATGGAATTAGAAGAACCACTTTGTTTTGATACCCTTCATGGATTGAATTGTATTTCTGGCCCAGACATAATGGAAAAGGGGAAGAGAACTGCTTTACATGCCTTGATGTAGCATAATGGAAGCTTTACTGTGCTGACAATCTAATCTGAGAATACTTGTGATGTGTCCAGATATCCTGGCTTGGCACCACTGTGTGCAGAGGGAGTGTCCTCGTTCATCTTCTTTGAAGGCCTGGGCTTAAGCGCTGGCTCATGTTCAAAGTGGAGAACGTTTGTGTGTTAGAAGCGTAACTCTCTTTTATTCAGCCTTTAGTTTAAACTTAGTCTCTGCTTATCGTTAAACACGCACCAAATTATGGGACAGTCGACTAGCACCTGACTATAATAAAACATAATTCTGCTCCCAAGCTGTCTATATTTACCTCTTGATCCCATTATGCACATAATGCCCCTTATAATAAGAACAATAATAAAAAAAGAGAGCCAACGTGTGAAGCTTGATAATGACTAACTTAATGACTGTGTAATTAGTTTAAGATGAAGTTTTGGTGGTTCTTTGTGTTGCAGCCATTGCAGACATCACATCAGACCCTAGAAAAGACATAGCTGCTAGCAACGGAACTGTACTTAACCAGTCCTTCCCTCACGGTCCTCTAAGTACCATCTTTTATGGGAACGTTACGAAAGAGGATACCCATGGCAGCAATGAGTTAGTTGCCGAAATACTTTTAGCAGGTAGAGTATTTTTCAATTTATTGTTGTATAGGTATTGTGGAATTATTTTGCTATTAATAAAGTAGCAACAGACCATGCATCTAAATATCTCATTTATAATTTGCAATTATGCTTTCTTGATAAAATCGTCAAGTTGTGTATTTAAGGAACGAATCAAAATAAACTGCATATTTTACTATGGTGATGTTATTATTCAAGATATTGTCATACCAAAATATTAATTAATTGTGAAATTTTGTGAAGGTCCATTATCTGACAGGGTTATTCACAAAAGAGTGAAGAGTTTGGAGAAGGCAGGAGAAGAGAACAATCTAGGACAAAATAGCTGATTTGGAAACATTCTCCAATTCAGTTCACTTTCCGGTTCAGCTATGTTGTCCTAGATTGTTCACTTCTTCTTCCATCTCCAAACTCTTCACCCTTTAGTGAAAAACCCTGTAAATATTACTTAGTTAGCATCCCTAAAGTGTTCCTATAGCCAAACCTTTTTCTTTTCAGAGTGGCAAGGGGTTAAACATCTGTCAGATTTTATTTTCTGTGGTCTCTGTCCCCACTGGGAAACATCACCTTCATTATTGGTCCTGGTGACCATTGTCCCCAGGACAGAAAGTGATGAGAAATATAACATTTTACAGTTGTCACTTGACCTGGAGGGAAGGGGAAATCCGCCAATGAGGACACCTATTTCGATGACAACTAATTGACCACTTAAGTTTTTGTTATAGACACACTTTAAATAGATCTGCATCACTATAGTGATACCATTGTAAAACTCATAGCAACATTTTACAGTGATAGTAAAATAAAAATGTAATCAGCAAAAAATGTTTTAATTGTTTTTGCTATAAAGAAAAATTGAGGTTTAATGAACAGAAGATCTTTCTTTGTTAAACATCTTGTAAACTGTCCCTAGTATTTCTGCCTGCTTTATAAATTTACTGCCGGAGAAAATGATTAGAGACCTTGTCTGTATTTCTGATGTCATCATGGAATTGCAGGAGTTATTTTTAGCTCTTTATTTATTTTTTTAATGTGGCAAAACAGGGACAATTTAGCATAAAATCAGTCTAGTCAATTCTTAATTCATGAAAGTGTTTTTTTTTTTTAAACTAGCTAAATGATAGATATTTGGAGAAGTCATCTTACAGTTTTATTATAGAGACCTCTTTCACATCGACTGTGTACACATTTTTTTTTTTTTTTTTTTTTTTTGGAAATTAAATTATTTTGTGAAAAACAGTAGCCCGTGAAGATTTAGCACAGTCCTTTTTGTTTACTTACAGTGAAATTAAAAAGCTTGCGGATGAATATACAAATACGCTTCTCCGCTTAGCCATTGTTATTATTTTGTGACTCAGCTTCTGTGGACCACCCTGATAGTTAGCAATGTCTGATGAAAGACATGAATTTTCAAATGCTTTATTTTCTCAGTATGGTGCTAAATTCAAAGGGGTACTTGTGGCTATTAACAAAAAGTGTAAAGTTGTATCAAAAATGCATTATAAAACATTATTTAGCATAACAGGTTGCTTGCAAAATATTACTACCAGATGTACTTATGATAAATTGAGGTTTTATAAAAAACAATTAAACATTTTTCATCCGAAGCAACATATAGTTGGCTCATATGATATGAAATCTGAAATACCATTATAAACGTTGTTTGACTTATTCATACAATCTATCTGTGTAGAGGAGCTGAAGCTTGGTCCAACACTTATAGGGTTAATGCCACTGTCACAGACAACACCGCCAAAATTTAATTCCCCCCAATCTTAAAGAGTATTCTAAAGACCTCAGTGCTGAATCTCTCATTGGTTTCTTACTCTTTAAATTGCTTCTGTTGCAGAGTAAAAAGCATTAAGAAATGTCTGGTCTTAGGGTATTTTATATAAATGTCCATCACTTTTGTAGACAGCAGCCAGTCAGTTCCATAGAAGTAGAAGATTCAAATCTCTCGATGATCTCTTTCGATGGTCTATGCCTGGTGGTTGCAGAAAATAATTCAGCATGACACTTACATTTTGACATTGTTCTGGTCACTGAAAGACTCAGCAAGTACAATGTTTTTCTCAGAGATTTGTCCAGGCATTTTTTCTGTAGGTGACAGATTGTGGTTCGGTATGTATACAAAACAAAAAATGTAATCCTGTCATTAAAGTTTATGCATAGCCAAACCTTTTTGTTTAAGTTTTTGATATAGTAGGGAGGATTCAAACCCATGTCAGTTTATTTCATCTTCATTGATGTCTTTGCCCCATAGGGAATACTTCTCTTTCCTCCTTCCTGGAGATGCAACAGAGAGTAAGAGAAATTCTATTATAGAAAAAACATTGAGCAGGACTGAAGTAAACTCACCGGTGATTTCAAACTATTCTTTAACAATGTTAGAGGCACTAAAAATTACCCATAAACTTTAATAGATATTCTAGCCTACAAGATGCTACCCAAAAAAAGGTTATTGGCTAGAGTTTTATAATTTTGTACATATTTCTTCCTTGTGGTAAAGTGTTTTAATTTGTTCCAATCAATTACCACTTTCATTTTTTTCATAATTAAAATGAATCATTAAAAGTAGAGAACAAATTAAATGCTATTAAAAAGTTTCCACTTTTGTATTCAGGCATCTCCAGCTATAGATAATCTGACTGCAATGCAATTCTCCAGCAAATGTTAACACAAAGTCAGCTGTAGGTAGGAAAGTTTCCTAAAGATCATAATATATCTGTAACTCTAAAATGCTTCTTAGACCATTTATCTTAAAGTAATCCTGGGCAACTCCAACTAAGGATATGATGAAAAAAAAAATGAATGAGCAGAGGTTATCTTAATAATTAATAGATTCAGAGATATAGGTGATTATAGTTAAATGCAAATCTTGACTTTTTAGTAAAACATAAAACTTGGATATACCACCTCCCAGCTATTGTGCCTCTACTAGTCATTGAAGTTGCATACAACATTAAAGGGACAATAGGAAGGCTCAGAAGAGGTGAGGAGTGGAGGCAAGCTTGACAATAACAGGAAAGTGTAGATTTGCATTTAATCAAGCATATAGTACACCTTAATTTGTAGATGTGGGTTCCCTTTTAGTGCCGCACTGAGCTAGGGATTCACAGTGTTAATCTAGTAAAAGCGTCTCCCATTAGAAACTATAGATGGAAATGCACTGCAATAACTAGCTGCTGTGATAGTATTTTAAGAATAATCCATATTGACCTGAAAATGTAATTTAAAAAGGTCACATAGCCGGAGCACCTGTTGGGCCTGTAATACTTTTTGGCAGAAATGTAAGGCTATAAACTTTGTTCTTCAAACAGATGAGAGTGGCTGTGGGGGCAGTCCATGTGATATCAATGCTTACTGTGTGCCATCAGAAGATGGACCAAGATGCCAGTGCTTGGAAGGCTATACTGGGAACGGCAAGTCATGTAATGGTAATGACAACATCATCACTTTATTTTTGTTGTAATCATCAAGTGAAAATCAATGATGAAACCCTTGCAGTTTTATATATGTCAAGTATTAAAGCTCACAATAAACTTACAAGGCTTCAAGCAGTTATATATATTACCTTGCCTCAAAAGCAACCCGCCTCTCTCCTATTATGCAGAATTTCTTCTGTTATGCAAATTGGCTCTTTTACATGCTGTTGGAAGTTCCCCTGTACTTCTGCACTGCATCAATGCAAGCACTGCAGGTCTCATAGACCCAATGCTACAGTTATGTCTCTTACCCCCTCTCCTCCTGGCCATTCACAAAATTGGGGCGGTGTGTTTTGTGAATGGCATGGAGAAGAGACACAACTGTAGTGCTGGGGTCTATTAAACCCACAGCACTTATATCTGAGCAGGCCAGAAGAATGATGGGGAGTTGCTATTGAAACTATGGAGTGTAGAATGTCTTGAAGCCTGGCAAGTTTATTATGCCTTGAAGTAGGTTTTAAATCATCCCCAAGCCATGTTGTATGTAAAATGAGTGCACTGGGTTTCCTTAAAGTGCACCTCTACCCAGGCTATGCAAAAATTTACATATTCCAAACAAGCAGTAAATGCACTTTAAAACAAGCCATCATTCATCCCTGTTGCAATAGGTATTCTGGAGAATGTTATCTTCAAAATTCACAACAAGGCACTAAATTCACAGCTCCTTTTCCCTTCATTTTTTTGGGCAGCAGAAACGTGTCAGCCTTTCAGCTTTCTAAAGTAAAAAAAAGCTTAGCTCACGAATGCTCTTTTAGCTATATAATCCCAAATTCCCACATACACATCCAAAGTTCTTGTGGAAAGCATTTTCAGAAAAGTGGAGGCTGCTATAGCATCAAGCAGGCCACATTTATCTTAATGTCCATTGTTTTGGAATAGGATGGCCAACAAGGCCAACCAGCTCATATAGGTGTCATAATCAGGAATCAACAAACCTTTGACCGTGTGATATATACATATATA